>NW_024350325.1:4000465-4175325 GCF_902729225.1 Pteropus medius
AGAGACAGAGAGACAGAGAGACAGAGAGACAGACAGCGTATAACCATCATAGAAATCAGAAAGTAATATTCTATTATAAAAATAAAAGAAATATGCTCTACTAGGATTTATCTGAGGCAAACAGAATTAGTGGAGAAAGTAAAATTTTTACAGGGCCTTTCAGAGAAACAGTAGAAAGGGATGAAGCGTGAAGGCAGACAAGAACAAAATGTACTTGGGATTCAATAAAGGATTGCTTTTACTAGAGCCTATATTTAATCTAGGAGATTGGAGAGTGATAAGATTGGAATGGTAAATTAGGAAAATGCCAGAAAGGAATTTAATGTCAGCCAAGCATGTGTAAATTCTTCTATTAATATAGGGAAGAGGCATGAGAACTACACAACTTGACTAAATATTAAACCAGGTGGTATTCAGAACATGCCATGTGCTGGTAGACATAGGAACCTGACTGATCAGCCTTAAAGCCAGACTGTGAGGTGCCTAAGAACAAAGAAGGAGTCCACCAGAGATTACTAACAACTCTGAACTCATACCATTAACATTTGTCCACACATAAAAGGAAAACAGGAAAACAATGTCTTTAAGCTGCACCCTACAAAAATAAAACCATCCAATCATTTCATTCCTTACTCCTTATAGCCAGACCTCGGGAAACCTAGAAAACAAAGGAAGATTGCTGCTGAGGTTCCACTATTTACCCATGCCTTAAACGCTGCATACCCATACTGTGACAGGAAAACAGGAAAACCAAGACTCTAAGCTGTAAATTTCATAAAACTAAGAATCAGATATAAACCCCAATTCTTCAAATGCCAAGGTTCTCAATCTCTGGCTTCGAGAGAAGACCACGTCTCTCTCTGTGGAGCATTATTCCTTCTCTAATAAGCTTTCCTTTTGTCTCTAATTCTGCTTACGCTTGAATTCCTTCCTGTGCAGAGTCAAGGACCCTCTCTCTGAGCAAGCTTAGGTCTTGAGTTCTCATTCAGGGAGATGTGCCTGCATCACTATGAAAAGCCCTGGAAGTTTTTGAATGGAACAACATTACAATTTTTTTAAGTACTATGACACACTTTTTTTTTTCTCTTAGGGTTTTTAAAAATCAAACCTTTAATTATAGTTATTTGGGCATAAATAGCTATCTTCTCTATCTCAATTATAAACTCTGTAAACAGAAATTGTCTTATTAATCTTACATGACATAGAACCTAGCACAGAGTCTGTCTGGTTTATTGCAGAATAACAATACTGGTAATTTTATCATAGCTGCAAAGAATCTGAATACAAGGGAATCAGTAGAGGAAGTTACTAACTTTTTTCTGAACTCGAACTAGAGTCATAGACATGGGAATAAAAATTAAGTGATAGATGAAGAAGGTGTTGTGAGCATATAGTCATCTCTTGGATGTATGCATAAAAAGATAACTCCAAAATAGCTTGGAGAAAATTGTGGCATCACTACACTATAAAATTATTATATGAAAGATAATTTGCATTAACAATCACATACCTCAGGAATATCAATAATTGGAAAAATGATGACATATCCCCAGGGCCTAAAACAGTTCTTGGCAATAGATAGTATTCAGTAAATAGTTATATAATGAATGAATGCATGAGCAAATGCCAATTTCATTTTTCAATGGTCTCTTTTATAGCTGATAATCTTTTTAAACTAGACATGTGTCATAACTTATTTATATTATTATAAACCAAAGTTCAAATAACATATAAACATTTCTTTCTTTTTATATAAAGCATAAATATGTCTTTTTCCTTATGAAATTAAACTCCTGTGGGGCAGGCGGAGGATGCTGGTATTTTTTTTTTTTTTTCCTAAAGAGCTGGATTCAAGCTGGGCTGACCAGGAAATATTCTTTATTTATTCTGGCTTTAGGCTTTTTGCCTCAAACAAACAAAAACTCACTTGTTTTGTAAGGTATGTTTACTTCACCAGTAAACTAATATGTCTGACTTGCTACTCAAACAAAAGAAACCTTGGGTATAAAATCTACTCTTGAAAGATCTGAGATTTATCCATGGGAAAAGGTGAAAAGTGATTGAAAAAGAAACTTGAAGAGGATGTTGGTTATGAGCAAGTCTTCATGTTGAATGTGAGAGGAGAGAGGAAAGCAGCAGAAATCAGAGAAGGCCAGGTGATAGCCTGAAACTAATTCCTGACATCTCTTCAGTTAACAGGCCTGCCCACTGAACAAGGAAGTGGGATCCAGCAGTCCCTTGACAATCCATCCATTTATTTTGTTTTAAAAAGTTTTTATATGCTAGACCTTGGGAATTCATTTGTGAATGAGACCCTGACATCAAGTGGCTATCAATACACTGGCAGGTAGCAGGCATGAAATAAAATCAGTATAATCAGTATACCGAGCCAGACACTTCTTCTATAAACATAGGTGGACCGTGCAGGACGGAAGAATTGATTCTTCTGGAGTTAGGAGTGAGAAACACTGGAGAAAATTTTGTCTTCACAAAATCATGTTTTATTCTTTTGTCTTTGGCATTAATTCTAGCCCTCTTCTAATCTGAGCTGAATTACTAGAAACCCAAATTTCCTGAAAGCCAAATTACTAGAAAGATATTCTAAATACAATAAACTATAAAATATATTCTGTGGACAATGTTTACGTCTTGAGCGGGTGAGTTTGAGATGATCGAGGCACTTCCTCTGCTCCCAATTCTTATACCTAAAATAGGTATAAGACTAGCCAGCTTCTTAAGTGGATTCTTTAGGCATTCTAGTCATATGTGAGCAGAGTATTTTTGCATGAAACCACTCGGTTCTAGGGCTCAGAACGTCTAATGAGTGCACTGCTCAGAAGCACACCCAAATGTCCTGGTTGTAGCCAGAGTGAGATTATTGCACACTGACTTTCATCCCATACACAGTTTTGTCCTGGCCATCAAAAATCAGGAGAGGAAAGGGAGAACCAGCACAGAAACAGGCACTGCACATACATTATCACTTTTAAACTCCACACTATCCACATAAATTTGGTATTATTATCATAATCCTAAAGAGAGGAAGCCTCATTTAAGCAATAAAGGAATTTGAAAGTGATGCAGACTAAATCAGTGGCAAGGAAATCGAAAACAGGGAGTGTGAAAGCTGCTTCCTAGGACCTTGGTACCACATGGCCTTCAAAGTGGCAGTAAATCCACACGAGGAGACTAATTCTGCACCGAATGCGTGAAATCTGATAATAAATAAACTGCACTTTGTCGATGTAATTGCCTGCCTTCTACATACCCATGTATTTGTCTAGAAAAAAACTGCTGAGTTGGCTTTATTCCAGGGGCATACATTTTTCAGAGTAAAGCCAATAGCTATTCATGAATATATAAAAAGCAGTGCCATCTTGAGTGTCTCATGCCAGTGAACCTTTGCAGTCTAACAGAGTAATGTGTTACTATACTCTTTTTAGTGATTTAGAAAAGGATTGAAATGATTAAGCACCTTGTTCCAGATTACATAGCCACTAAGGGAAAGATCCCACAAAATGTTAGATTCCAAAGTCTATATTCTTTCCACTATATTACACTCCCTCATACACTGCAGCAAAAACTCTACAGTTTAAGCCAATTAACATAAATAACAAAACTGCTAATGGTAAATAAATTTATCTGTAGTTTTGAACAATTCTTTAATTTTCCTTCTTTAATAATAATTTGTAGTTTAAACATGAAGGAAACATTTATTTTGTTCTGTTTTAATCACCAGCCTAGGTAGGAGACACAGATCCAAAGCTGAGAGTACCTTCAAAAGTTTAAAATCTGGAACTCAGAGAGATAGATGAAAGGAAAATTTTGATCCATAAAGTAGGTTATGCACGTTCAACTGTTTCTTACGTTTACTGATGACATGGTCTGTCAAGTAAAAGGACACGAGCTTCCCTAGCACCTGGCTGGTCTCTGAAGTTCAGCCTGCTTGGATGTCCTCTTCAAAATTGAAATAGAGCAATAAATCTTGCACATAAATCAGTCTGTGAACGCTGCCGAATGATTTTTGCTTTCGAGTTCTCGTATAGCATTAGGAAAACTGAAGCAGTTCAATAACTCCACTTTTTTCCAAATAATTTATATTTTAAGCTGATTCCAAAGGATTTCCTTGAGCTTTTTAATTCATTGAGATCTAAGAAGCAAAGATGAGAGTGTCAGGTACTTCTTTTCTCATAGACCAAAGCAAGTGAGACAGGTAGGGACTTCTAACTCACAAATTCCTCCTGCTTCATTAAGGCAGACTGTATAGAGAGTCAATATAAAATTGAGGTAAATCCCAGATTTAAATTTCTCCTGATCTCTGATCACACCACACAAAGAAGTTAGATTTACACAAATTCTTCATATATTAAAGTTTAAAGTGATCTAATTTGTTGTAAATGATTTTTTCTGCATTTTTTTTACTATAATAATGGTGTGATTACTTTAAATAAAGATCATAGACAGCAACAAATGAAAAAAATGACAATATATATGATTTTGGGGTGAGTTGTTCATTGGGAAAATTTATACTGTCCATTTTTCATGTCCATTTCTCTTTACAAAAGTAACATTTATATGATCTATTACTCTATTAAAGAAGGACATTTTGTTCAGGAGTAGAACTGTATTATATATTGTTATTTTTCTTATGAAATTTCCAAAAAAAGGTAATTTAATGTTTTTAAATAGTCACGGTTATATATAAAAAGTAATAATTTTATTCAGCTCTAAATGTCTGTGAGTACAATTATTTTCTTCTCTCTGAGAAATAGGAATAGTTACATTATTTTTTACTCTAAGGTCCTTTGTCACATCTTTTTATTTTCTTACTACAACAACTTGTTAGATAACAAGTCAATTGCTTGTTAACTACTTGAGAAAAAACCCATGAAAATATTTTAATTGAATTTATACTTTTATATCCTAAAATGAAGAGGTCAACAATTGTAATTGTGCTGAAGGAGGACTGTATTTTACTTGTTCCTCTTTTCCAGGTCAGGCAGTCTTGAACATGGTAGGACTAAAGGAAAGGAGGCTAGAATGGACTGACTTGAGTGAAATCTCAGCAATAAAGGGTGTTTTCTGTGCAGCAGCTTGACAGAGAATTCAGAATCTCGCATATACATATTTATTGTTTACCTTTCTTCAGTAAAGGTGAGGACAGATCCTTACTTGACCCCTTAATAACCAATGACATCAGTATGAAATGTTTGTCAAGTTAGGGGGCAGAGGGCAGTCAGCTAAATTGAGGAAGAGACATCTCTCGATCAACTCCAGTAAGGACCCACAAGGTTTATCTTACTGAAGGTCAGCTGTGTTTAGAGTTGTGTAATGGGATGGAATAAACAAAAGTGTTGCTAGCTTCATTTTTCAAAAGCTTATTTAAAATGCAAAGGGCATTTTTTTTGTAGATTTCTTGTAATATAACAAAAAGCTTCTTTGGTCCATAAGTTGCCTGAAATAAAGTGTCTAAACAAAGAGTACCAGAAACTCAACCCATCACAGAAAACACCTGGAACTTTTTAACAGAAGTGGAACTGTGTTTTCCTAGGCCTAAAGGTGACTCCCAAGGCCTGAGGTGAGGACTCCAGTAGACTGTGAGGATAAGGGATGGATCCCTCAGAGAATCAAATGATGAGAGGTTGTATAAATACCTGGGAATGCTGCTTATCCTAGCCAACTACCTAGACCCATCATTCTTTTTCTCATAGTGTTCCAGGGATGGACTTCTTCCTGGCTTCTTCTCTTTCTGTTGGCAGTTGTAGCATAGAGAGCCACAGTGCAGAGGATCAGAGAACTGGCTTTGGTGGTGGAATGTCTGAGTTTTTATCCTGTTGCTTAATATCTGTATAATTTGGGGTAAATTTCTTAATCCCTCTGTGCCTTAGTTTCTGCATCTAAAAAATAGAAATAACATCTACTTCTTTGGATTATTGTAATGATTGGGTTAATACTTTTAAAATGCTTAGAACACTGTTTGACATATGTTTTGTACTTAATAAATGTTATCATCTTCCTATCTTTCCACATCAATGAATATCAAAAACGAATATTTCTCTCTCTCTCTCTCTCTCACTCTAATACACGGTAGATATAAATAAGATCATATATAAATTTTAAAGGTAAAATTTAACTGTACTCTTAACTGGCAAGAAAAAACTTGAGTAGAGTACTGGTAAGTATGACATAGTAAGTTAGATTTGAGTTGAGGCCGGTGTCAGGAAAAAGAGAGAAAAAAAATAAATATGATGGAGCTGGAGATCACTACTAGAAATAGGGAACAAATGGTAGAGATTCAGGATAAGAAATAAGTCAATGAAGGCTTTTCTATTCTCTTTCCTTATTCCTCATCACCACCTGAACTGCCAGAGCACATCCTCCTTGGGGTGAGATGAGAAATAGGAACATCAGGTGCTGGGATCCAAGGCAAAGAAAGGTAGGGGTAAAGCGGAGACATAAATTGACACATATTTAAATTAAAAAGTAGGTATGGGGTTAAATAGAAGAAAGCAGCTGTTCAGAGGTCAAGAAATTTGAAGAGTAGTTATGATTATGAGCAAAAAAGTGATCCTATTTGTTATTCAGGTTGGCCTTTTATTCATGAGTCATACTTAAGTCTGGCTTATAAAATTTTGGAACTTATTATATCTAAAATGATATCTTGCCAAACAAGTCATAATATAAAATGAGTTATATGATAAACTTTGAGACAAAAGAGACTGCAAAAGTCAGTATGAACCAGGATGATTAAAGAATTTTCCGTGGAATGATGGTATTTAAACTAGGGTTTAAATAAAAGATTTCTACATGTGTGAACGAGATTCAAAAGTTATGATTTCATGTTATATTTGGGAAGACCGAGAATGATAAATATTGATTGAAAATTCTGACTAGGGTAATTGTTGAAGGTAAGGGAGGAAAAGTAGATGGGGGGTGACATTGAAGAGACCTTTGAATGCCAAGATGGAGTTTTTAAAAGATAATTTGCACACAATGGAAAACAGCTGAAATTTGGGGAAAAAATCATAGTGCACTACCTTAAAGAAATTACCCTCATTGTAATGGGGAGGCTAGCTCAGAAGCAGGAGATGCTAAAAATATGTGTAATTAGAGACAACCAGGAAGCTAATATTAGAATGCTAAACGTAAAAATGAAGGAGAGTCAACCCAAGGTGTCAGAACAACTTAGAAATGAGAGAATTAGTTAACTTTGAACCAAGAAGCAATGGAGGATTATAGTTGCAGTTTCACAATTTGGAATTGGAGTGTTCAAGGTTCAGTCCCTGGTCAGTATGCTCACTTGTCCTTTGTCCCTCGAAAATTATTTAAATCTCTTTAAACGCAGTTTCTTTATCTGTAAAATGAGAATGACAGTGTGTACCTAACAGTTGTGTGGGGCGGGGGGGGCGGTGCGGGGAGGTGTGTATTAAACAAAGTAATATGTATAAATAATTTACTATGGTCTCTGTTCATAGTAAATTTCCCAGTAAATGTTTATCATTACATTAGTATAATTTCCATAAAATAATGACTTGTTATACACTTTCTTTTCTCTAGAATGTAAGAGCCACAAGTTCGGGGATTTTTGTCTGCTTCGTTCATTGGTGAATAAAGTACTCAACACCTAGAATAGTGTCATCAGGGACATAGCAGATGCTCAATAAAAAAAGAGTTAAACAAATTTTTCTGATTTTGACATTAGGAACTGGAAAAATAATGGGGCTTTGGTCAAAATAGGAAAGTCAAAAAAGGGAACTACTTTCCAGATATTTCCAGATGATAAATCATCTTTTAAATAATTAATTTAGAGCTGTCATTAAAGTATTACCTTCCAGCAACCATCAACTATTGCCTTATACATGTTACAGCTGTTTACCAGAAACAGTGAACCTACCATCATCTCTAAGATAAGGAAGAATATGCTTACCAGCTCTCAGGACTAAGAAAAGAAAAGTCTTCTTCAGTATACGGGAGTAGTATTTTATAAAAGTAGAAACACAGAAAACAGGCATTCCAAGAAAATTTCAATTCTTAGAAGCTAGAAATGAAACTAACCTGTTTCTGAAGATTACCTGACCCTTTCTATTGTTCACAATATATAGAGAACTCTTTCTCCCCACCTCACCCTTTTTGTCTCAAAATTATCTCAAGACTTTTATTTTTACAGCATCCTTTTAAAATTAGTTGGCTATCATTCACTCTCCCATCTCTTTCTAAATTGTTTCATTTCATTTTTTTAGTTAATGATGATTGACAATTTAGGGTAAACAAATAGAATTTTTACAGAGCTAATAATAATTTATTGCTATTGAATTAAAATAATGGGAAAGAGTGGATAGGCAAGAAACTTTTCATGTAGTAATAAGGCTGAAAATAATATATGAAAAATGAGCAAATGAAAATAATATTTGAGCAATGAATATGTTAGTAGAAAATAAGTAAGTAGAAAATAGTTATATGTCAGCAAGTAAAATTTATTATATAACAAATAATATAACTAAATTAGAAGAGCTATTGTATATAATCAACTATGGGAGAAAAAAAAAGCCAAATGGAAAGATTTACTGAGGACAAATATCCACTTTGAGGTTAGAGAGGTTGTCTCAACATTTCTGAGTAAAATAATGTTTTGTATGAATTCTAACATTATGTAATAATAACCAATTTAATATTTTATGGTTTCAGAATACCATAAACCTTATTGAGAGAGGCAGATTAAATTGAACATTTCAGAGATGTAATGTTTGAAAAACAAGCTATGGCAAAAAAGATAAACAAGATCTAATATCTTGATAAATCACTGTCACTGCTACACCAGGACAAAGATTGCAGATGTAGAAATAGAGGCCCCAAGGAGACAGAAGAAGGTAAAGATGAATGGTATCAAAAGTTACCTTTAATGGAAAACAACTTGGACAGAATGCTTTAAGCACTCAGTCTTCTTTAGTGCAGCCTCCTTGAAACCGGTCTTGCTTTCTTTCTCCATTTTGAAACAGATGCACTAGTCTGTGCCACCTCTCTGGAGTTCGGCACTGGGGCGAGACACACAAAGTCTGTTTTCCAAGGTGTTTTCCTTTTCTTTTGTAGACTTTAACCCAAGAGAAGGCCATGAAACCTTAACAATTTATCATGACAAGGCAGAGAGCAAGTCATTCTGATGGGCACCGAGCTGGGCTTTGCAAAGCCTACTTCCATCACAGCCATCTTTGTCCTTAACCTGTAGCCTCTCCAACAGGATAAATAATACTTCAAAATTCCTATTTTTTTCCATGACAATTCACAGCCTGCCATGTGAGAGGGCATCAGAGAAGCTAGGTAAAATCAATTTTGTTTAGAAAATGCAGTTGAGAAGAAGTTAGTGAGAATAGGAACACAGAGCACAGAGGAACAGGATGCCCTGTGTGCATCCTGTGTTCAGGGCAAGGACACAGGGACAGCTGTTCAAATGGATTTAGACCCAAGCACCTTGAGCAACAGATCTGCACCCAGAGAAAGAAGATTGGAAAATTAGAAGCAGCTGGATGAGGAATGGATAGTCTCCTCAGTGGATGAAAAGGACTTACAGAGAAATAAATCAAGTGTATTCAAGATAATTTTTCCTTTACTACAGAAGCCATATAAAAGCACATTCTCTTCTCCCCTGTCTTGTACATACCCCCACATACATGCCAGAACCCAGGGGATTTCAAGTCTTCCTCTGCTCTTCCTGCTACCTCCAATCTCCTGCAAACTCATCCAGAGAATTCTTTAAAGTCCATGGGACAGAATGGAAGTCTAAGGATGGACCTAATTTCAAAGGTAATGGGCCTTATTCTGTGCTTAGAGTAGACTCAGCTTATACTGAGGTGTCCTGGAGATTCCTCTTATGGGCCAGGGCCTTCTCCTGTGGGTCTGAAAAATATTATGAAATATATTTTTTTTTCTCAGGTTTAAATTTGTGGATTTATAGGCTGTCTGTTGATGTTTATCATGCTTAAGTAAAGCACTCTTAAAAAACTGAAGCATGTGAAATTGTGTTGGATATGTAAACACAAGAATCTCCATCTTTATATCTCAAATAACTACCATGAAAAAGTAGAATTGTGCTGAGAGCAGGCCTCTCTTACACACGAGTACTAAAACACTTGCCTATAATGTTTGGATATATGTACGCCTGTAGTGAAATAAGTAAAATGGAAAAGAGTAAAGGGTTTGCGGCCATGTGTTCACTTTTCCAGACTCCTGGAGCAGAACAAAATACTGCTCCCCCCTAAAAATATGACAACTCCAGACTTCAAATGGATCAGTTGTTTTAAGAGATTCAATTCACTCCAAACACATAAGAAAATATGACTAAAATGTAAACTGTAAAAATCACAGAACCTTACAGTGTTTTCTAATGAAAGAAACTGTTAGAGGTCACCTGGTTCAGTGGTTATTAACCTTTTGAGGGGAGAGGAGAATCTGATATAATCTGGGGATTTGCTCTCTGAAAAAAAACAAGCACATATGCGTATTAACACAGTTTGCTTACAATTTTAGTGAGTTCAAGGATTTCTTTACCCCTTATCAGAGTAAGAACTCCTGAGCTAATGAAACCCTCAATTAAATCAAAACCCATTCTTCAGAGCTCAAGACCTCACCTAGGGTCACATGGCTAACTGGTATTGGAACAAGACAAGGACCAGGTAGCCCAATACTCAGCCCACATTTGAATAGAATTACCACTTAAATTATAAGAAGCCATGATGTGAAAGAACTTAAAATTATCTAATAGAGTTAACCATAAGAGTTTTTCTTGCTGTTGTAATTCAAGACTGTGCCCTACTGGCATCACTAATACCTTTCTAGATAAGGTCAACTTAAAAGAGATTTTTAATTAGGGTTGCACTATTTTTATTTCATAAATTGCGTTTTCTAATCTGTTTCCCTTGTAATTCTGGATTTTTTCCTTGTTATTTTGAAATATCAGGATAATATATCTCTTTAAGGGGTGGCAGAAATATATTTAAGACCACTTATGATCATCCCAGGGATAGTTCTCAGAGCATTGAGTATTCATTGCTCCATTATTGCTTTAAAGTAAAGTTAGATTCTAGAATAAATAGGCTTTAACAGATCTGAGCCAGTATCGCTTCTATTGAAATTCATAGGATGGTAATCTAAAGTAGGTGTTGTCAAGTGTTCTGATGAGTTGGTATGCTTATCTTAATATACAGATTTAAAGAAGGACTTCTCTAGGACTAGTAGACATCTGGAGGTCATATATCATTGTAACAATGGAGATTATAAATATAATAATATGTAGCCATTATCTTTTTGTCATTTTAGCAACATTCATGGGCAGGAAAAAAAGTTAAGTAGTCCTGAGTTCTAGGTATGTGGTCTTTGCCTGACTTCTCTCTTCTCAGACAGCAGTTGGGTTCATCACATCTTTCCCTGTTTGTTCCCTGTTATGACAGATTCTGCTACAATAGGAAAAAAGAAAAAATAGGGGGAAAGGGTCATTGCTTCTTTAGAGATAGAATAAATCAGGAAGATGATAAACTTATAGATTTACTGAAATAGATTAGGGTATTTGAGAAGGTAAATCTAATGGATTTGCCAGAAATCAGATATCTCTTCTAACCAAAGACATTTATTAACACGATCTATAATGTGTTATAATACAAATGCTATAAGTAGAGCTTAAGATGGGATTATTCTGAGACTCTATGCAGTATTTATAGGAGATTTGATTAACAATTTGAGACAGATCTTATGGATACATAGTATATTCAAGGGCAAAGTCAGGTCTCATAAGACATTTTTGTATCCTTAATATTCAATATACTATCTGATACATAATAGATGAGATATATAACGTTGTTGTTATATATTTTTATACTATATATCTTTAGATATAGTATAGACATAGAATTAATGGTATAGATGTATGTTTGTGTTGAATTGGTGTTTTCCCATGTTACATGATTTTTGAGATATTCTAAAAAAGGCCCTACAGTCAAATTTATATGTTCTCTGCAACTATCTCAAAATCTGAGATTCCAATGCTATGGATTCAGTCCTTTAAGTTTTGTTTCTTGTACTTTTTTAAAAAATAAATAAATAATATTTCTGCGAAACTTGTTGAAACATGTAGCATAGCGTCTAGTTAGGGAGGATATATGCCACAGCCTTTTCCACACTTATTTGACTCCGAATCTTTTATTCAAGAACAATTTTTGGACTAGTACTGCACAGAATATCCATTAGTAATAGATACTATGAACTAATTCACACTAATGTATTATGGTTTTATTGCCACAGACAAGTCTCAGGGGGCCTGCATCTAGAAACCCTATGATGAGGTACTTGAGGTAGTAAAAGAAGAGGAAAATATTTTGAGAATAAATGTCATTATTTTGCAAAGGATGGGTCACTTCTCCAAAGCCTTTTCTCCTGAGACATGAACCCACATTCCAATGCTACAGCTGCTACTAATAATGTTAATAGCAATACTCAATAGTGATTATGAACATTGTCAAAAACCGTGAATATTTTCATGTTTCTACATAGTCAGAGATTTCCTATGAAATCTACTGGCAACCTGGTTGAAAGGATAAGTGAATGGCAAAAGCTCTGAAAGTTCAGGACAGTTATTATCTCCGGAAGATATACAGGTTTATCGCCCCTGGAGCCATACATTCCAAAGGATTGTAAACACTTAAGTACTGCTCCCCTTTTCTTCCTAGAGAAAATTCATTTACATTCAGAGCAAAAGTTTTTCTCCTCTCTTAGGAGGGAAGAGGAGCAGTTGTCTAGCTCCTATTTAAACTCTGAGACTCATAATTCCAGGGCTGCTCTCCTGTATGCAAATCCTCCTTTTGCGCACTCAAGATCTGCTCTCATCATGTTGACTTCCTGGGGATGGGGACATGTGAAACCAGTGCTAAGATCACCAGTAAGTAAATGATCAACCTTCTGCTGATTCAGAAAGCTTGTGGTTACCTTCTGTATAAAATAAAGAAATATAGATATTAAAAACTTATCAAGCCTTTATTATGTTTTAGTGCTAAGCAATCTATGTACAACATCATATTTAATCTTCACAATAACCATATGAGTTATGTATTAAAATTGGTAGAGACTGAAGGTCAGAACTAATATGTAATCAGCCTAAGGTCGCTCTGCTCTTAATTGATGGGATGAACTTCTAACCTAAATCAGACTGACTCATAATTAACCTGTTCGGATGTAGCTTCTTGAGAGCAGGGATTGTATTTGTTCTGCTCATCAATGTGTCTCTAATGCCTAGAAGAGTGCTTGGTAGTCAAACATTCGCTGAAGGATTGCTCTACTGCTGTCAGGAATTAGAAATGTGGGTAACTCCTGAGAGTGAAATTTCATGTGGCAAGTCACTAACAGAGACATCTATGCAACAATGATTGAATTTTACTATGCAGTCTTTTACAGTTTTCAAAGAACAGATTAGGGAAATATTTAGGACCTTAAAATAAGCCACAGGCAGAAAACACTTAGATTTGGTATACATGACTTGTGTGTAAACTGAGCTCATTCAACATGGAATAAATTAAAAGCATTTGCAGCTACACACCAAACAAAGAGCAATGTTGTCTCATAAGAGCAAAGATTAATTTCTTTGCATCATGAAGATATAACAATATCCTAAGAAAGTAATAAAATTTAGTTCATTTCAGCTGATCTTATTAGAGCAAAACTTACACGACCAAAATTTACATACAAATAGAATGAAGGAAGGATTTTGACCTTGAGTAGTAAATTTATTTACCACATTTTTCCATGTAATTCATAAATTACTAAAATGAATTGTGTTAAATATGTAATGTAATCCCTAGTCTAGTCAACCTATAGAATACTGACTTTGGAGCCATGGGTTCGGACATTCAGAAACTGGAGCAAACTGGTTTTTCTAAATTTGAATAATAAGATATAGCTCTTTACAACTTTAAGATTTACAGTAGCTAAAGAACAGATAAACGACAATAAATTTTGATACTTGCTACATGGCTGTGATAATTAATGCTAAAGTAAGGAACAACTTCGGCTTATGGAAAATATAAACAGGTTTTAATTGGACTAAAAGGATTCCTGGTGTTGTTAATAATGGATTTTGAAACACACAAAATACACATCTTCTAGCAACTGCTTTCAATAAGATAGTGGACCAAAAAAAATTTTTTTGCTTCAAGCCAATCCATATATGCACACTCCATTTACCGTTAAATTAATGACTTTCTACTTCTTGCTTATTATATCATTAACTATGCTCAGGGACCTACATGCATTTTACTTACCACTTTAGCATTGGAATTCGATTGGATGTATGATTCATTTTGAAAGACAGCCATTTTTATTTCTTTCATAAAAATTCATAAACATTCATAAAAATTATTGTCAAATTTATTTTAATTTCTTTTTGAGCTGGGTCTATCTTTTCATTCCAGATTGTAAAAAAGCTATTGTTAACCAGAAATTAATCTTAAAAGACTTCAAAATTAGAAACCTACTCTACTTTTTTCTCTTTGACTTGCTACTATTTATCCCCTGCTTTCACTGTATTTGCATTTTTAAATAATTTCATCAATGGTATTTCCAAGCTCTTTACTCTAGACTTAGAGTTTCCTTCATACTGAGTCTCTAAGACTTTTTATTTTTTGCTTTTGCGTACTGAATTTTGTTTGCAAGTGAAAGTTCCTAATGACTGACACGACAACTTCCTGGAGTGGGAAATGGGTCAAAATGTGAGCCTGAACATGCAAGTAGATTCTATCACTTATAGATCTGAAGAATAGGTGTGGAAGAAGGTTGTTGATAGTCATGATACAACTGAAACAGAAAACTGAACTATTTTGGCATGATTATTGTGGATTTAATTAAAATTTAAATCATCTAAAATGCTGAATCACAAAATATCTAGAGTGGCTTCCAGCCACTGAAATCTCACAGGGTACAGAATGAATCAGAGAGAGGACATGTTGGTTTTTTGTCCCTTTTATATATGAAAGTATAAGTGTCAAAGGGAAGTGATACACCTTGAGGTGCTAAACAAAATCCTTTGTTTACAATAATAGAAAATTGGTGCAAAGGATAGTGAGATCATTTTGAAACATAAACAATGGCCCCTTTAGGCAAGTTACATTTGCAGAGGGTAATCTGTAGATAAAACAAGGGGCAGAGTCAGAGACTTCACATTACGAACAACTATAGAGTTAAATATCTCTGTCTACTAGAAAAGACATAATGCATATATAAAACCTAAACAACACAACAAAGTAGAATATATTGACATCCTTTCCTCCAACACAATGAATACAGACTATATCTTCTCTAGTTTCAAGGAGTCTTCCAAGAATATTTTACCATGTACTAGGTACAAAGAAAATTTGCATAGATTACAACTATTCAAAACATTATCTGGTGACAATAAGATAAAACTTGAAATTAACAACAAAGTATAAGGGGCATGATTAAACAGTGCTCAGAGACACCTTCATAATCTTAAATATTAACAAAGAAATAAAAATAATTAGGAAACTAATTCAAAAATTAGTAAAAGTATAAAAAGAAAACAGAAGGAACAAGTATAAAAGCAGGAATTAATAAAATATATAACAGAAAAATTGTAAACAAGGAATTCCAATCCTTTTGTTAAAAATAATCAGCAAAACAGTTGAACCATTATTTAAATTAATAGAAGGAGAGAAAGAGAATATGAACGTTAAAATAATAAATGCTGCAGAGACAATAATGGAGATACAGAAGAAATTCTAAAAATTATAGAAAAAAATTTTCTCACCCCTGTATGAATAAGTTTAAAAAATCTGACGGAAAAGGATAATTTTCTAGGGAATTATGACTTAGAAAAATGATTTCAAAAAGGACAAGTCTAAACAGATGAAATACCATAAAAGAAAAATTTTAAATTACTAAGAATGGTGTAGAAAAGGATTGTTTATAAAAGGAAGGTAACAGTGCCACAAATGATCCATAATGTGTATACTAGATAATGATAGCACACATGGGCATGGGAGAACTACCCTGAATCATTGAAGCAAGTTTTATAAATAAATATTTAGAAAAAGAAGCCAATGATATGTTAAAAGAATGATATGCTGAGGCCAAGAATGGAAAGTCGATTCATCATTTGTATAGAAAAAAAAAAAAGAGAGAGAGAAAATTTAAGTGATGACTTACTTAGATGCTAGAAAGGTGTATAAAAAATTTATTGTTATTTTTCATAAATATTTTTAAAAAGGAGATTATCTTGCACTTGCCTAGCAAGATAAAATACATGTAAAAGATAGCATTCTGCTTCATGGAGAAAGATAGAAACATTCCCATCGGAGGCAATAACATGACATGACAAAGGTGTCTACTGTGGCTGCTGTCGGATTTGTTTTGGAGAAACTATGCGACAGAAGATAAGAGAAAAAGACTTGGAGATATAAGGACTCAAAAGAAAGAGTTAAACATCATTATTTTTGTATACCTGAAAAAACTAGGAATAAATTTAAAATAAAATATACAGGATCGATATGAGGAAAAGAAAAAATCTATTAATCAATAAAAATGGAGACTTAAAAGATGGAAACATATATTATGTCCTGAGATGAGAAGTCTTAACATCATACAAATTTTGCTATTAAACAACCTGAAAAAGAAAGTATTGGCTGAGGTTAAGGAAAGTACTACAAGAAAATAAATTATAAAACCATAAAAGCCAATTCAGTGTGGTACTGTCATTTACAATGTGATAAATTAAAATGAAAAGGAAAATGTAGAAACAGTTCCCAATACACATAGGTATTTATTTGATAAATATCACTTTTTAGACTAGCAGGTTAAAAGTATTGCAATCAATAAGTTTTGTTAAGATTTATGGTAGAAATCTAGAAAAAAAATATTGGATTTATTTTTAAATGAGGACACACTTTAAAATAACTTCTAAATGAATTACAGCTTTAAATAGTTTTAAAAACAACCAAAACAGATAAATATTAAAAGAAACATTGGAAAATGCCTTCATAATCTTAAGGTTAAGGTCACTTTAAATATGACACAAAACTGAGGAGTATGAGAAAAAATGTTGATGAATTGTTAACAAAAAAATGAAAATTTTGCATAGCAAAATCCACTATAATCAAAGATCAGATAAATGAAAAACTCAGAAATATATTTGCAACTCATATCACAAAGCCTAATATAAGGAGATGTTTAACATTATATGTAACAAGAGAAAGGCAGTAAAACTGAGATATCTTCCTTTTATCAGATAGGTGAAGATTGTAAATTTGATAATACATGTTCAGGTAAGGGTAAGAAATAGTTCCTCTCATAGGCTTCTGTGGAGGGCCATCTGATAGAATGTACGTTTCAAAACTCCAAGTACGCATGACAATCTAATGATTCTACCTCAAGGATTTTATCACACGTGTGCTCAAACATACATGAAGTGACACAAATAAAGTTGATTCTTTGTAACAGCATTTCTAACAACAAGTGGTTAGAAATGACTTACTCTTTAACAGGGAACCGGTTAAACAAATTGAAGTATATACACAGTGCAATTGTAGAACATATACAATTGAATACTATACAATAATAAAATGTAGAAACAGAAAAAGAGAAATGGCAGGTATGGGAATAATACGTAAATAAAAATGGGGGGAAAATTGATAAAAAGGGCATGAGTTAGAAGGTTGACATGAATTCTGCTGGAATTCAATGCATCTTGCTTTTTGTCAACAAGGGAAACTACCACTTACATGTATTTTCTTTCACTGCAAACAGACGGTACAAACTTCTGTTTGTGTGGCTTCCCTTTCTACCCCAGTGAGAAAACAACTGGCACAAAAAAAGCTTTACACACAAAGAAAGGCAAACAAAAGAAACTGTTTCAGCCTTAATGAGTTTTTTAGGCAGCCAGCAGCTGGCATGGTTGCCACCAAGATATAAGTGGCAAGCAATTGTTCCAACTTCTGTCTCTGGTATCACAGGTTAACTGAAAAGTCAACTGTTAAATAATACCTTACACTATGTTTTCCTATATTTTTATAAAGGAAATATTTTCTGTTTTCTAATATCTCATTCTTTTTTGATCCAAAAGCAATGGTAAATGTATGCCTTCCGTTTTTCTAGTAAAAAATGTAAAAAAAAAAAAAAATTACGATTCTCTTTTATTCACTAGTTAATAAGATGAAAGCTTGATAGCACATTTCAGCTATTGGAAAAGTTGTAAGAGCAACTTGTGGAAAATAAAAAAGAACTTCAGTCTGCGTTTCAGAGTCTGCTAAATAGTAAAGGGAATGAGGACATTAGCTGAAAGGTCTAAGAGTATATGGCACCTACAGCTGTTAACGTAAAACCCAATGGCACAAATTGCAGATTTGAAAATGGTATCAAGATCTGTATGGTTTCTAGGGCCACCATAACAAAGTACTACAAACTAGGTAGCTTAGAACAAAGAACTTGTCTAACAGTTCTGGAGGCCAGAAGTCTCAAGTCAAATTGACAAATGACAAATTGTCAGGTGACAGTCCCTCTAAAGGCACTAGGGACAAATCTGTTCTGGCCTCACCTAGTTCCTAGTAGCCTTGGGCGTTATTTAACTTGCAGATATAGTTCTCTTCTCCCTGTGTTTCTTTACATCATCTTGCCTCAGCGCTTGTCTGCTTCTCAGTTCAAATTTCCCCCTTTTGATTGGAATAATAGTCACATTGAATTAGGGCCCACCCTAATATCCCGATTTTAACTTAATAACTCCATAAATACCCAGTTTCCAAATAAAGTCTCATTCTGCAGTCTTAGGTGCTAGGACTTTGACATTATTTTAGAGAATACAGTTCAACCCATAACAGTCTACTCTTTGGTCCCCAAAAAATCACATGCAAAGTACGTCCTTCCTATACGCAAAATACATTCAACCCATCCCAACATCCCAACAAGCCTTCATCATTCTAGCATCAGCTTCCCTCTAAACATTATCAACACCATCAATTTAAACCCCCAAATCTTCATGGACAATAGACTAGTGGTTACCAGAGGGTAGAGAGAGAGGAAAGCGGGGAGGTAGACGGGGTAAAGGAGATCAAATATGTGGTGACAGAAAGAAATCTAACTATGGGAGGTGAACACACAGGGTAAATATATATATATATATATATATATATATATATATATACACACTACACACACACATGTATATACATATATATATACATATCTATATATATATACATATGCCTTACTGTTAAAAAAGTCTGCAAGAGAATAACTGAGAACAATGATATATCTAAAAGAGAAAAAATAATCATGCAGAAGCTCCTCACTCTAACCTGTGAACTGTGTGAAAACCTTAAAATAAACACTTTCAATCAAAATTAATTAATTAAAAAATAAAATAAAAACCCAAATGTCATCATCTAAATTATCCAAATCAAGTATGAATAAGAATCAGGGTATGATTCATCCTGAGGCAAATAGTTAAGTTTGCTGATAAAATGTATGATGGGTACTCTGGCTTGTAAGTGTAAGTCCCAAGATCAAATATACGAATTAGCAAAATCCAGGAGTAAAAATATTTAAGTGCTGCAATGGTGAAAGCAGAGCCACAATTTCAAGCCTGAACTCTAGAGATTACCACTACCTATCGCTTTCTGGTTTTCTTAAGCCATTTTTACTTATATTAACCTTAAACAAAGATGTATCCGTTTAATAAGAAGGAAATGTTTATCTCAGTATCACACAACATAACTCAATTTAAATTCTCAATGCTACTCATCGAAGCCCTCTTAGTACATCCCATCCAGGCTTTTCCAAACTTACACTCAGTTGTCTTCAAGCTTACTTGTAGAGGAAGTTTCTCCCTCCTATTTTTAAAATAGAATACCCATGAATATCATGCATCACACTAGAGTTTGGTGGAATATAATTTGATAAATATTTTTTAAACATATCTTAAATAATGTTATTCTTCCATAAATGGTATTTTTTTTTGTCTTACATGAGTTAAAATCAAAGAATATTCATATTACACATGAGATCCTATGCTCATTTTACAAATGCTCACACTGAAGCCCAGTGTTCTTCATCAGTTATGAGAGATCATTGAAAGGAGTGTATTCAGGGCCCCTAATTTGCCTTCCTATCAGGAAGAGACAAGAGACAGCATGCTAATGTCAGACATGCGGGGAGGAATTCAGAGGAAGAGACAGAATGTCAAATGGACAATAGGCAAATCATCTAACAGACCTCTGACCACAAGCTTTGTAATAGTCAGCCCAGAATGGTCAAGACCTGATAAAGAACTTGGATTCTCTTATTTTTTACCCCCACTTCCAACTCAGGACAAACCAGAGAAAGCCCAATATGCTCCCCAAACCAATCACATAAGATGTGCCCTTCCTAGCTAGCCCATGTCCGCCATCCTCATGCCAAAAACTTTTAGTCAGAGCATATCCAACGTATTCTTTATTTCACTATAAAGCTTTCTTCCTCCTCTGTCTACCTTTGAATCTCTGCCAAATGCAAATGATGTAGCTGACTTCTATGCGATAGCAGTCTCTGAATAAATAGCCTTTGCTTGTTCTCATTTGGGTGGTCTTCATTTATTTCCACAGAACGCTTAACCTTAAAAGCAGAAAATGGCTCAAATGAAAATCCAGACCTGGATCATTTATTCACGAGTACAGCAGAACAAAGCTACCCACCCCACACCAGTGAGTAGTGTTCTCTAAATAGCTCTGTTGTATTTATATTTTGTGCACCATTATAAAGCTAGATAATTTCTATTTTCCTATATTTTCAGGAAAGAACATACTAAAAAAGCAATTAGAAGCATTTTAAAGGTATAGAGGGTACTAATTGGTATTCATTTGTCCCATATTTGCTGTTTGGAAGATGAAGAATGATTATCACTGAGGTGTGGCAGGGCAAATGCTGTTAGTGCTCAAAATCCCAATGATCCAGAGTATTTCTATAAATTTCAAAATGCCCCCTACAGTCAAAATGCCATCTTTCAGAATTACATTCTTAAGTCATCCCTAAAAATTTTTAGAAGGTGCATGAACTCTATTTAAACTAATCGGAGTCATGTATCATGTTTTGCATTATAAACTCTGAGCTCAGTTCACAAGCAAATATACCAGTACCTAGAAATACAGTGTGAGGTGGAAAACGTCATGCTGATGGCATTTTATGAGGAGCTTTATAAACACTGGGTCACATCAGCAAATTTTAATTTCATTGTGCTCAAGAAATTTCCCAAAGAAATTAATTATTTTAAGTGTGTTGAATCATTTTCAAAGAGTTAAAAAAAACTATTAATGATTTAGTAATTGATCACTGTGAATCATTTCATTAGAGTCATTATACACTAAAGAGAGTGAACTTAAGATAAAATAACTAAGTCCATACCAACAAAATATTTGGGTAAAATACACATAGTAGTTTCTCTTTGCCTTCTAACCTCAATGTGTATATCTCTTACTTATAGTATGTGTAATACTTCAAGGCATGTATTTGTATACACGTCTGTCTTATTCTGATGGACCTTAATTTCCTGAAGAATAAAGACAGTGCCTTATCAGTGCTTGAGTAATCCAGCACCTTGTTACCAGAATAAAACATAGCAGGTGCTTAATAAGTGAGGAATGAGTGAATAAATGAATGAATGAAATTTTCTCCTGGCACTGACCGTGATTTCTGACAGTAGATATCAGGAGTGCCTAAGAGGACATAGTAGCATGGCTATAGGATTGGGTAAAAGCTCAGGTACCAGCCCAGTGAGTATTAGCTTTGAAACTTTAAGTGAATAAACTACGGAAAGGTTAATTTTTGTCTCGAGTTTCTAGTTTATATAGTGCGAGTCAAACTTAGAGTCTAGCAAGGCAGAGATGGCATTCTATGTTAATTTCACAAACAGGAACTAAAATCTTTCATTCCAATTTAAGAGGAAGGAAATGCTATACTTTGAGAGAATTAAGAGATTGGCTTAAGTTTGTAAAATTTTTGTGATAATTATATAAGAAGATATAGAACCATCAACATCTCCATATATTTTAAGGAGCCAGAGCACACAGATTGTACATACTAAACCTATTACTCAATACTCATGACATGCTGATGGATTTAACTTCTTTAGGAAAACATTGCTGGGAGTAAAGTATGTTCGCTTGTACTCTATGTATGAACAGGTGTTTAAAAAAACCTTAATGAATAGACAGTGGGGTGATTCATACATCAAATAATAATTAAACACTAATAAGATACTTTCCACTTCTGTGATCATTCGGCTCTATAAGACAACAGAGTGATTCTCAGTTTGGCTCTGCCATGAGTTAGGGCCACCATGCGCTTATTTAATCTCATCTTCCTCTTCCTTCTAAAAGACAGGGTAACACTAATTGATTTCTAAAATATTTTTTTTTTGCTTTAAAATTTTAAATTCTTTGAGAACCAAAACTTTATAAAATAATAGAAAACAGCGCTTCTTGTGTCTACTCTTTCCTAATGCTGTGTCAATAAAAGATTTTTGTTATTTACTGCTCATATACCAATAGTAGGGGGTGGTTGGTCTTTAACAAGCTGAACTTTCCAGTCTTAGTTTGCTTTGGCTTAATAGGATTAGAAACCTGATTTCTGCACTGTTATTTCAGATCCAATTGTTAATTTGCTCTAAATAATAGAAGTGTTTACATCGATGTTATTATTCTCTTTAAATAATAGAAGTGTTACAAACATTTTACATGGAGAAACCTTACTTTGATCAAGACTTCTTTTGTACTTTGGATATTTGCCTAAAAGTTGTGTAAATTTAGATTTTCATTGATCAAATACTTCAAATACATAATGGGATCTTTTATTTGGAAGAATATACAGTAACAAATAAGTAAGACTTACTCTAAATTCTAACTACAGTAGAAAAATATAGAAACTTAGAGAAAATAAATGTTGCCTGACTATTTTATGAATATCATTTTTAAGTAAAAGCATAGAATCCTAAAATTTTAAAGATGAAAGAGTGAGGCCTTGATGGGGCCTAGACTGTTCAGTCCCACCGTTAGAGGGAACTGCTGAAACCCCAATATATTGACAAAGCTGAAGTCACTCAGGATCACAGGAACCGACAGAGTAAAGTACCTTCTAAGAGACTGAAACCATAAGCAAACAGCCAATATATTAATTTGAGTTAAAGATATTAACTGTCAAGGAAATAGGAAAATAACATTGGTTGATCTGCTTATCATTTAAAAAATCTACATAAACAGTACTCATTGAGGATAACACTACGGCAAAGAATGTTAGTGGTGGGTTTCATTGAGCTAGCTATAGAGACAATGAGTCTGCCTACACTATGGAATATAACTTAAACCCACTACAGGCTTTGCTCCAACTCTCTAACAAAATTGGTACTGTTAAAGGTCACCAATAATCTCCACATTGGTAGATGACAATAGTCAATTCTCAGTTCTTGACATATCTGTAGAAAATGATGGATGATTACATCTCCTTCTTAAAATATTATTTTCCGAGATAATATTTTCCTCATTTTCTACCTCACAGGCTCCTTCTTCTCTGTCTCCATTGCTGTTTCTTCTCATCTCTTATCTCAACCCACGTTCCCCAGATTTTAGTCCTTGAACCTCTTCTCCTCAATATCTACATTCATATCCTAGGGCAATAGTTCCCAAAGTGTGGTCCACAGACTTGCAGCATAGGTATGACTTAATTCTTCATAAAGAAGATACATAAATGGACAGTTGCACATAAGATGCTCTATATCATTAGTTATAAGAAAATGCAGGTTAAAATCACAATGAGGAAACATTATATACCCATTAGAAAAGCTAAAATTACAAAATGACCATACCTAGTGCCTGTAAAGAAACGAAGCAACTAGAATTTCTCCTACACTGTTGGTGAGAATGTAAAATGGTATGGCCATTTTGGAAAACAGGTAGGCAGTTTCTTGAAGTTTAACATACAACGTCCATATTTTCTCAGCCTTTCCATGCCTAGGAAACAAAAAGCATATGTCCACACAAAGACCTAAATCTTTAAATCATCTCAGTAAAACCTATCCTGGCTACTTTGTGTAAGTTGCAATCTTCTCCTCTTCCCTAAATGTTCTGTCTGCAGCATCCATCCTACTTTACTTTTCCCTAAAAATTATCACCTTGTTTACGTATGTTATCTGTCTAATCTTTGTGAAATATAAACTCCATAAGTACTGAGATTCTTTTCTGTTTTAGTCATACTTATATCTCTAGAACCCAGAATAATATCTGGCATAAATACTAATATCTGTTGAGTGAATAAATGCCTATCAATTATCAAAGAATTATGGATCCTGAATCTGGTAGCTACAAACTATATATTGCTTTTTAAGCTCCTCATTCTGGATTCTGTTTCTTTATCCAACTATGTGTAACATAATTGATCAGATTCTAGCTTTCTTTGTAATAATCCTACTCTAGTTATGATTTCTTTAGACAACATATTAGGCATAGTCATTGGATTTGAGTGATGAAAGTAGTAGTCTCATTGATGATAACGGTAACACTTATTAAGGGCTTACTCTATATGAAACATATTCATGCTTTATATACATTTTCTCTTTTAATTCTATTAACAACCCTATATGTTGGTGTTCTCATGAAACCACAGATCAGAAAACTGAAAAATAAAGAGCTAAATAACTTATGCAATGCCAAACAGATAGTGGCTATGCCTAAATTATGAACTCAACTAATTACTAACCCTATTAGAGTTCTACTTGTATATAGTCATATCAATTAGATATTGTTTCTACTCATTTAACTTGCAAAAAGTAATCTCATTTTAAGATCATGGGGTGGGGGAAGTGTATTGAAGGCAATTATTGTAACTTCTGTAGGATTAAATGCCCAGAGAGGGTACATAAAATCCCCAAGGTCACATAGGTAGCTGATGAGTGAGCCAGGGAAGTCTTATCTAAGAACATCTTCTATGTCCTTTACCATAAACCATAATTCATCCAAGAAATTATAGTAGGTTTGTGGCTATTTGCCAGATTACTACTTAACCACTTTTGGCAAAAGACTTCAGAATAATTCTCGATTATTCCCAGGAATCGAGTGTAGTAAAAGCAGGTAAACAGAACCACATTCAATTTACTAATGAGTACCTTGAGAAAAAGTGATGTATGTGAAAAAATGTGACAAGTCAGATTTAAATCTGAAATGTTCTACAGTGATTTTTTTTCTTCCCTTAAGTAACCAGTCCTACTAGAAGACTGAAAAAATATAAATATATTGTTAATATTCACCATTTACAGAACTAGAGTGGGCTTAAGGTGAGTAAAAGAAATTCTGACCACTGCCTTCAGTTAGGGGCTATGCCTGAAATCAGACCAGTTGACTAACAAGAAAGAATGTTTAGAAAAGAGAATAAATTAAGATAATAGGACAGGAAGCACAGACCTCATTCTCTTTTATGATAAATAAGCCCAGATCTTAGAAAAATTCAACCTCTCTAAAATGCCCACACTGTGACTTTTGAATTGAAAGAACATTCCAATACTCTACTCATCTGTCATCACCTTTATACGGTAGATATCATTTTAGAGTATTTCTAGAGTTAACATTACTACATTCAGTTAAATTTTGTGAACCAAACTTTTATTAGCTTCCAATTCTATACACCAACTGTGCAAAGTATTGCATGACATACAAATATGAGAAACACCTAATTACTATCTTCAAAGAGACTATTAGCTAGTATGGAGATAAAGAAGTTGGTGAAGTCATTATTGTGAGAAGTTGATAAGAGTCAAGTAGATAGCCTGTGACAGTTAAATGAGGACTAACACTCAGGAAATTTTCAAGATGTAAATATAAATTAGGAATGATATGCCTAGAGGTAATAGTGGAGGAGGATGAGATAGAGATAAATTAGTTATAGAAAACTCAATAGAACTAAAAAAATTAAAAGAGAAACAGAATAGAATACCAAATAGTCATATTTAATTTTATGAAATTAAAGCATAAGAGGAAAAATAAAACAATATTTAAAATAGCACAGAATGAAGATGGGGTTAGCAATGAGTTAAATATAATTGTTGATGTTCAGTCTACTGACATTATATCTGGGAGAATGCTAACTTACATTTAAGCATAAACTTTTAGGGAAACATCAAAGAATTTTGATAATGGAGGATGAGATAAACTCTACAATCAAGAACACTCTGAATTTTCACCAGATAAAAGGAATGATTTTGTCTATATTGACTTGTCTTATTAAGAAAGACAAGGTAAGCATGCTGCATGTTTAAATAAAGCCTTCACCTTAAGTTAGCAACAACGCAAGAATCACAATAGCAAGTAGATGATTGTAATGAGTTAGGGCAGCAACAATTTAATTCATTTTTGTAACAGAAGCAAGTACAATGATGCTTAGTTTTTATAAGAGTAAGTAGTTTGAAACACATGTCCCAATTGTAGGTCATAATTGTGGTTGTCCTTCATATCTATAAACTTTAAAAAGTAAAATAGTCTCATTTGTACCATTACGCTTAAATTTCCTCTTCTGATCCTTCATGTCAATCACAGAGGATTTGGGAAATGAAAGATTTATATGTTCTTTAGAAGCTCATTTTTAATCACCTGTCAAATGCAAAGGCTGAGTGGTAAGAATGAGAAAGATGATTAGATTCAAGCTGTACAATCAACTAATCTAAGAACATTTAATTTTGCCAATTTTGTGAAAATTAAAAATAGAGTACATTTGAAGGTGTTTTAGAGAGGCAAATGAAAGTACAGTAATAATTTAAACAGGAAGACAGTTCTAAGGAAAGGCCTGAAAACTGTTTAAAAGGATTTCTATTGAAGTAGTACAATGATATGTGAAATCTTTACATGCTGTTTGCTGCGAATACATATTCCCTTAATTGCTGAAAAGAATAATGAATAGCAAATGTCATTTTTTTTTTTTTTTTTTTTTTAGTATATCAACTGAAGAAAGAAAACTTTTTAAAAGTATGTCTGCACACCATCCCATGGCAGGATCTCATAATAATTTCAGTTCTTCTGCTATCGAATCAACCTAATCTTGTCTCTGTTCTTCTCCAGGATTCTAGAATTTAGACCTGAAATGGCATGGTCATTGTGATCCCCTCCCTGTCCCGCTTTTCTTACCTTCATAACAATTTCTTCAGCTGCCTCCTTCCTTCCAGTCCTAGAGTCACCAGTGTGAGGCAGCCTTTTGACTTGCTTCTAGCACTATTGTAGTCTACTACATTTCTTTGCCTCCCATCTTTCCCCAGTTTACTTTAGCACCACAGGTCAAGTTCTCTGGAAGAAGATCCTGAGATAATGTTTGAGGACAAGTTTTATTAGAGACCAAGGCCTGTGAAAAGAATAAGGCAGAAGCAAGATTGGAGAGGAAGAAGGCGAACTATTATGCAGGCCCAACAAAGCCTCACCCAACCACACATATTATTCCAGAGTGTTGGCTCTAAGAGTTCCTGCATCAGGCTTTTATTCTACAGTTCATATCTACCACTCCATCTAGATTGGTAAAAAAAAAAAAAAAAAACAAAAAAACTTCAGGGAGACAGCTCTTTGTGCTGACCAGACTTTGAAAAAGCTGGTAGCTTAAGACAGTCTGAAGACTGTAGTCTCCACTTTTATGCCTGACACTTTAGCCATATTAGTTTCCTAAAAAAGTTGATAGTTTCAAGAACATGGATTTCGGAGGAAGAAAGATGAGTTTTTGAGTTCCCAAATCTTCCACCTACTAGAAGATTTACTCTGGGTGAATAATTTAATTGATCTAAGCCTCCTCCTATTCACATGTCAAAAAGTGATTGAACACACTTATTTGAGTTGTTTTGATAATTCACCAAGACCAGGAATGCAGATTTCTTAGAATAGTGCTGAAATATAATAGGGCTTACTTAACGCTCCTTTTCCGCTTTGGCTATCTTAATGCATTAAATGTTGTCGACTAGCCTCTCTTTCTCAAGATATTATAATCTCATCCCTTTCATGATATTGCATTTTCCTGGCTCTATTAAAACTCCTATGAATTCTTCTCTATTATCTTTTTTTAGGCTCTATTGAGCTATAATGGACATACAATATTGTATACATTTAAGGTGTACAATATGATCATTTGATAAACTTAAATATTGTAAAATGATTACCACAATTGGGTTACTTAACACCCTGTCACGTCACATACTTTTTTGTGTGTGTGTGAAGAAAATTAAGATTCACTCTCTTGATAACTTTTAAGGATACAATACAGTATTTTTTTTTTTAACTATTATCACCCTGCTGTGCATTAGATCCCCAGAACTTAATCATCTTATAACTGGAAGTCTGTGCACTTTGACCAACATCTCCCCAGTCCCTGGCAACCACTATTCTACTTTCTGCTTCTATGAATTAAGCTTTTTAAAAATTATATATACAGTGAGATTATACAGTACTTATCTTTTTTGTGTGTAACTTACTTCGTTTAGCATAATGTTCTGAATGTGCATCCCTGTTGTCACAAATGTCAAAATTTCTTTCCTTTTCGTGGATGAATAATATCCCAGTGTATGTGTGTGTGTATATATTACATCTTCTTTATCCATTTATCCTTACATGGACAGTTATATTATTTCCATACCTTGGCTATCATGAATCTTAAAATGAACATGGGAGTGCAGATAACTCCTTGAGTTCTTGATTCCATTTCCTTTAGCTATATACCCCAAAGTGGGATCAGTTAAAAAGGTTAAATAACAAAAGTATTAAATATAACCATAACTAAAATATTTTGTTCATAAATAACAATATAAAAGCAGGTAAATTGTGGCATTAAAAACATAAAAGGGGAATAAAAGATTAGGTTTTTATGCAATTAAAGTTTTTATTAGCATAAAATAGACTGTTATATACCTAAGATGTTTTATGAAAACCTAATGATAACCACAAAGAAAATAATTTATAGTAGATACACAAGAGATAAAGAGAGGGAATCAAAGCATACTACTATAGAAAATCACTAGTTCTCAAAAGAAGTTAGCAAGAGAGAAAGAAAGAAAAGAACTATAAAATATACAGCAAACATAGAATGACATTAATAAGTCCTTACCAACCAATGATTACTCAAAATGTAAATGGATTGAATTATCCAATCAAAAGATAGAGTGGCTGAACAGGTTACGCATATGGTACTGGATCCCTCAGCTCTCACAAAGGCACTTTTGTCCATGGATGGATGTCAAATTGTTGTTGAGGGGGAGGGTATGAACAAAGAATATTTATTTGACCATCATGCTGAGGTCACTCCTATTACCTTTTTTACCCTTTTCATCCTGCTCACCATAGTTCTTTCTTCAACTTGTTTTTTTTTTTTTTCTTCTCTCCTACATATTCTGTCTTATGTGGCAACATGGCAGAGTGAGATGTTTAAATTTGGAGTCAAATAACACTAAAATGGAATCATTGTTCTAACAGTTTCACAGTCTTGAGAAAGTGACTTAAATTTTCTGAACTTCATTTCCTTCTTTGTAAACTTGTATAACATTTAAATTAAACACTAAAAATAATGTGCGAAGTCTCTATCATAAACCAAGCACAAAAAAGATATCAATAACACATAAGATGATTATGAAAATACTTATGATAATGTTTAATCACATTCAAACTAAACTTCTAAATATCGTCTTTTTTCGTATTTTCAGATTGTTCTCATATGACTACCTCTAGAACATTATTATAAGTATAATTCCATGCTTTCTACTGTCTATTGGACATGTATATTTGACCACTTGGTTAATTAACACCTGTCCAAAAATTAACTCATAACTTTTATTTTTAAAACTAATCTTTCTGTCAATGGCAAAATGGTTCTCTTAGTAAGTAATCTTAATAACATACCAATAGAAAGAAATAGATATGATAACTTAAAGTGGTAAATGTGGGCTTGAAAAATGTTTTCTATTTATGCATAAATATAAGAAAATCTGATGTTCAATAACTTTACATGAAATAAACAAACCAATCATATGAGATTTCACTTACCTGAAATCTTGAGAAATTACCCACTTTTCTTTTACTTGTTCACTTCTGTGTTTAAGTGGATATTTAATTTTCCTGCTGACATAAAGTCTCAATCCTCAAGCTCAGTCTCTTAAACTTTACTAGGACAGTAACAGTGGTTAAATATTGAAAACTCAAAAAATGACTTTTATGATGAAACCTTTTGAAAATTAATAATGACAGAGGTACCACTGAAATGCCAGTAAAGTAGAAACTTTCCAAAAATATATTAATTGATATAAACTCGTCAAGGAAACAGGAACACAGACCATGAAAGGGGTGTTGCTTAAGAAAATTACAACATGTTCTTACCTGGAGTCAAGCTTAAGTGGGTGTTCTTTATGCATTAATTTTCTACTTTTCTTCTCTCTTAATCTACAAGATTAACTGGTACTAGGAATAATTTAAATCGAGTCATCATTGCAATGTACCACTGTTTAAAATATCAGGTATTTTTCTAGGCTGCAAATAATGTTCATGAATATGTTTCTTGGTTACCCACTCTATACATTTCATCTCTAGTGACCTTCTTTCGTAAAAATATTGTAACATTTATGCATTTTATCTAAACTTATCTTTTCAGTATATCCTATCTATTTGATAGCAACCATTGCCTATATTCTTAGAGCTATATCAATTAACTAGTCTACAAGAATGAATGTATCATCTTGTATTCCAGATTCTGCTTCCCTCAGTTCCCCAAAATCACACCCTGACTATCATATTCCATAGAATGCTTTAGATTGGTTTCTCAGACTCAGATCATTATGACTAGACTCACATTCTTATTTGCTTATGTCCAGACCAACAACTCTTTGTGTCTAACTATGTACAATATCAAAGATTTCTCTGGCTTCTTAGTTTTGTCCTTGAAAATTCATCCTGTCTAGAAGGTTCCAAATCAGGAAAATTACAGACATGACTCTAGACTAAGGATCCTTTTTGTTGTTTTATGTGCCTTTTTTCTCCAACTTGAATCTCCCCTATATATTGTTATTGGTTCGAACTTGAAAAATAGAATATTCATCATATTAGTGCCCACTCAAGAGTTAACAGTAGTTCCTATTAGCCTACAGCATCTAGTAATAACACTTCTACTATTTTAAGGGTCTCTAAAATCTGACTCTGTTCTAACCATTTAATATTGTTTGTTTGTTATTTCCCCCCATAAAATCCATCTTATTCAGGCTGCTCATTTTCTTACACTCTCTCCCCAGCTTACCCCATAAATCCTCCATAATCACAACCAAGCATTTATTCAGCTATTTACCCTATTAGAATTCTCTTTCACCTTCCGCCCATTTACTAATTTTTTTCCAAGCTCAGGAACCCAGTTCCAGTTCTTCTTCCTATGTGATATTTTAACTGATGGATCAGCCTTCATAATCTCTGTGTGGAGAGCATTTTTTGTATTATGCATTTACTAACAATTTATCATACAAATGACATATTTTTATATGTCATAGTATTATCAAGTGTTCTACATCAGTAGTCTTGCAATTATAGCAGCATTTAATGTAGTTATATATATATATATATATATATATATATATATAATCTTATGTTTCATATATCCATTTTATCCTCAACAAGCTTCTGAGCTTATCAATAGCCAATATTTCTCATATTTCTCTTATGCTAAGTACTTAGAACAGACATAATTTAGCATTGAATATACAGCAGACATTTAAATACTTGAGCCATAAGCTATAGGGTTTTCAGTATATTCCAAGATGTTCACAAGTAATATTTGTATTATTTATATGGCACTATTTAACTTATGCTTTTAATCATGATAAGAGGGATATTCTCTGACAATAAGTTTATGTGTATGAGCATCATCTAAGCAGTTTGTGCTATTGGGAATTAGCATAAAATTTCCTGTTTGACAGGTTCTTTATATTCTAGCTTTTGCTGTTCATATAAGACAGTGGCTCTCAAATATTAGCATGCATTTAGAATCACATGGAAGGCTTGATAAAGCACAGAAGGCTGGGCCCCATCTGAGATTCCAATTTAGTAGGTCTGGGATGGGGCTCGAGAATTCACAAATCTAACAAGTTCACAGATGATGCTGCAACTGCTACTCTAGGGACCACACGTTAAGAACCAGTGATCTAAGAAATGAGAAATCCAGATAGAGGACCAAATGCTTTATCATTGAAGGGTGTCACAAGGAAATATGTGAAAAATGCCAACATAAAAATGACAGAAGCAGAACATATTTTCAAGAAAGAATATTGCTCTCCTATATTAAAAGTCTACAAGCATTAATTTTAGGATTGTCTTTTTGTTGCCTATCCAACTACAATCAGTTAAAAGTTTACTGTTCTCCTTGTTGGCTTATATATTGTGCTCTTTGAAGAAAGTGATGAAGTTTATATGTCCTTTTTGTAGTCAATATTTTCAAATAAATGAATGAATTGTTTCTTATAACACTTTAACATATTTGTGATTTCGGTTAAAGTATTTTTTCAGCTTTACACATTTGATATGTAGAGTGTTAAAAGAAGACAAATATTATTCACTTGTCATCTGTTCAAAGTTTAAAATAGTAACATTTTCTTGGAGGAGAGTAGTATATCTGTGTTCTATATGCATTTATTATTTCAGAACACACACACACATATGCACACACAAACACATTTTAAACACACACATACACATCAGTACAATCAATAGAAGAAAGCACAGTGTTTGGGTTAGGAACTAGGCTTTGGTTCCTGAGAGGTCTGAACCTAAGGACAGCACTGCAGCTCACAGGCGATAAAACGTTATTTCACCTCTCTCAGCTTCCATTTCTTCACCAATAAGAAGCAGATAATAATACCTTCTTAACAGAGAATCTTGTAAGGAATGGATGAGGTAATGTCTACAAATTACTTAGCCAGTATCTGGAATGTAGAAAATATCTGAAAAAATGATCACCCTACTAATAATTATTATTAACAATATCAACTAATTATATTATGATTCTATTCTATTATTACATTAATGATTATAATTTTAATAATAATAGACAGTACCTATAAAAGGTACTCAGTAAATATTTGGTGAGTAAGTGAATGGAATAATTCATCTTACTGAAACCTTAAAAAGTATAAAATGGCATTCAAGTAAAATAGATGAGATTTAATCCCCAAAATATTAACATACATCAGTAATCTAAAATATAAAGATTATTTTTTGATGACATTAGCATAGACACATTTTTGTGGTATTTGTTTTTCATATTTTAGTTCATAGTTATGTTTCATATGTATTTATATCTAGCCATGCTTAATATAATGGTTTTTTTCCATATAACAAGGCTTAGTGAACGTTGAAGACTAATTATCTACAAGCCATTTGGAACATAAAATGAGTATATTTTCTGCTCATATTATCTTTCAGCTCATTTCATGTGTTTGCTAAGTGTATCATATTGTTATCCTTTGAGTTTGTACATTTCAAGACTTAATTTCTTTGTTTTCTGGTTGGACAGAAAACAAAGTACTAATGTGATGGAGAGCGGGTGGGACAGTCACCCAGTTCCATGAACAACCTAAATTCTGATTAATGTTTTCACAATTGTGCTTATTTCACTGCCTCATGTTTCCAAATAACAGAGAGAAGAAGCCCGACTGAGTTTTTAAAAGAGAGGAACTCCATGGGTGTCTTCATTAATAACAGTAGTGTGAAGTGACTGAGGGTCTCTTTTAGATAATGACCAGATTATACGGGAATTACAGCTGGACTTAACGTTTCTTAGTAATGGCAAGTTTCAAATTACTAATTAGTAATTTCAGTTTCTGGCCTTGACATCTTAGATTTTACTCTCCAACAAAATAAAAGTGAACATTTTTGAGCAGCAAAAATGGAAATAAAAAATTTACTTCATCCCTTTCATGTGTAACATCAGAGAGTTGGTGCTGCTAGGCATTGTAAATCTTCAATTCTTCTGGAAGCACAAAACACAGTCTAAACTATGATTGTAAGTTACTTATATTTCATTTGAATGGCACTGAGTTACATGCTGAGTGTCAAAGCATGCAGCTACTCTGTGAGGGCTTTTAGTCATTGGGAAAGTTCTAAATTGCAACTGCTTGAATGAATATGTTATGTCACAGGCACTAGCGGTTAAAATGTGAATAAAAACCCTGACGTAAAGAGTTATACTGAATGAACTGGTCATTTGGGGGAAATTGCCATATGAATTAAGTCCCCTAATAGTTTGCATTAGCAAACTCCACAAACTCTTGGGATAGAAGAGTCAGCAGTTCCAGTACTCATTGCTGGTAGCTACCAATGCCAGGGTATTTGAAGATCCTGTCCCATACCTCCCATCTTAATTTGTTACCAGAATTTTCACTGTGAGAATTATTAGTATATCAAATGATATCAACCGTACATTTGTTCTCAGGATAATAGTTAAAATGCACGTACCGCTATCTTTTCTATTACATCCTCATTTTTCACGTATTCCTACCTTGCACTTGTGTAATAAGTGGCCTAAATCAAAAAATGAGACTTTTCATTATGTTTCATAAAACTCTTCTTTGGTTCTTTACAAAGGTAAACTTTCTATAAGGTCCTAGAGACCCCTCCCCGTCAAGGTTTTATTTGTCCGAAGATGACTGCTAACTGGAGAAATGCAGTCATTCATTCTAACTGCCATTTATGTGGAAAGCTCACCAGACACACAAAGTAAACTGCCTCACTGAAATGTGGCTTCAGTATATCTAATACCTCTTCCTCCTCCTTCTGACGACTTTTTCAGAAGATGCAAGGTTTGTACCATGACTTACTCTTTATGGGCCCATGTCGGCACTTAAAGAGCACTTCTTCCATATTAAGTGCTCTATAAGACAATTTATTCTGGAATGTTCCCTGGAAACGATGCCAAGTTTGCTATTCTATAATTTGTAGCACTCACCTTTAGAAAACATTTAGCGATACTGTCTACAAGTTCTTTAATAAGGGGCTGAGCTATAATGTATCTCAGTCAAGAGATTTGAACCCATTGTTTAAAGGACAAGGGAAAGAGAATGCCCAAAGAAGCTGGATTTGCTGAACATTAGAAATGGACACCTGTCTAACTTTTGCCCCAGAAATAGGTACAGATGGTGCTGTAGAGATTGCTGACAGATACTTCTGTTCCCAGTTCTAATAGTTCTTCCTGTGTTTCTCCTTTCCCTACTTAAATTTCTCCTAAATATTGCTGTTGGCTTAAGCTTCAAATACAACTTTTCATATAACCACCCTATTCAAAAAATTTGTAATAGCTCCTAATAATCTACTGTACTCAGTGAAAGCATATTTACCTCTTTTAAGGATCTCTAAAATCTGACTCAGTCTTTAATACTAAATATTTTTTCTTCTAATTTTTCCCAGAAACACTATCTGATTCAGGATGCTGACTTCCTTACTATGTCTCCCTACATAACCCCAAGAACCCTCCATGATTCTGTCCATGGATTTGCTCATGCTCTTTCTCTATGATAATTCTCTCTATCATTTCTCTATTTATTAATATTCTGTCCATCCTGCAGATGCACTTCCTGAATGATATCTTCCTTTAAGGTTCACAATAACTTTCCTCCTTAGATTTTTATGTACGAATCATTTACTGATTGTTTATTATTCAATTAATGCTTTTTTATATGTCACATTATCTCATTATTTATATCAATAGTTATTTAATTATCACAACATTTAAATGTTTATATATTTGTTTCCTATCTTTTCTTATCAACTAAATAATAAATAATTTATGAGTAAACAACATGTCTTAAATTTCTCTTATATTCAGTAACACTTAACATGGACCTAACATCATTACTGTTATCATTAAGTATATATTGCCACTCAAATAATACTTGAATTCTTGACTTCTGGGTTTTCAGCACATCTCTAGGTATTCAAGCATATTTTTGTACAATTTCTTGACAAGATTTTCCATTCTTAATATTTAACATTGATGAATCTCTAACTCCTGAAGTCATCTGGAATCTCTGGTTTGCTCAGTAGAAAAACTTTGCATAACACAATTCTTTAGATAATTGAAGTGAAGAAACAAAAGGGACTTATATTATGTGGCATCTGTGTATTAATATGAGAGTAAATGTTTCATTTAACTTCTGGACAAATGGATGGTTGTGGATTTGAACAAATTCAATCAAAGTCCCTCAGCACCCAAATTTCTGAAAATCAACTAACTTTAGAATCAAAAGCATACTTACTACCAATGCATTGCATGAAAGTGGTTAAAAATTAGGCATCTGTATTTACGTCTCAGATGATTAGAAACTGCATCTTTCCCACTTCTCCAGATGTGAATTTGTTGCTACAGAGGGTCAGGTAATATAAAAATTGTAATTGATTTTGGTGGTTTGCATCTGTATACATCTAGAAGAAAGATGTTTTTATCATGGAATTTGATAGAAATACCACACACACTGTTACAGAAAGACTAAACATAACTAGTCAGTCAAAAATTAAATTGAATTATTAATCTCTTAATTTTAGCAGGAGAAGCCTGCTGGTATTATATTAGACTAAATAACAATGATGAGTAAATTCTATAAACAAGAGCCCCAAATATCCAGGTGATATGTGCATTATCTTCTAATATAGGACTAGATAATACAAAAGCCTTCTATGTCCAGGCACTGTTCTACATACTTTATGAATATTATCTCATTTAATGCTCATAATAACTCAATGATGTGGATACTATTATCATGAGGAAACTGAGACACAGAGAGATTAAGTAATTTCTTCAAAGTCACAAAGCAAATAATAGCAGAGCCAGATTTTAGGCCCAGATAGTCTGGTTCTGGAGAGATTGTGCTCTTCACCATTTAATTATAGTGCCTCAACATACTTTGATTGCATTAATGTTGAATGATTGAAAAACAATATTAAATGACTAAAAGATAAGCTCTCTTATATAGGGAATAAGCTATCTTGATCTATCACAGGAATGTATACATAGTAGGTACTCAATATAAACTTGTCGAGTTAAAATAATTCGTATTCCCACATATTATATTTCACCAATTCTAAGAAATATATCATTTTTACATTTTAACCCTTTATATTTTTATATTTCACATCATTTTTAACATAAAAATTAAAATGTACCTTAAAATTTACAGCATTTTCCAATTACTGTCAGCAAGAGAACAGTTGTAAGGTGTTTGCTATCACCTGATACCTTCTGATAAGCCCAAGAAAAAACCAGCATCAGAATTTGCAGGATGGCATCAAAGGCTCAGAAGAAAACCCCAGAGATAGGAGTAACATGTTTTGTTTTGTTTTTTTGTTTTGTTTTTAAGAAATACTACATCATTAATACTCTTAATGGCACAGAGAACTGAGCTTCTTGGGTTGAAAACTATTTCAGCTGAGTCAGAACCTAAATTGAATGAACTTTTAGGAACATTTTAACCAATCTAGTTTCATTAAATTTTTTTTTTGGTTGATTGTGTAATGTCAAAATCTAAGCAAACTCCTCAAGAAAGTATAAAATGTAAATTCTCAGTTATATAAAAGCATTGTATCTCAAATTAATGGCAGTATTTTTTATCTCTAGGGTTACATAAATCACCATGCATCTTACATTCAGTGGGATAGTGGAATCAATAGAATAAGGCAAAATAAGTTTAAAATATCACTAACATATTGCTAGCAATACTTATCTGCTGATTTTATTCTATTGGGAGTGATCTGAACACCTACTGTTTCCCATACCCAATAAGTTCCCCTTCTTGGGATCAGTGGCTGCTGTTGTGATACAGGTGACCATGTATTTACTCAGCAAGAACTTCACCGAGGCAGAGGAAGATTCTGACCTAACTGGTCATATTTTTATAGCAGTCACAAATTTACCTATTTTTATCTCTGAGACTACTTCTTTAATAAGAAATCAAATGTATTAGAATCGAAACCATTATCCAAACGTGGGCCAGAGTAGTTGTATCATGTGTATGTGAACATTTCCTTCAGATTTTGATTTCTATAGAAATAGTTATACAAAAGTCTCCTAAATGTGTGTTTGTGATTCTTTTGAAACTTTTAGTCTACAATCCTCTAGCTGAAGAGACTCAGATGATTTTACACCCAGTATTTATTTGTTTATAAGCTTTATATTCATGGCAACAAATACGTTTCAACTTAAGATGCACTTTAACGCCTGCTGACAGTACAATTAAAACTTCTCATCTACATTGGATGTCCCCAGAACCTTGACAAGAAAACCAATAAAAGTAGTCTTGCATCCTGTGTTCTATTTCTTTGGAGAATAAAAGGAATGCAAATTAAGTCAATGAGAAACCATAGGCAAAATATTTTAATGGATCATCATCAAAGAGAATATAAAATCCTCTGTTCTTCAAATACCTATTACTGTTTGTTTGGTTTTTTTTCCCCCCCTATTTTTAATCTTGCTGAAATCAGTAACTGGAGAACTGGCTTGGCCATTTTACATAGGATTTTATTACTCAGACAAATGTGACAGACCTCTATAAAATTTGAAAACATAATTTATCCCAGATAGTTCTTTTAACCTTTACTAGATCGTCAATGAGCTATTTGCTTTAAAAAACAAACAAATAAACAAACATTAACCCACCCACCCACCTGTTCACTTCCTCCACTCCTACTCTTCACTCACCTTCTTTTCCAACTTCAATTCAAAAGTCAATTATGGTATGTTAACCTAAAGTTAAAAAGCTGAAATGAGAGGCAGCAGCATTTATTTGTGATCAAAGAATTGCAATTTGGGGAGAACATTCAGGCAGAAGCCCAAGTATAATAAGACCTTCCTCTAAGAGATGGGATCAGCGCTTTTACGGGAAAAAGGGAGGACGATGAAGTGAGTTATACTAAAGAAGAGTTCATTGGTACTGGATGAAATAAGGTTAAATTATACTTTATGGATTCACTTGAGATGTGGTCCTCAGGCATAAGGCTAGATTTGTACTTCATTGATTGGTTAGAGATTTGGTAATTGGCAAAGTCCAATATCCTTAACAAACAATATTCTCATTCTTACTGACTTCTTAGAATGTCGATATTTTGGTCTAGAGCAGAAGATAAAAATGAAATGAGACATACAGGGTAGTGTCTCTGAAACGGCTATGCCAGCTCTATTTTAATGTGGTTCCACTCATGTCCTCTTTCACAGTGTGCATCAGAATCACCTGCAGGACCTAGTAAAACACAGATTACCAGGTCCCATGTCTAGAATTTCTGACTCAGTAGATCTGAGATGTGACCTGATAATTTGCATCTCTAACAAGTTCTCAGCTGATGCTGATGCTGGTCCAAGGACCACACCTTGAGAATACTGTTCTAAAACTTGTTACTAAGAGTGTGTGATCCATGGACTAGCAGCATAGACTTCACCTAGGAGCAGGTTAGAAATCCAGAAGCTCAGCCTTTATCCCAGTACTATTTAATTAAAATTTGCATTTTAACTAGATGATTTAACAAGGTGCATTCTCCAGATGATTCGTATGCTTATTAGAATTGAAAAAACATCAAGGTTCTAAAGAATAGGATGGACACAGTGTTGAATAATTTCCCTAAGGCTGGTGAATCCCACATTGCCAGGTGTAAAGAAAACCAAATAGTGAGTACCCTTACATCATATATGTAAGGGTACTCACTATTTGAGTACACACACACTACAGAAAAATCCTTTAAAAAGACAATATGTTATAGGTTGAGAAACTTTAGATTCAGTGAAAGCGCAACTAGCAACCCAGGTGACAAGCAAATCAGAAACAAGGTGAAGTTTTTAGGGCAGTAGCAAGCCAAAGCTAACTCCACACAAATGAGCCTAGAAACTGTTGAAAATGAGAAGGTGTTAGGTAAATATCTATCTACCATCTCTGGCATTCTAACTCTTGGGGGTATAAAGACTTTTATATTGACCATTAATGTTTTCCATGTTCTTAACTTCATGGAAGAAGTAATAATAGCAGTTCTGAAGGTGATAAAGAGTAATTCTGTACAATCTGAATTCAAGTGAGAGTGGGGAGAGGGGACAGAAATAGCCAAGGAAAGGTATATATAAAAATAAATTTTCTATCCTCTTAATTTGTCTTTGTCTAATATCAAAAACTCTCATTTATAGTAATAAAATGCAAAAGAATATCAAAGTCTTAACTAAGTAAATATAGCCATTTTATCCCCTGCTGCTCGTGACACAGCATTTTTTCAAAATGGCTGTTATTTTTATGTTTAATATTTTAAAATTAAATTCAGTATTAAAATGATAATGGGGACGTGGTTCCATAGTGTAGCGGTTAGCATGTCTGCTTTACACGCAGAAGGTTCCGGGTTCACACTCCAGTGAAGCCATGATCCATGGTCTACAGCCATGCAACCATGAACAAGCCCAATGTCTGATCTCGGAAGCTAAGCAGGGTTGGGCCTTGTTAGTACTTAGATGGGAGACCACCTAGGATTACCAGGTGCTGTAGGAATAAATAATAGTAAATAATAAAAAATAAAATAAAATAATGGAATAAAATTTGTGACAGTATGTGCAATGCTAAGTTTCTTAGGGAACATGTTTACCAGCTAGAGGAAGCATGCACTAAAAATGGTAGGTAATTATTATACAATCGAATCTTTTCTAATATAGGTCAGAAAGTACAGTATCCCTACTCTCCACAAGAAAATGATATGGGCTAGTACTTTAATAATATGTTGATAAGCAAGTATATATAGGAGGCTTTAAAATTATACTAGTATAAACATTTTTTTAAAAAAATCTAACCTTTTATGCTACTGAAATTTCCTGTCAATTTTCATTTCAACCTGATATAAGGATATATACTTACATTAAATTCTTCAGTTCTTATTGCTAAATGTGACCTTACTTATCTTTAATCAGGAATGTTTTATTTGATTTCAGAAATTATAATGAATGTTGAAAGAAGTTACAGATTTGTATACACTTACAAAGTTATTTTACAGCCTAACAACAGTAACAGATTTCATAGTGCTTTAAACTATCTTGTATGTGTCTAATTCAGATGATAATTTACTGAATTTATTAAGACATGTAAGCATTTCAATGCAATATTTCTTTTTAGTCTTTACTTCTCCTTCTTGGAAAAAGAATGATCAAAACTGGCCACAAAAGTGTATTGCCTGAAAGAGGAATCCTGTTTCCAGAAATGAAGTACTTTTGGAAAAATTTAAGAATGATTTGTCCCTTATTGTTCACTTCCTGCTATAATTATGATGATGAAAGGAGGGTAAACTTTCAGAAGAAAAGAGTGAATATCAACATGACCTTGTTCTTTTATTTAATTTTTTTCTGCCTTCTCCTAGCCATTATTTCCATGAGTTGTTTGTAAGGATCACACATTTACCTAAAAATAAAGTGAATACTCTTTTTACCAGCAATTATTTGCAGGTGACATAGTATACACATAATAATCGCTTATGCTTATTAATTTTTTAAAGAGTTAATGCTGGAATGACCACTGAGCATGACTATAATTAGCAATTTTCTGCTACATTTAGCTAAATCCTGGTATGTGGTTACACAAATAACTTTTCTTTAGAGAAGATTTGCTTCATTTGAGTTACCTAAAAGTTCTGTCTGCTATGTGATTAATATTTCTCAGACCACAGCATGGATTATATGACCAGTGTAGAGGTATATTTCTGGATTAAAAAAAAAAAAGCAATTAACCCTGTGTCTATTCCATAGATGCAATTACAACTATGTTTCATCTGTAGAAAAGCTGGATTTTCCGTGCAGGTCTACGAATAAAGGAAAAAAAACATGTATAAGGCAACCTATCACTCTTCTCTTCTAGGGAACTACATGGACCTCAGTCTACATTGCTGCAGCAAAACCAGTGTGTTTCCGGCCACAGCGTCATTATCTTCCTTTGTGCACCTCCTCGGCATCTCTATGTCCCACTCATTAGCTTGAGGGTTCTGCTCTGTAAAACGTCACCATTCCTTTAAATAGTCCAAGCACACACCTAGGAAAGGGCGCATGGGAAGACAGCAAGAAGGCTACTGTCTGCAAGTGAGGAAGAGGGCTCTCACAGAATGCACCCTGGTCTTGGACTTCCAGCCTCCAGAACTGTGAGAAAATAAGTTTCGTTTAAGCCACCCAGGGCATTTTGTTGTGGCAGCCTGAGTCAACTAAGACTCCATCCAGTCACAATTCCCTTAACAAATATGCAGTTCAGTGAAGAGGTCCAATCTCAAACATTTTTTTAAAACTTCATTTGAAGCATGAAGGATCAGTTCCTCTCTGTAATCTAACAGAGATAGTAAACATTAAATAAACAAGCTTAATTTCTAGGCAAAGAAAATCTTTTTAGAAATTTCGCAATTATTTATATTTCTTCCCAAATTATAATATGTACAATTAATCTTTAAGAAGACGCACTTGAAACTTTGTAGAATTTACTTGAGAACCACAGACAACCAATACAATTTATTAACCTTATGTGTTTTGACAAGAAGGAAAAGTGTTAAATATCCAGTGATTTCTGTAGCTTTCCATGGCTCCAACGTGTGATTTCACCCAGTGTCTCCCACAACAATCTACCTCTCTCTGTTGTGCATTAAAATACGTTTAATGAATGTTGTGCCTTGTCTGAGATCTCAGGCATTCCTCATTCTGCTCCTATGTGATGTGTCTTCCCTAAAAATGCATGGAGAGGCAAGAGTCACGTTTAACAGCACTGCCGTCTGTGGGCTCTAAAATGTCTCTCATGCAGGCATTATCCCAGATACGTCTCTAAGGAGAACAGCTGATCAGAGTTGAAGGCTCAAGGGGCAGATGAGAATTGCTAAGAGGCTAAAAGCAAATTTAACTTCGGTTGGTGATGTCTTTTCCCAGGTCCTCTGAGTCTTCTCTCCCATTCAAAACTCCCACCATCATCTTCCTCAGGGGCCGTGTTTATTCAGTTCCTTGAACAGAACAGTATTATCCATCTTACTCCGTTTCTACAAGAGTCTCCAACTGACAGGAAACTGTTCCTCTGATGTCAAGAGGCTCTTTGTGGTCAGGTGATTCTCTGGCACACAGAGTTCACCCCTCCCGGACTAGCACACCCAGGTTTCCACAACTCTCACACCCCTCAGTGCAGTTTTAAGTTCTTGTCTCTCTGGGTATGTGGTCAAGCTGTCTGCCTCCAATTTTTCCTGCCATCAATAGACCTCGAGCTGTTGTATTTACTAAAACCCGCAAGATACCAAAATGGAGAGGTCATTTTATTTTATCTCCTCATGAATTCTAGTTAAAAAGTTTTAACAAGAAATGATAGAGTTCGATTATTTCTACAATAACATTTGTGAAGCTATTTTATCACACAAATGTGATTTCTTCAGCAAACATGCTCTCAGGAACCACATGCATGATTGAATTCTTTAAACTGTCCCTCTCACTCCCCCCAACTCCATTCAGCCAGGATTTAGAGCACTAAACAACATAGTAAAAATTTATCCCCGAAAAGTTTAGAAACACAACAGGCATTAGATTCACTGAAGGGTTTAATAGATGGAGAGATTGATTTTCTATCCTCACTAAATGCCTCTCTTTGCAGCAATCTGGGCGTCTATGACTGTTTCATGAACCATCAGGAATAATTGTAGTTATAATTTTATTAGTAGCTAGGGGATATAGTTATATTTCCTCTCATCTTCATTTTCAGACAACTTAGCTGTGGATTTTTCTGCATCTTAATTTAGGACATGAGCTCAGAGCTTACCCTTGCCACTGTGCATTTATGAGTACACACCAGTCAGCTCGGCATTATTTACAAGAAATACTTCATACTCCTTCCATGCTTTCAGTACCTTACTTTACCAGGGCTTTTTTAGTCATACCCTTCAATGCAAATATTTATATTTAAGTTTTTATTCCCTTTACACGGGGAACAAAACTTGGAAAGACAGAAACATTTTCACTTAAAATGAACCTTTGCAAAATTGCATTTCAAATTTGTGAATTTGGCAAGTGTGTCTTTATTGATGTTGACGTCCCCTGTCTGCGCTCTTTCATCACCTGTGGGTTCTCCTCCTTTGTTCTGAGGCTAGATTCTGAACACATGAATGATGTACTTTAAACATCTCTCAAGCACTGGTATTAAAAAAAAAAAACAAGACATGGGAGTGGAAGTAAATTTTTTTTTGCGGTGGGGGGAGATGTTTCTTGGCAGAGCAGAAGCAAGCTATATATTTTCTTCTACATGTAAATTTAACCCTGTCTTCACTATGAGGACAACCTGACTGAGAAGTTGGATTGAAGTCAGACTAGTTGTGTATTAGAAGAGTAAGAAATACTGGCTCCTAGAAATAAGCCATGGCCTAAGTCTAACTTGTTATTAACATTAGTATTTTGGAAGGACTAGAACTTATTAAAAACAAGACAACAGGCTCAAAATAGAGTTGCTTATGTTAAGCCCCACATCACCAAACTGAGACAATTACAGTTTTGGCTCTCCTAGAAATGGAGCTCAGGAAACGGGCACAAAACACAGACACTCCGGCTAATGCTATTGCTTTAAGTAGTACACTGTCTTTCACCTCTGATCTGGATTTTCACGTCATTTGCCAACATCTATGAAACAATATCAAGCTAACTTGTCAGTCTGCAAGTGGGATAAAATTTCAGACCTTTCACAGTTTTTGACAGTTCTGGTAATGAGGCTATGATGCTAAGACAGCTTTTCTAGAAGATAAAGAATGAGGCCTCCGTGGGCTGATTAACCAGATTTGATGAGAGTCCACTGGAATTAGTGAACATGTGGACCAAATCATATGATTAACTGGACAATAAATGGCCTTTTCCCATTGTCTGTTAGTGGGTGGTCCCCGGCTGAGGTTATCAGGAGGTAGGTTCCAAACAGTTCCCCAAGTGGCAGGTCATTCTCCTTGAGAACTTTCCTTGAGAGCCTGATGGTCACTCAGGCCCACTGCAATGTAACCGCTAGGGCTGAAAGTCCTCCAGGGCAGACAAAGGCTTCCCGCCCCTTTCAGACAGCAGTTATGGAGCCGATAGTAAACAATGAGTGAGAAAGGAGGGAAATTTGGGACTACTGTTGGGAGAAACTAAGCTAATTGTTAGCATGTCGGCCGGTTCCTCCTGGTAGGGTGGGGCTTGAGGAGAATGGCAGCAGCTGAGCCGTCTTCCAGCCTAATTCCTCCTGCAGTCTATCCAGCCACCTATAGATCCGTGTGAATAATACAAAACTCAGAGGTTTTTTTTTTGTTGTTTTATTGTTTTACAGTGGATCCTGGCTGCCATAGGAAGTGTTAGCCCTCTCAGGCAGGTATCTCTGAGACAATAAAACACCTGTGGAAACCATAGAAGACGTAGACCAGTATTCTAAATCTTACTGCTCTGGGTTGGATTTACAATGCTGATAAAGGAGACTTATCTGAGAAGGAGAAACTGACCCGAAGAAATATAGATACATTTTTGTGGTCAGCCAAGTCACCATAGGAAACCTCCCTAGCCCCTACATTAAAATGAGGCAAGAGGTTAAGAGATGTTAGTTGGGAAACAGGGACACAGATGTCCCATATTAAAGTGGAATCCTTTAAAAAGTTGCCATTAGAGCCAAGCGTGAGTCATCTGGAAGGTGCAAACCTAGTGGTGGTCCTTGCCAGAAAGCTGTGTGACTGTGCTGCTGAGTCAAGGGGTCCCACAATACAAGCAAGATGATCTCACCACCCAACATAGAGTGCTGGGTGAAATGAAAACATATGGAATTCACTTCGCCAAACCAAAGCTGCTGCCACACCACTCAAAACTGAAGGTGAATGTGAAGCTTTATTTAATGACACAGTCTCCGCCTCTCCCACTCTCCCCCCTGCCTCTCCCCCTCTCTTCCCCTCTCCATGGCCACCCTCCTTCACTCTTCCTCCCTGCTGACCTTAGCTACTTTAGTAGAAAAAAAGGTTAGAGATGGAATTGAGCTCTCCGTGTCCTCAGGGGGGAATCAAAGACTATATCCACCCAACTGAGTATGCTTGAGAATTTTGAAAGGAGAGGAATTAAAACTTTCATAGCTTTTTAGATATAGGTGCCTCAGGCAATATCCTACACAGAACCATGAAAAAAGAGGTGCCTAGACTCAACTAACTGGGTTTGGAAAGTGTTCGCACTGGGGAAGAGGCATTAATGTGACCTTGTGTTCCTATTGTATGTTGTGTTAGTTATTCTACATCTGAATGTATAGTAGAAATTGATGTGTGATAATTGTTCTTCCCTGCTGTAGCACCTGGGGTAATTCTCTTGACTGGGAAAAGCCATATGTAGAGAACTGTCATTGAGACACGAATATTGTCCCTCACCTTGCATTCCTCCTATCCTCCCCTGGCTGGTCTAACAAATAATACAGCATCGCGGAAAGAAAAGAAAGTTGCCAGCTTGATTAAGGCCTTAAAAGTGAGAAGAGTAGTAAGTGATGCAATAGCTGAATACAATAGTCTTACACAGTCAGCAGAAAAAGCTAACAGGAGCTAGCGGTTTATAGCAGATTATTGCCAGTTGAATTCAGTTGTTCCTCTCATAGTCTCAGCTGAGCTGTGGCAGACATGGTGTGAGTAGTTGAATTCATTATACAGATTGATAGCTCTTGGTGTGTCTTGTCTCCTAAATGTTTCAGCCTGGTACACTGATGGTTTGGCTGAGCTGAAACCCACTAACATAACAAAGCTTCTGGGGCCTTTTTATCTCAGCTGCAGCTATGCAGAAAATGGTATGGTTTGCTCCATTCAGTGGACATAACTCAAGGCCGTTCTTACAGCTCTGACCACTACTATCATTGGCGAATTATATTTTTACTGACTCTTGAGCTGTTCCCAGTAGCATAGTTGTTTGGTATGCCACTTGGAAAACTATCAACTGCCAGATTAAATATAACCTTTTTTGAGGTCAAGAACTAAGAAAATCATTGCTGGTAATAAAACTGTCTAGGTCACTCATAGAGATACACAATAAGAGCCTGTTCTCTGAGACCAAATGAATTAAGCACTGGGTTGTCACCCTTGCTTCCTGGGTCTGTCATAATACCAGGCTTGGTAACACACTGACCAATGTAGGGTGGGTACCAAGGAAAGGACTGTATTTCTGATGAAGATGCAGCTAATACAGTCTGACTTCTGACTCCTCCAGAAGCTAAATAGTTTGTCTCAAGGTGAAGGAGGTCACACTGGAGCGCTGGTCCAATCCACTCCTGGCATTGAACTATCGATCCCCTCTCAGGACTCTTGCTGGTGTTTCAACACTCTTAATACATTTCCAGGTTGCATTGTTGCAGTTCCAGTTTGTTTATTTGACTCTGGAGAATTCTGTGAGGTAGACAAATGTCACTCAGATGTTGACATAAACCTAAAGGACAGGTGGGACCCACCGACCTCAAGCTATCCCTCCAAAACAAGGATTGATAATATTATTCATAGTTAACTGGAAACCCTAGCTTTCACCAGCCAGATGAAAGTCTGTGTTGGAGACTCTGGCACCTTTTGAGCAAAAACTAGTATTGTTACTACTTGGAGCACTCTAAGTAATGTAAATAATATTTTCTTTGCAGAAACACTATGTCCTCTTTGGGCTATGCTTCTTGGATAAAGACGAGCATTTTTTACATCCCTCCTGAAAACATGGTGATTTATACCTTAGAGGTGGACAGGTAAGCTCTCAGATGACCTTGGAGATCTCTCCAAAATCAGGCCACCCTTGGTTAATGAAGGGAGCTTCTTGCAGGGGCAATTGACTCATTATGTATAAGCAAACTTTAAGTAGTTATCTATACATTGGGAATCCTTAGAAATGGGAAAATTTGCCCTTCTCTTTAGCTGAAGTGATGAGTGATGCCAACTTGGCCTTGGAAGACTATCAGATCTGTTTCAGATCATTGGCCAGTGCTGTTATGATAGTATTGCCCTCTACTTTCTGCTTGCTGATCAAGGCAGAGTCTGCAAATGTTAACACATCCTACTGTACTTGGATTACTGCTTTGGGCCAGGTGGAAAGATCAATACAGAAACAGCTATCTGGCCTTTTAAAGTAAAATCTGATGGCCTATGGGATTTTTTTCAGGTATTTCCGCCTGCAGTTCCAGTGGTTGTGGTCACTACTGCTATTTGGAGTTCCGTTGCTAAGATTCTCAATTAACTGCTAAATAAGGCAAGAAAATTGTCTCAGCCTCTGTCAGCAAAATGGCTCATGGAAAGTTCATCAGTAGCCAGGAGGGTATAAAAACAAGGGGCAGATATTGTTGGGAGATAACTCCTCAAGGGCCTCTTACATTTCTGTGCATCTGGTGAGTAAGGCACTGACTTCCCTTTATTCTAGATTTTCAAAGAGTGATTGTGTAGAAAAAAGCCATGGGACATAGAGGTAGTTTGTCCCATTGGAGCAAAGAACAGGTATATTTCTAGTCCAGTATAATAAAGGTAATATTTCTTTTTGGAGCAAAGGGCAAACATGCTTACTGCCCATTATTAAAAAAAAAAAAGGGGGGGTTCCAAAGCTAGGGTTCCTCTCCTGTAATTCAACCAACTGCATGTACAGACATCATCTGGCCCTCATTATGTTGCTTTCTTGGAATTAGAGCTGAGGAAATCAGCAGAAAATTGCAGGTATTCTGGCTACTGCTATTGCTTTGAATAATAAACTATCCTTTATGATGAGAAACTGTCTTCTGCCTACATCCTTAAAACTGGCAGCCTAACTTGTTAGCTTGCAAGTAGAATATAATCTGAAATCCTTCACAGATTTTGATAAATTCCAGTAAATTCAAATCGTTATTGCTATCCCTGTATTTGGGAGGAATTATCAATTTAAATTCTTCAATCAATACAACAAAAATGTAACCTGACTTTTCAGTTAGAGGAAAACATGAAAGACCCAGTGATCACCTCTTTAGAATAAAGTTTATTAGAAAAATAAGTTTTTATATAGGCTGTGTCCTTGTAGAAAAAAAAAAAATTACTCTCAAAGGCTGGGTACTCAGAAAACTGGTAGGCCAGAAGAGGGGGAGAGCCCCAGAACAAAGGAAAGAGTGATTCTCAACAGCCAAGATAGGATTGAGATCCTGCAGCAGATTGTGTAAGGGCCATTAGGTAGTAGAATGTATACCGTTCCAAAAGTTCTGCAATTGAAATGCACAGTTCATTCAATACTCAATAACCGGAAGCCCTAGCTGGCAGAGAAAAGCAGCAGACATGGCAGGCATCACTCGGGGACTAGGAAAGACAGTTGTTGGTTTTCTGACTCTTCCTCAGGAGGAAATATTTTAAACCAGTGGTCTCCAACCTTTATGGCACCAGGGACCAGTGCTCCTGTGAGAATCTAATGCCCGATGATCTGAGGCGGAGCCGAGGTGGTGATGCTAGTGCTGGGGAGCGGCTGCAAATACAGATGAAACTTCACTTGCTTGTCCGCCGCTCACCTCCTGCTATGCTGCCCCACCCCTAACAAACCACAGACTGGTACCTGTCTGCGGCCTGGGAGTCGGGGACCCCTGTTCTAAACCACTCTCCCTCTCTCCTCTAGCCACACTGGTCTTCATTGGTTTCCTCAAGCACATCAAACTTTTTCTCTTTATAGGGGCCTTTGCGTGAGCTATTTCTTACTGGAGTATTCCTTCTCATGATCTTTGCAAAATTAGCTGCTTCTTGCATGCATTCAGCTCATTCAACAAACATTTGACAAAACCCCATATGCACCAGATTTTTCTACATTGTGAGAATAAATCAATAATCAAACCAAACAAAAAACAGGAGTTTGTGAGGACAGACTATACACTAAAGTGAAAGTGTTTAAACTGCTAGTGTGAAATGAGAAAAATAAAGCTGGCAAGGGAGAGAGTGAAAGGCAGATAAACAGAGTTTTATGTAGTGTATAGGGAATGTCTCTAACATTTGAACAAAGAACAAAGGTGAGGTGAATCACAATGAAATCTAGAGAAAAGTCAAGGCAGAAAAAAATCAGAAGTGCAAAGGCCCTGGAGTGGAAGTGTGTTGTGCCGTGTTCTAGGAACAGCAAAGAGGCCAGTGTGGCTGAAGCAGAAGGAGAGCAGGATGGAAGAGTGTACGTCATAAAAGTATTCAGGCTGGGTTTTGGTGAGCTTTATTGTCATTATAAGGACTTTTTGTTCCTGTGTGTGACAGAAAGCAGTTTCCATGCTCAGGCAGGTTGAAATGCTGATGGGATCAATCAGAGAGAAAGAAATACAGAAGATGTAGGAGAGACAAGAGTGGAGCTGGAGAAACGTCTTAGGAAAAGTCAGAGGACAAAGAATCTGGTGCAGAAGTGTAAGGAGGACAGCCTTACGTAGGAGCCCAGAAGATTCATTCAGAGCAACAGGAGAAAGGACAGCATAAATGGGCAGATGTGGCAGTGGGTATGTAGGGAACATCTCTTCTGATTGCTTTTTCTTTCTTCAGTGAAATAGAAAGCAGGGGCCTCTAGAGAGTGAGAAAAGGAGGTACTGGAGGTTTGAAGAAATAAGTATGAAATGGACTAGAAAAATATAATACAACCACCACAGTGTCAGAGGTCTCTTAGAGGTCCACGGTCATGGTTTTCAAATGTGACTCCTCAGCATGGCCGCGTGTTTTTCTGCAGGGTAAATTCAGTGGTAGGTGCAGAGGGGAAATAATCTAGGCACTGCTCCTATCGCAACTTCAACGGTATCTCCTCAGAAGTCTCTCTCCCACTCTACAGTGACCACTCAGTGACATTCTGTTCGAATTCTCTGCATAGTATGTACCATCATGTCTATTTCTTAATTGTCTAGATGTTACCTAATCCCCATGGAAATGTGCAAGTAGATATATTTTCTACCTCATTCACTGCAAATATTTGAAACATTGCTTGAAATAGGTGTTCAATAAATAATGAATAGTCCCTCGCTTTAAAAGTGTGTCTGTGTATATGAGCTATAGAGAGGTTTGCTAATAGCAGATTGACATATTTTTTGAATTCTATATCCAAACTAGAAAGCAGACATCACTCCATAAACCACAACACTCTTCTCATCCAAACAAGCTTGATGACACAAATGGAAAACATTTATAGCCCTCAAGAAAGAAAAGTCTTGGAGACACGGTTCAGTATTTTTTTCTTTCATAGGTGAATTTTCACATTGGAAAAAAAAAGAGAAGTTTGTCCACATAAATTATGTCATAGAACTGGATTTATTGATTAAATAGATTTATAAACGAGTGGTGGAACAGCATGTGTATATCTTGTCATGAAGATGATTTAAAAAAAGACAGAACAGAAGACGCCTGTCTTAAGAGTTCAAACTAGTAAATTGTTAAAAACGTGAATGGCAGAGCTTAAATGAGCTTCTTTGATTTCTTACCTTCAATTTTGGTTTCTTTCCTATGTGTAGGGTAAGGAATGACTTTGTATTTCAGCATTAGCAATGGTATGAATTTGGGGAGAAAATTAAGCCTAAAGAAAAGAAAAAAAATTCTAATAGAACTGGCCAACAATGGAATAGTATTGCTCCGAATAGTGGGTTTCCCAGCCCCAACATCCAAACAGGAACCAGATTGGGTGATCCTGGTCTGGATTTAAAATTAAATCTCTGCCAGGAATTCAGGTGGGTAGATCTGTGTGTGTGTATAGTAATGTAAAAACATAAGGGTATGTTCTGCTATTTTTGTACATATGTGATGGGATGAACAGTATTTACCATTACATGTAATCACATATTCAAAGGCAAACACTGGGTAGGTATGTGTATGTGCATGTGTTTAACCACACACCATAGGCTAAAACAGTTTGCATGTTTTTTTTGTTTGTTTTTGTTTTTGTTTTTATCATTACATTAGCATCTATTCTAGCAAATGGACAAAGAAGGGGGAAGACTGATTTTGGTAAAGGTAATTCTGATGATTCTCACAAAATATTTTGTAAGGGAAAAGTGGATTTTTTTTCTAAGATAAAAATCTTTCTATCCTCACTTCCATTATCCAGGTTTTAGTGTGTGTGTGTGTGTGTATATATATAATTTGCCTTGAGTATTGCAACTTCATTATCTCCTGTACTCTGTTCTCCACATAGTAGTTAAAGTGCTGTTTCTATAAAGGCAAATCTACCTGTGCCACTCCCCTGCTGAACATCCTCCAGTGGCTTGCTCATGGACTCAGCACCAGGTCCTCAGGAGGCTTTAGGGCCCCTTTATGATATAGACCCTATAGATGTCTCCAGTCACACCTCTAGCCCCTCTTCACCTTGTTGAATCAATCTCATATCCTCATATGTCCTGAGTGTCCTCAAGGATGGATTTCTGCCAGGAGTTCTCATTCGTTTTCTTTGCTTGGCAAACACCTATCATCCTTCAGGTCCCCCGAGGCATCCCACTAGTGCCTCTGCCCTTCTGGAGGTTGAATGTCCTTCCTGTGTACTGGTGTAGGCCTACAATTTTCTTTTCCATTATCATCTGCTTTTCTTTTTCCTTGTCATTTATAAGTTCATCAAGAGCAGGGACTGTTTTTATCTCGTTCTTTATTATAACTGATGTATGTCATAGTGCTAGATTCGTGGTAAAAGGTAAATATATCTTTGCTGAATAAGTAATTTTTTTTCTCATAATAGATTAAGAATTGATTGTATTTTAATTATATACAAAATATAATTGATACATGCAGTCACAGGTGATGTTCATTTTGTTTTTTATTAGGATGATTTGAGTTTTCAGAACATTTTTAATTCATAAAATTTCGTGGTTTCATTATGTTAATGGTCTTAATTAGGCATCTGTATGAGATCCTCTGTCAATAAAAGTGAGCTGTCTCTTAAGACAGCCTGATAAATCAGGTGAGCCTATGATTAAAAAGCAAATATAATGTTACTAAAGTAGATTGGGTTTAGACAATAGGAAGCACTAGTTTGGAAAATGGTGTTTTCTGTTCACTGTGCAGAGACTTGAGGCTTAGCTGCACTTGCTCATGTGATGTGAGAGGGTATCAGATCCATTTTACAGTTTGTCGAACACTGCAAACACCGTTGAGATGCACGTACTTTCCTCCTCTGAGCCAGGGTCATAAGGTGCCTCAGTGGAATCCATCGTGGCAGGTATGAGTGACACAAAATACGAAGAGGTTTTTGCTAACAGTCTGGGAAGATGTGGGCGATGCGATCTGTTCGCAGTTCTGGGCATGCTTGAATGGCGACACCAGTTCTGGTTCCTTGAAATGGCAGGAGCTTTATTAAACAAGCATATGTGAAGCTAAGCCTGAGGGTGGGAATTCCTGGCAGCTACGAAAAGGGGAGGCTGGTTTGCCAACTCCATCTGCGTAATTTTCCTAATAATCTAACACCTGCCAGTGAGACTCATCTTGTATCCCAAAATGGCTGAGAATTGTAGAAAACCCAATGACTTCTCTCAAGCCCCTCGCTCTCATAAGCCAGAGTGGCTTTCCAGCTTACCTATTTGCTCTAAAATTATGAGGATGCTAATATCTCTCAGTGATATCATTACTGCCATTACGTCCTGTTTCCTGAGAGCCTTCAGCATTCTTGGCGCCCTCCGAAATAAGACTGATTAAATAGCAGGCATCTGGGAGAAACAAACCTTTCACCGGATAGTACTCCTCACCGATGTTTCCATCAGTTTCCAGATAGGGAGCTTGAATAAAGACGTGATGTTCTCTTAACCAGCTTTAAAATTTAATTTAATTCTTGGATAACTACTCGCCTCCCCCACAAGAACGGAGGAATGCCTGTTTTCTAATGTGAAATTATCATGACTCAGGTTAGTTGGTATCTAACTTGGTCTAAACAAACTAAACTAAATCTAGATAAACTAAATTCTTTCAAATTAGAATTTTCTCCCCAATATTCTTGGCTGGTTTTCAAAGGGCCATATAGCCATGACCTGTAAAAACCTTGATCACCTTATGAAGGTGAGTATAATAGAGACAGAGCAGGTCAGGCCAGCAGCTTAGTGGCGTTTGGAAGCATTCCTCTGAAAGTTATACCCCGTCGGAATTATTTTTCATAAAAGAAATATTTGACGAATAATAATTTACCTCTTGTGACTATATCACTCATCTCTCCAAATAATAAATTTCCTTATTTCCTTAATGAATACTAGGACTTGTGACTAAGGTTCAACCAAGCAAGCATTAATTCTTTTAAGAATGAGAAGGATTTATATAAACTGTTGTTAGTATTAATCCTGAGAAGTAGGTTCTGTTTTCAAAGACGCTCTCAATCTAGGATAAAGGGGAATGAGCAGTGTAACGATCATCTTCCGGTCAACTTGATTTTGTGTGTATTAAGATCCAATGCAAAAAATAGCTCTTAGTAAGTGAAAGCATCAAATTCTAACCTTTTGGAACTACATATCAAAAGAGAAAGAAGTGAGTGCTTATAGTGAGAAAATACATAGCAGTGGCTAATATGGTCTCATTATTCTAAGAAAGGCTTTTATTGGTAATATTAAATCCTTTCAAATAATGTATTTTCTTGACAGTTTTTACAAGTATTTGACCTGAACACTTTAGGAATCATAATCGATGAAAAAACATATAACCTGTTGGCAGGATTTCACACAGACCAAATCATCACCTACCTTGTCCATTGCCTTTCATATTTCTTGCCTAATTTCATTGTCAAGAATTGGTTCTAATCCATTATTAATATTGGATTGATACTCTGGTTTTTCTTCAAATGGTATAAATCTTTTACCTCTTATTAACCAGTGCATTGATAATTTCATTTTTCTAGAATTAGGGTATATGTTGTTGCTAGTAAAAACAACTGCTTACCTTACTTGCTCTTGAAACCATGTCGAAAAACAATCTCAGAATTTAATACTATCTGTAGGTACACAATATTTAATTTCTAAGGTAATTTATTTTTCTGAAAAAAATAATAGCCTAATTTGGCCACAGAAAATTTATAAATTGTCATAGACGGCTGAAATAAAATTATACATCTGAAATATCTGGAGAATGTCAAAGTTCTAAATCTTGAGATGCCGGGGTGAATGAATAAAAAGAAAAAATAGCAAATAACAATATTAACTAAAAGCCATTAAGCTTCATGATTCCCTGTAATTTTCTCCTAATCTCACATCATTTCATTCTATCCTAGTCTCATCTCTAACTAGCTGCTAGTATGTTTTGAGTGTGTTCGTGTGTCTTCATGTGTGTATTTGTGGAAAAGAAACGCCATCACGCATTTTTTTTCCTCTATTCAACTGACCTTTCTGATCAGTTCTAGGTGAACAAAAGGGATGAAACCATTAATGTTCTGAATCCTTGTGATGAAATGATCACTAATTTTCTTATTGTTCTTTTGCATTTTTCTGTTAATTTTAAACTTCCACATTTTCTTACCTTTCATCTTAAAGACTCATTAAAATACTTGGTGTATGTACAGAATCATATTATGCCTTTAAGATACATATTTTCAATTTATAAATATTTTTTGAGTGTAACATTTAGTAACTTACTACTTCATTGTGTCGTAAAGTCAGAGTAAGTTTCGTTTTGAAAGGGGGTTCACTTTTATCAAGGCTTAGCTGGGCTCTTGCTAAAACCTGGCTCAAAAGTATATGCACGAAAAGGCATTTCAGACATGGTATAAACATATATTTTTCAACTCAGAATTTAAAGGAGGTGTTACAAATACTGTGAGATTAGCTTGAAAAGTACTAGATAAATATACTGTGGAAACACCAGTGAGAAATTTTAAAACAATATCATTTTTCTAAAATATTTTCAGAAGTCCAACATAGAGCTAGACTGTATGTTGTCTTCTTACCTCATTTAATTTCGCATTAAATTCCTTGAAATTTCATTTTGAATCACATAAAAAAGCAGCTTTAAAGTTTGAAGGGATCTTAGCTATCATTCAATGAATCTTTTCTTTTATAGATTGAAAAAACGGCTTCACATATGGCTATATGACTTTTTCCAAGGTCACATGTATCTGGTTATGGCAGAAATACAAACTCTTTAAATTTCTAGTCTAGAGCTGAAGTGGTGGTGGTGGCTTTTCTTATTATTTTACTGATATTTTTTCATTAAAACACGCTGAGCATTTTGAAATATTTCCTTATAGGGTTTCTTTGTTTAGAGATTTTGTTATTACTTGGTCATAGTAATCATCATAATTTTTTACTTTAATTTTCACCTAATAGTTACATATACATATTCCACATCTTTGTGATGTTTTTCTTAAATAAAATTTATATTTTGATAGGCATTATAAAAGTAATATGACTGTGCATCTACAAAAATTGGGTAGGATACCCACCAAACTATTAACAAAGTCTGTCTAGTGAAGTAGAGTAATAGGCAGAGAGGACTTAGATTCTCCGCTCTAAGTTCCTCTGCATTGCCTGGACTCTACGTGAAAATATAATTTTTCAAATTGATAGGTAAATAGATGAAAATTCTTCTCCTTGTAACAATTTCAGCCAATTTAGAAATGAACATAACTAACCATTATCAACTCTCTGGTGGGCATACACCATTCCAGAACTTTGTAATACCAATATATACCAAAATATATTTTGGTATAATAATATTTCAGTTATTTTAGAGTAATAGAGGGATTTGGCAAAAGCATAGTCAAACAATGAATATTGTTTTAAAAAGTGTTAAGTCTCCCCTTCTCTTCTTCCCCTAATAACCTCTACCCACAGTGTTCCCACTGTCATCCCCATAGGCAAATACTTTAATCATTTCTTGTCACATTATCTTTCTGATTACCAGGTTTCTTCTGTTTTTTTAATTTTTCTTGATTGGTCAACAGAATAATCTCCCTCTCCTTCCAACTGTCTCTGCTCTTGTTAATCTGCTAAAAAGATCCCAATGACTTTGTCCTATTGAAAATGAATTTTTAACAATTCTCTGCTGTTGGTGGCATACTTTGTGGTTATCAAACCTGTTTCTGTTTATTCTTTTGGTATATACTGAAGTTTCAGTAGTTTCTTGAAAGGTGTGGAAAACGTTGTGCTCAGTCTACCATCATTGTACTCACAGATCTCTATCCTGTCCACTGGAGAGGTCACTGCAGTTGGATAAATGAGCCCCTTGCAGTGCCACTCTGGGGAAGAAGGTGGCCCTGGTAGAGTTCTTTTCCATTGCATGCAAACTCGTCTCTCCCACTCTGATGGTATTCTAGAATCTCCTTCAGGCAGACTGGATTTCTACAAATCTCAACTGTGGGTATCTGCCCAGGTCAACACTCTCCGGGTCGTTATCCCACTTGACTGTGGCAAGTGGGGGTGGGGAAGTTTTGCCACTTCCCTTGAATCCACAGCCCTTATGGCAGTCCTGTTTACTTTCAGTTGTGCAGCTGGACAAGAGTCCTCCCAGGTCCTTTGTCTTAAGCACTTTTGTTCATGTTTAGATGTCTAATTACTTTCAAGAAGGGGAGAAAAATGAGAACTGATTTATGCCTCCATAATGGTGATGTAACTTCCTTCACAACTTATTTTTTTAATGAAGTTATGAAATGGTTTGGGGAATGAGGATTTGAAACTGTTCCTAAATTTTATGCATCTTTTGCATTAAGGTATTGAGATTTTTGTTTCTTTTTGACATAATATCTGATCATTTTCTCTTTCATGGATAGTTTAAGAATACATATTCTCTATAGAAATATTATGTGATCTTTTTTTGGTCTAGTATATCAAAGTTGACAGAGTGCAAAAATCTCCCACTGAAATTTTATTGTTTGTTTTTTATATTTCTAAGATTTTTAATGTGCCAAATAAAATATAAGGTGTCAGACATGTTATTGTCCTTACTTTACTGTTTCGTTTTGTTTTGTTTTCATTTTGTTGGTAGCATCTTGCCTATCATTTAACATGACATTGAGTCCTTCTATATTATGTGTTTGGGGGGAACTGATTTTTATTTTTTACAGCTTTATGAATGTTATAATTGACCTGTAATAAATGCATATATTTAATGTTTTTACATATGCATACATACATAGTCATCACCCCCAAAACTTTCCTTGTGACCTACTAATACCTGCTTCCAGCCTCTCTACCCCACCGCAGACAATCACTGATCTGCTGTTTATATAGATAGTTTGCATTTTCTATATTTTTATATAGATGGAATCATATTGTAAGTACTCTTTTCTTTTTGGCCTGGCTTTTTTCACACAGCATGATTATTTTGATTTATCCATGTTGCACGTGGCAACATTCATTCTATTATATGACTGGATAGCATTCTGATATATGGATATACCACTATTTATTTACCTGTTAAGAGATATCTGGAGTGTTTCCAGTTTTTGACTACTACAAATAAAGGTCGTAGGAACATTTGTGAACTAATATTTATATAGACATATGCTCTCATTTCTCTCGGGTAAATATCCAGGCGTGGAATGGCTGGAGAGTATGGTAGTTTTATGCAAAACTGTTTAAGTAACCATCAAACTGTGCACCAAACTGGTTATACTATTTTGTATTTCCTCCACACTCTCACCAACACTTGGTGTAATCAGTCTTATTAATTTTAGCCATTCTAATAGATGTGTGGATTAATTTGCATTTCTTAATTAACTAATGATGCCACACATATTTTATGTACTTGTTATTACTATGTCTTTGGTGAAGTCTCTTCAAATTTTTCATATTTTTAAATTTGATTGATATGGAGTTTTGAAAGTTATGTCTTCTGGATATAGGTCTTTTATCAGATATATGTATGCTATGTAAAGATTTTTCTGGTCCATGGACTGTCTTTTCATGCTCTTAACAGTATCCTTTTAAAGAGCAGACATTTTAAATTTTAAATGAAGTATAATTTATCAATTTTTTTGTTTATAAGTCATACTTTTAGTGTAATATCTATGAAATTGTTTAACCTAAGATTATGAAGGTTTTCTCTTAAACATCTCATATTTCAGGTTTTAAATTTAGGTCTGTGATCATTTTGAGTTAATTTTTATATATGGTGTATGGTATGGATCAAAGTTAATTTTTATTCATATGGATTTCAAATTGTCCCAGCAATATTTGTTGATACTATTCTTTTTCCACTGCGCCTTGCACTTTTGTCAAATTGGTTGTCCACATCTGTGGCCTTAATTATGGATTCTATGCTGTTCTATTAATGTAGACATTAATGTTTATGTAAATAGCTCACTGTTTCAATTACTGTAGGTTTTTATCATTTTGAAATCAATTAATGTAATTCTTCCTCCTTTTTAAAAAAAATTGTGTTAGCTACTTTAAGTCCTTTGCATTTCCATATCAATTTTAAAATCAGCCTGTCAATTTCTGCCAAGGAGGAAAAAACAGCTTGCTGGGATTTTGATTCAGATATCATTGAATTTGTAGATATATATTGAGGGAATCAATATCCTAATCCATAAACACAGTGTATCTCTTTATATTTAGGTTTTGTTTAATTTCTTTTTGTGATGTTTTATAGTTTCCAGTGCACGGATCTTCAGATTTATTTCTAAGTATCTCATGTTTTGATACTGTTGTAAATGGCCTTTTGGCCTTAATTTCTGATTTTTTTTTCATATGCAGAAGTACAACTAATTTTGATATATTTAGTCTTGTATCCTACAACCTTGCTAAGTTCATTAGTTCTAATAAGTTTTTTTGTAGATTCTATAGGATTTTCTACATAGACAATATGAACCTGTGAACAGAGATAGCTTTACTTAACCCTTTCTAATGTGAATTTTTTTTGTCTTTTTCATAATAGTACTGGGTACTGTTTATTCTTATAAAATCCTCTAGTTTATTGAATGTACATGGTGGGAAAGACCATGCTTGTCTTCTGATCTTAGCAGGAAGGCATTCAAGTTTTCACCATTAAATATGACATTGGAGGGTTTTTGTAGATGTAGATGCTCTTTATCAGGTTGATGGAGTTTTCTTCTGCTTCTCTACCAAGTTCTACCTAGTTTGCTGAGAGTTTTAATCAGAAGTAGATGTAATTTTTCTCTAGTGATTTTCGAATTTACAGGTGTTAAAACATGTAGTGATGACTTTTATGCTTTTAAACCATAGTTGCATTATCCTTTTTAAAAAGTATTTAAAAATACTTTTTTTTTCTTTATATCATCTAACCCTGGAAATTTGGCATACTTTTACTTTTCCTTCCTCCACTTTAGTAATTAGCAATGTAAGTTGTAGGATATATTTAGAGTGTGATTACTGAAATTTTTAAAAGCACTTACTATAATTTTCAATGTATTCTTTTAATACTTTTTAAAATCAAAGACTTTACCTTATTCACAACAATGTTTAAACGACTTCCATATTGCAGTGATATCAATACTCATTGATCTCTTCTTGTCCTTAACTTTTTGTTTCTTGAATTCTTATATTTGATTAATCACGTGGTTGGATAAAGAAACTTAGAGAGTGTTAGAAACTTTTCTTTTTCTATGAAAAGTAGATGAGTGATACATTCTGAACTCATAGAGAAATTAAAGTTGTAACACATTAGATGGATATAGAATTTAAGATCACTACATTTCCCTTAAAACTCTAAAGTGACACTATTTCAGTGTCTTCTTTTACTTAATATTAGGTGCAGAGACTTTTAAGACAAACTGATTTCTGTTCATTTTTTCTTTTTCTTTCTAGGCTAAAGAATTTTTCCCTTTTAGTCTTGAAATTTAATGATTTCTTGAGGAAAAAAAATTGGGATTAATTTCTTTTATTAGTTTAATCTGTAACATGTTGAGCCATTTTGGTGTACATACTCAGATTGTTTAGTACAGGAAAGCTTTTTTCTATGACATATTGATTATTAAGAGTTTATTGTCCTAAAATGTTCATTTTTTAATTAAATATTTCTTTTTATGTATTTACTTGCTGTTTTAATGTTTTAATTTCTCTCTGGAAATTCTTAGTCTCAAGATTTTTTCTACCATATCGATTTAATTTATTGCAGATTTGCTTCTGTTCGTTAATCTAATTTAATTTATCTTATGAGTTTCCTATATGTTTTTTTTCCTGCATTGTCTCACAACTGCCATCTTTTAATCTATCTCTTTTCTTAATTGTGGCCCATTTCATCTTATTTTACACTGCTCTGGGCCTAATATTTTTGTTTTTTTTATTATCGTCCACATTTAATTGAAGACAGAAAGCAGCTTTAATTTTCCCATTTTTGCTCTTAACTAGTGAGCCTATTGGATAGTATAGCAGGTCCTCAAATAGTGTCACTTCATTTTGTTATAACATTGAAGAAAAAAAAAAAAAACATAATTTTCCAGCCATAGCCACTCTGAGGAGTTTGCATGTTCTCCTAATGTCTGTGTGGCTTTTCTCTGGGTACTCCCGTTTCTTCCCACATCCCAAAGATATGCAAAGATGTGAGGTGAATTAGCATGTCTACATTATCCCAGTCTGGTGAGTGTAGTTGTGGGTATGAGTGTACCCTGTGATGGGAGTCCTTTCCAGGGCTGGGAACTGCCTTGTGCCCTGAGCTGACAGGATAGGGTCTGGCCACCTGTGATCCTGAACTGGAATACTGAATTGGAAAAGAATTCTTACTTGTTGTTTTTATTAATCTTTCTTAATGTATTTATAGCTCACATATATTCAATGTTAATATTAGAAATATTTTGAGGTCTTTATTTAGAAGCCAGGTGTTATTTCTGTGACCAGAAATATACCCTAGGAATATTTAACTACTGTTTATATCAATTAGCCTATGGTGAAATCAGTTTCATTATACATTGTTTTGCTTAAAGTCATAGTTTTCAAGAACCTATTGATGTTGTTAAGTAAGGACTTAACTATATAGCATGGAAATTCAATAATAAATCAATGACTTTTCAATTAAAATTTGGGATATTTGTGCAGATCTTTGGACGAATTCCTTGAGTATGTCAAGAGTCTCACTACTGTCACAGAATAATTTCCAAGAACATCATGAAGACTTTTATTATCACTCTTAAATTCCAGGAGATCCACCAACATGTTACTGAAAGAATGGATTTGCCGTTCAAGAATCTGTGTCACTACTATTTTTTATATCCCTGATCTTTGTTTCATAATCTTTCTAGGGGATGCTGAGATTCAGAGTGGCTTACCTTTCGTTATAGGAAGAAGAGCGGCAGAAGTCCAAGACTGAAGGAAATACGTGGAAGCTAAAGGTACCTCTATCTCTTGAAACTTTTCCATCAATGTCCCCACCCAACACCTCAGATAAACTCTTGGACTAATACAAATTATGAATTCCCAAGCAAAGTTGGTACTCACTAAATACTTGGATTCATATCAGGTATAAATAGCAATAGGAGACAAAAGAAGCCAAAGCATTCAAGCAAATCATTTTCAGAAAGCTAAAAAGCAAACTTTACTAAGGAAAACTAAGATTATTTCATGTCGATAAGACTGGAGAGAATTTAATAAATAGAAATAATAATTTCTCCTTTGCCATTGAGCACAAAGGTAAAATTGTCTTAGAGAATGAAACATTTTCTTTAAACATTACAACATACTTTTGGATGTGTACTATTTGTTACAACTTTTAAACATACAAGTGACTCTCCTCCAAGTATCTTTAAAAATAGATGATAGTTATGTTTGGTATCAAGTTTGGTATCTAAAAGTAAATAACACCTTATGTAAACAGCTTCCAATGTTCTGATGTCTTTTCACTTTTTTGTGTGTGACAAATATACAATTTAATAGCTGGTTTTTCTTCGTAAATTTGGTGTAATTTTTGTGTGCATGTGTGTAACAGAAGATATTTATAGGCTTTGTGATATTTCTTCTCTTTATTATTGAATTACTATTCACTAAATAGAAATCAGGGTTCTTTATTGACATTGCATGTTCTAATTTCAGGGTTTCTTTAGGATTGCCACCTAGTTCTCCTCCATCCTCTTCACACTCCAAACATATAGCCTCTAGTCAAGGTGCTGGTTTCTCCTATTGGAGATACATGGGCTTTCCCTTGATCCCATTGATCACAGTAGTTTTGGAAAATCTAAAACAGTATACCATTACTCTTTTGCTAGAAGTATTGTAAAAGAAAAGGATAATGAGGGTAGAAGACGGCTAGTACTTTTTCAAGATGTTATAGAAAATAAATGAAATAGTATATCTCAATGCCAGCCTTAACACTGAAGTATTTTTAAAGTTAAGCTTATGTAGAGATGATGTTATAGTAAATTAAAGAGCCTTTGGGTTTTAATGATTTTCAAATCTTGTTCTTTCAAACAGAATTAATGTAAACTCAGAACAGAAAACTTGTAAATGACTCAGTCTGTATTCATTGTTCTATATCTAACAACTCAAGGTAGAATGACTTGCATAAAGAGTTTCTTACTGTAACTTTCATTCCCAGATAATCACATTGGCCTTTTTGTGGCCATTTATAGTCCCCTTTCCATAAGGGAAGGGTACATTTCGGGAAAGTACATTGGGAAATATATACTTCCTTTTTTTGATATAAAATCTAGGTAAGTGATTTTAGATAAATAGCACAGGGCACCTTTTATACTGCGCTCAGTATGGTAATGGTAAATATCAGCAGAAGAAAAAAAAAGGGAAAGATACTTGCAATTATAAAATCTTTGTCAACAGTTTTCTTCTTTGAGTGAGGCTTCAATTTAGCCCCTTGCCATAGTAGATGATGATAGTCAATAACAGCTAATATTAGAATCCAGAGATCTCTGCCTTGCCTTCTCGTCTGTTATTCCCAGCACCCAAAAAAGATACCATTATTGGAGAAATGGTTTCTGTTACTGGTGACATTTTCTCTTTCTCACTTTAGATTGTTACCTCAATGTAATTATGGTTTCCAGAACAAATGTAGTAAATCAGTTCCCTGCGGACATCAGGTGGAGGGCGGGGAGGCAGCTTTGGTACCTGAGAAGCAACTCCTAATTACAGTTGGGAGCAAAGGTGATGGGAGTTGGTTTTATCATCTGACCATATGGGCTCTGAGTCTCTGATGTGAGGGCACGCTGGGATTGGGGCGGGGCGGGGGAGCAAAGAGAAGGAAATAAAGATGTTCTTCAATGCTCTTTTTGTTTCAAAGATCTAGACATAAATTTTTTGATAATTTCTAATCTGGTCCATCTATACTGAAGTTATGCTAATTCCTCTAAAAGATTGACAGAATTATATATCAATAGCCTTATTTTTTTAAGAACTATGAATTTATGACTTGTGTTTGTGTATGTAATATTTTAAAAGGAAATTTCAAAGGGAAGAGGATGAATCAAGAACAGTTAGCTAATAGGCATATTTGTCTTTGAGCTTTTCCTCTCTGTGCCTTAGACGTCTGTAAAATACAGTTATACTTGCCATATTAACTATATGAAGCTGTAAGGATCAAACGAGATAACTTATATATAAACACTTCAAAAAAGTAGAGGTGCCACATAAAAAGCAAGTACTATTTATATACTTTGTATCTGCTTGAGCTCTAGGACTATTTTTCCTTTTTGTACCCACTAACATCTAGCAGAGCGCAAAATTGAATTGTATTTTCAAGTTTATATATAAGCAACATACGTAGAGATGTATATCTTCTACCTATTAACTTTGTGCACTGGCACCATGATAGAATAAAAATTAAATCTCCCTTTATGGATAATGAGAACCTGAGGTTCAGGAAATGTGGATTTCAGGGAAATAATAGAGGCAACTTTTGCCTTTTTTTCTTCATCTTTGGATACAGCTTGGTAATACCTCTGACCTCCCAAAAGGGAGGGTGAAGATAATCGTGATACCTTGAATTTTCTGGGGGTGTTGGTACATGTTCTCCAAGCTGTTATTCTGTTAACGCCCAGAAGTAAATGGTCTTATAATGAACATAAAAGCATAAGTGTAACATTTAACTAAAACTTCAGCCTCAATTGTTTTCTATCATGTCACTCTACCTTTTTCACATAATAGTGAAAGGTTTAATCTTATAGAGGTTTATAGAATTTTATTGAAAGACATCATTTAGGATGATTACAATATCCAAAGGAGGCTTTAAAATAATATATATTTTGTAATGGTAGAATGTAAAAGGGTTTGAGGATATATTTAAATGATAGTATAGCTCATTGCCAATAATTGCTAATAGGGGTGAGGCAAAAATATTACTAAAATCCTCCCAAACTGTTAAAAATTGACTTGAATATCTAATTCAGTGATACTACATTTTAATACCTCTTAAACATTAAATAATGGCAATACAAAGAAACTTAAAAAGCTATGTTGAAACTTACACATATAAATTACTATATATGGAAAAAGAATCTTAATCATACATTTTGAGACACGATAGGATTGAACTTTGAAAAGAGCATATCGGCACATCAGGTATTGCAAAGATGCTTAAAAAATAGTATTCCCTAGGTATCAGGCAACAGCCTTCTCTCCCAGAGGAATGGTAGGTAGGCCATAAGCTCATATTTTTAGGATATTCATCCTTTCATAATGGAAACTAAAAATATTTGCTAAAGATAGAAATGGCTTTTTCCCTAAAGGGTCAGACAAAAGTGTAGCTACATGGTCATAGGTAAAAATAATGCACCAGAAATTATTAAAAAAAAAAATTTGAATCTTCTATCATTATCAGCAAAAAAGCTGCTGACATTAATCACCAGTTAAGATATTCTTCAAGGCTACTGTCCTTTGCATAATGATAAGCCAGAAGTGCTTTATCATTAAAAAAACAATGCATTTAAAAAGCAGTGAATTAGATCAGCCCATTTTTTCTATATATAAAAGCTATACAGTAAATTTTAAGAAGAATTGAAAAACTTAATTAACCATATCCCTCATTTAAATTGTATTCCTTTTTCTGTACTGCTTTATCTTGTTTTCTGCCCATTTTCTCTTGCTTTCCATACCAATCTCTTTATTTTTACACAAAGGCACAATACAACAGGAAAGAGGCTTATTCAAGAGTAATGCTTTCTTTCTTTAAAAGAATTAAATGTTGCTTTTTCACCATTATGAATATTTTATTTATATACACGAACACATGTATATGTACATATCTGTAAATTCACATTTTTGGTCATGTACCTAATTTAGACTCCAAAAGTCCAGATGAGAGAACCATATTTTCTTGAATAACATTGGTTACAGGTTGTAAAAAATTTTTAGGTAGCTATATGCATAATTTCTTTCCGGTGTTGGTAAAATAAAACATAACATATTAACCATTTTAATGAATATAATTCCGTGCTACTAAGTACATTCATAATGTTATGCAACAATCAATGCCATCTAGTTCCAGAACATTTCATCACCCCAAAAGAAAACTCTGACCCTGTTAAATAGTCACTCCTTATACTTACTATTCCTTCCCCACCCCCCGCTTCCAGCCTCCGGAAACCACTAACCTACTTTCTATCTCTATGGGTTTTCTTATTCTGGGAATTTCACATAAATGATTATTATATAATATGTGACTTTTTGTTTGGCTCTTTTGACTTAGCTTAATGTTTTTCAGGTTCATACATGCTGTAACATGAATCGGCAGTTTATTCCTTTTTATGGCTGAGTAGTATTTCTTTGTATGGATATACTGTCTTGTCTATCCATTCATCAGCTGATGGCCATTTGGGTTGTTCCAACTGTTGATGATTATAAATAGTGGTGTAATGTACATTTTTGACCACCTGTCTTCTTTGGAGTACATATCTAGAAGTGGAATTGCTGGGTCATGTGGTAATTATGTTTAATTCACTGAGAAATAAACTTTCTAAAGCAGTTTATTCATTTGACATTCCCAAAAGCAATGTATAAGGGCTCCCTTTCACTTTCGTACCTATATTCTGGTCAAATCACTTGTTATTTTCTTTTTCAAATTGTGGCAATTCTGGTGGGAGTGAAGTTGCATCTCATTGTGATTTCGATTAGCATTTCCCTAATAACTGAGGCATTGAGCGTCTTTTCACGTGCTTATTGACCATTTGTGTATCTTTTCTATAATACCTACTCAAATCCTTTACCCACAGTATTAGTTCCTAGGGCGGCTGCAACTAACAAAATACCACAAGCTGGATGACAAACAGAAATTTGCGGTCTCAATGTTCTGGAGAGAAGTCAAAATCAAGGTGTCGATAGGGACATGTTCCCTCTGAAATCTTTAGAGGGATCCTTCCTTGTATCTTTCTAGGTTCTCGTGTTTTGCCGGCAACCTTTGGCATTCCTTAGCTTGTAGTTATATTATGCCAAGTCTCCCTGTGTCTGTCTTCACATGGCTGCATTTTTGTTTGGGCCCACCCTATTCCAATACGACCTCATTTTAACTACCTGCAACAACTCTATTTCCAAATAAGCCACTCTGCAGTACTGGTATTAGGACTTCAACATTTATTTTTGGGGAGGATGCAATTCAAACCATTGCATCCATTTTTCAATTGGGACCTACTCAATCTTTTTGTTGATTTGTAAAAGTCTTTTTTATATTCTGGATATGACATCCTTGTCAGATTTGATTTTTGCAAATATGTTCTCTATTTCTGTGAATTGTCTTTTTACTCTCTTGATAATATCCTTTCATGCGCAAAAGTTTATAATTTTAATGAAATCCAATTTTCTTTTGTTGCTCGTATTTTTGGTGTCATACCTAAAAAACCATTACCAAACCCAAGGTCATGATTTATGCTTATGTTTCCTTCTAAAGCTTTATAGTTTTAGCTCTTATAGTTAGATCATTGATCAATTGAGTTAATTTTTTATGTAAGGTATGAATATCCAACTTCGTTCTTTTGCATGTGAGAATCCAGTTGTCCCAGTACCATTTGTTGAAGAGACTATTCTTTCTCCATTGAATGATCAAAAAACAAAAGACCAGAAATCTTAGGTATATTTTTGGACTCTCAATTCTATTCCATTAATCTATTTATTCTTATGCCAGTGCCTATATATGGTACTTTGAAGTTGTCAGTACCAATGTTTCTACTACTGAAGCATTTTGGTTAGTTTCAAAATTGGAATCTGTGAGTCTTCTAAATTTATTTCTTTTTCAATGTGGCTTAGCTATTCAGGGTCCCTTGCAATTCCATGGGAGTTTTAAAATCAGCTCGCTGCAAAACAAAACAAAAGAAAACAAAACATTGGATTTTAATAGGAGTTGCAATGAATCTGCAGATACTTTAGGGAGTCTTGCCATCTTAACAATATTGTGTTCCAATATATAAACAGAATCTTTTTTCTACGTATTTAGGTATTCTATTTCTTTCAGTAATATTTATAATTTTTAATTCCTTGGTAAAACTCCAAAGTATTCTTTTTGCTTCTATTATAAATGAAATTGTTTTATTTTATTTTTAAATCATAGTTGTCTATAGAAATATAACAATTTTTGCATGTTGATCATGTATCCTGCAACTTTGGTGACTTTGGTTATTGTTAAAATTTTTTTAAATTCTTTAGAAATTTTTACTATATAAAGATCATGTCTTCTGTTAATAGAGGTAAGTTTTATGCCTTCCTTTCTTGCCAAATTGTTCTAGCTAGAACATCTAGTACAATGTTAAATAGAAATGGTAAGAGCATCATCATCATGTTCTTAGGCGAAAAGCTTTAAGTCTTTTATCACCGAGTATAATATTAGCTGTGCATTTTTCACAAATGCCCTTTATCAAGTTAAATTTTATTCTAACTCGTTTATTGAATCTTTCTCTCTTTTTATAATGGACATGTATTGGATTTTGCCAAATGCTTTTTCCACATCAACTAATATCATTATGTAGCTGTTTTCCTTCATTCTATTAATGTGGTATGTTACATAGATTTTTCACATGTTGAACCACCCTACATTCCTGGAAATGAGTCCCACTTAGTCATGCTGTATAAAATTTTTAATATGCTGTTGGATTAAGCTCGCTAATATTTTGGTAAGGATTTCTGCATGCAGAGTAATAAAGGATACTGGTCTGTAATTTTGTTATAGTGCTTTTGTCCAGATTTGGTATCAGGGTCATGTCCTCATTGAATTGGTGAAGAAGTGTCCATTCTTCTTCAAATATTTGATGGAATTCACCAATGAAGCCATTTGGTGTTGGATTTTTCTTTATTGGGAGATTTTTGAAAACTAATTTCATTTCTTATTATAGATCTGTTCAGATTTCCTATTTCTTGATTCAGTTTTTGTAGCTATATCTTCCTATATCACCCAGGATCTCTAATTTGTTGTACAATTGTTTATTGTACTCCTTTTTAATACGTTTATTTTTATAAGATAGGTTTTAATGTTCTCACTTTCATTTCTGAATTTTAGTAATTTAAGAATTTTTTTCTTCATGAGTCTAGCTAAAGGTTTGTCAGTTTTGCTGATCTTTTCCAAGAACCAAGTTTTGGTTCCACTGATTTTTTTTTTTTTCTATTTTCCTGTTCTATTTTGTTTATCTCTCCTCTAATCTTTACTTCCTTCCTTCTGATACCTTTGCATTTAGGTTACTCTTTTTCTAGTTCTTTAAGGTGTAAAGTTAGAGTATTGACTTGAGATTTTTTTTTTAACATAGGCATTTGTAGCTAAAAATATTCTGAGCATGGTTTTCGATGTATTCCATAAATTTTGGTTCATGGGATAACTTTCCATCTATTCACTTCCAACCTATTTATGTCTTTGGGTTCAAGTGAGTTTCTTATAGATAACATATAGTTGGATCATATTTTAAAAACCTATTCTGCCAATCTCTGCCTTTAATTGGAATGTTTAATTGATTTCTTTTTAAAGTAATATTGATAAGGACTTCTGTCATTCTGCAACTTGTTTTCTGTATCTTAACATCTTTTGTTACTCAATTCTTCTATTACTTTTGTATTTAGTTTTTCTCTCACTACTTTTGTGTTTTTTTGTGTGTGTGTATCATTTTGATCCTCTTTTTTCCTTTTCAACATATTTTAAAATCTATCTACCCTGAAGATTACAATTAACATATTAAATTTACAACAATCTAGTTAGAATTAATAATTTGCATTCAATAGTCTACCAAAACTGCTCCTATAGTTCACCCATTCGTAGTTATTGTCAAAATTTATGTTTTATACATTGTGTATTAACATCGATTTATAATCACTGTATTATGTATTTATATTTTAATCATATAAAAACATCACAAGCCAAACATAATAATGTATTGTGTCTGTAGTTATTTCTTAAACAATGATATTTTTTGAGAAGTTATATATCCTTATTTTAACAGCTTTGAGGTATAACTGATAAAATTGTGTATATTTGAATTGTACAATGTGATCATATATGTATACATTGTGAAATTACCACAATGAGGTTCATTAACAACACATCTGTCACCTTGCAGTTACCTTTGTGTGTGTGTGTGTGTGTGTGTGTGTGTGTGGTGAGAATGCTTAAGACCTATTACCTGAGTGAATCTCAAATGTACAGTACAGTATACACAACTGTGGTCACTGTACATTAGATCCTCAGAACGTACTCATCTGATAAATGAAAGTTTGTACCCTTTGACCAATATATGCCCATTTCCCCCACCCACTAGCAACCACTATTCTACTTTGTTTCAATGAATTTGACATTTTCTTAGATTACACATACAAATTAAATCATACAGTATTTGTCTGGTTTACTTAGTGTAACGTCCTCCAGGTTTGTCTGTTGTCACAAATGGTAGGAGCTCCTTTGTTACGGATAAATAATCTTCCATATGTGTGTATATGTAGGCCACATTTTATTTATCCATTTATCCAAAAAAAGACAAAGGTTGTTTCTATATCTTGGCTACTGTCAATAATGCTGTAGTAAACATGGGAGTGCAGATCTCTCTTCAAAACACTGATTTCATTTCCATTGGATAAAGACCCAGAAGTGAGATTGCTAGACCATATGATAGTTCCATTTTTTAAAAAATTTTCTGAGGAACCATCATACTGTTTTCCATAATGGCTGTATCAATTTACATTCCCATCAACAGTGTACCAGGGGTTTCTTTTCTCCATATACTTGCCAATAATTATCTCTTGTATCTTTGAAACAGGAGTGAGGTGATATCACAGTTTTTTCCATTACATTTCCCTTATGATTAGTGATATTGAGCACCTTTGTATGTACTTGTTGGTCATTCGTATGTCTTCTTTAAGAAATGTCTATTCAGGTCATTTCCTCAATTTTTAATTATTTAGGTTTTGGTATTGAATTTTATGAATTCTTTATATCTTTTAGAAATTAACCCGTTATCAGATATAAGGTCTATAGATATTTTCTCCCACTCCATAGGTTGCCTAGTCACTCTATTTAGTTTCTTTTGCTGTGCAGAAGCTTTTTAGCTTGATAAATCTCATTTGTCTGTTTTTGCCTTTGTTTCCTGTGCTTTTGGTGTCATATTCAAAAATCTTTGCCAAGACTGATGTCAAGAAGCTTTTTTTACTATATTTTCTTCGACTTTTAAGGTTTCAGGTCTCACAGTTAAGTCTTTAATCCATTTTTTATCTGAGTCAATATTTGTGAGTAGTGTAAGAAAGTTATGCAATTTCATTCTTCCACATGTGGTTATCCAGTTTTCCCAGGGCCATTTACTAAAGAGACTAACTTTTCCTCATTATGTGTTTTTGGTGCCCTTGTGAAAGATTAGTTTACTGAAAAGTGTAGGGTTATTTCTGGACTCTCTCTTTCATTGGCCTACGTGTCTTGTTTTTATGCCAATACTATATTGCTTATTTAACTGTAGTTTTGTAATATAAATCGAAATTAGGAAGTGTGATGCCTCCAGCTTCATTCCTCTGGCTCAAAATTATTTTGACAATTCAGGGCCTTAAATACGTCCATATAAATTTTAGAATTATTCTTCCTGTCTGTAACAAATGGCATTGGAATTTTGATAGGGACAGATTTTATCTGTAGATTGCTTTGGCTAGCATGGCCATTTTAACAACATAAATTCTTCCAATCCATGAATATGGGATCTTTTGTGTCTTCTTTGCTTTCTTTCATTAATGTCTTATTTTCATTGTACAGGTTTTTCACCTCCTTGTTTAATTTTATTCCTAAGTATCGATGCTAATGTAAAAAGAAAATTTTCTTTCAGGTAGTTTGTTGTTAATGTGTAGAAATAGAACAGATTTTTGTATATTTTTTATGTTCTGCAACTATATTGAATTTGCTAGTTTTAATGTATATATGTGTGTATATATTTATTTGCTGGAGTCTTCAGGGTTTTCTATGTAAGATCATGTCATTTGCAAATGCCATTTTAATTTTTTCTTTCCAGTTTGGACTCCTTTTCTTGCATAATCGCTCTGGCTAGGATTTCAAGTATTAAGTTGAATAAAAGTGATGAGTAGGCATCCTTATCTTGTTCCTGATCAAGGGAAAGTTTTCAGTGTTTCACCACTGAGTATGATATTAGTTGTTTCTTGTCATATACAGCCTTTTTATGTTAAAATATATACCTTCTATACCTAATCTGTTGAGAATTTTTATCATTAAAGAATGTTTTATCAAATGCTATTTGATATTAAGATAAACATCTTTCTGTTTTTCATTTCTGAAAGGCAGCTTTGCCAGATAAAATATTCTTGATTGAAAGTTTTCTTTCTTTTAGCACTGATATATCATTCCATCTCTCCTGGCCTTCAAGATTTCTGCTGAGAAATCCACTTATAGGCTTATGGGGTTCACCTGTATGTTTCTTTTGCTGCTTTCAGAAATCTGTCTTGACTTTTGACAGTTTTATAATAAGAAATCTTGATGAAGATTTCTTCAGGTTGAATCTATTTGGGGACTTAAAAGCTTCATGAACCTGGATGTCTAGATCGCACCTCAAAATTTGGGAAGTTTCAGTCATTATTTCTTTAGATGAGTTTTCTGCTTCTTTCTCTCTCTTCTTCTGGAACTCCCATACTAAGTTATTTTTCTTGATGGTGTCCTATAATTCACATAAGTTTTTTTTTTAATTCATTTTTTTCTTTATTACTAGATAATTTGAAATGATTCATTTAAAAGTTCAGATTCTTCTGCTTGATCTAGTCTGTAGTTGATGTTCTCTATTGCATTTTTAAATTTCATCCATTGTATTCTCCTGCTCTGGAATTTCTTTGGTTCCTTTCATGATTTCTCTGTGCTGAACTTCTCATTTTGTTTGTGTTATTTTCCTGATTCCATTGTCTATTTGTGTTCTCTTGTACCTCTTTGAATCTCCTTAAAACAATTAATTTGAATTGTCAGGCAATCTAAAAATCAGTGGAAAATTGTGTTCCTCCATATCATGTTTTCTTGATATTTTGTATTCCTTAGAGTCTTGTTATTGTTTTGCATTTGAAGCTTTAGTTAATATTCCATTTTCTATCGAGTGGCTTCGGGAGAGAAATACTTTAACTTGTCAGCCATGCTGGGGATATTAAGGCTTTCTCACACCTTTTCTATGGATGCATCTGTTCCACACTTGATGTTCTCTTGAGGGAGGGGATTATTAAGATTTTTTTGCCTTCTCTCAATCCTACAAAGTCAGGCTATGTGCTGGAAGCCTTACATTTGCTTTTCCTAGGGTTATGCTGTGAAATGCTCATGTGTGTGCGCTCTCTCCCAATCCTGTTGTCAAGCCAGCATCTTGCATGTGTTCACTGTCTAAAAAAATCTCGTACTTGCCACCCACAGGGAGCTGGCCACTGCAGTGTTGGGGGTGGGGTGGGGATGATAGTGATGGTGATGTTTGGGTGAGGCATGAAGTGCGTTGATGGTGCCTGTGGTATAGTTGGGGGAATCTACTGGTGAGGCATCCTAGCAGCTTATGGGCTGGCCTGCTCATGAAGCTTGTGAAATGGTTAGTAAGAGCTGTGTCCCTATGTTTCTAAGTTCTGTCCACTGTGCTCTCAGTGTCTCCCTGCCCCTCAGCCCTGCAGATCACTTCAGTATCCTGGGTGAGGCAAAAAAAAAAAAAAAGTGGGCCTCCTTGGCTGTGCCCCATACAGTTGTGGAAACTGGGCACTCACTTTACTCTCACCTTCCCCAATGGGAGAAATTGCTGGCTTAGGGTGATGCCTCTTTGTATAGTCCCCCTATCCCTTTTTTGTAAACTGGCCATTCTGAGTATTATGACAACTCTGGAAATTGGATTCTGCTCCCTCTACAGTTAGTTTTTGTTCTTTGTTGTGGGTTATAGTTGTTTAGTGATTGTTTTGTAAAATCTGTATTCTTTGTCACATGTGGTCTCTAAAGTTCCTCTTTCATTAGCTTAATGGTACTTAGGGATTTGACAGAACTTTCCTTCAATGCCTGGAATCAAAAAGAGGAAAAAGAAAATACTATCCTGATCTCTGCAAATTGGCTCTCCGTTGGGGCACCCCTCAACACTTATCCAGGGTATTTTCAACCCTGCTTTAGCTTTCACTTCCAGCTTGGGCTGGGTGTAAAAATTATTAAGCGGTAAAAGCTTAAGGTCTTCTCAGGTCTTTTATGAGCATGCATCCTGCCCTGAGTAGGGCATGTCCTAGATTCCTTAGACTATGTGGGAATTTCCCAAAGCCCTTATTTCCCCAAGCATTTCACTCCCCAGCTTATCCTCCCAGGCCTTCAGCTGAGTGTTTGTTGTTTGTCCCAACTGTTATCCTCCTCCCCCACCCCCTGCCCCGGCAGCAGCATGTTTGTTTACTTTTCAATATTTTAGAGAAACACCATCTGTGCATGGCCACTTTTCCGCCCTAGAAAATTCTGGGTTAGGTGAAACAAAGGGAAACCCTTGCATCAGTCCTACTGGGAGTCTCCATACAGGTCTAAACAAACACTGTTCCTTGGGAACAAGGTCATCCTGTTCCCTCTAGAACCAGGCACCCATACCAGTAATACAGCTGCCATTTTCAAGACCACTGTGATTGGGAGGTAGGGAGGAAGAGTAAGATAAAATGCCATTAACCTATCCTACTGAATTTCAGTCACCTTTTTATTATTGAAACATTCACACTTGGTTGCTGTAAACCTTTCACTATTTTCCAGACTTTCGACAAAATTGATTCTGACAATTTTTGCTAGTTTTTCTAGTGTTTCTATGGAGTGAGTCTGTAGAGTTCCTCACTTTGCCATTTTCACTGGCATATACGCATAATTTTTAATGGAAGTAGCTATACACAAACATTTGGCTGAACGCAACATGATTTTCCTGTTATAGTGTGAATGTGATGCTTTATTAAAACTTCATATAAGTATTTAGATTCTAGTTACATGGTGTGAACGTTTGTATGTGTCATACACTTAAGATAAAAAAAGTATACAAAATTAATAAATGATACTCATTAATTAAATAAGGGAAGATAGGTGCTAATATGTATATACCTGTACCTTTTGAATGTGACAAATTTCTATGCTAACATTTTCCCCACTATTAGAAAAAATACTATTAGCTATATTACTGGTCTCACCCAGCATAGCTTCTTGCTGGAGGATGAAAAACATCTTGTTTTCCTATTTTAAATTTAATGAGCTCTGTGGACTCTGAGGAACATTAAATCTACAAGAGTCCATTCAAACTTTTTGTCCCTAGATGCTCTAGCTAATGTGTTTTCTCCTATCACCAGTCATGCTTAAAACACAATGTTTAATACAATTGTCTCAAAATAGTATATCATGCTGTATTTAGAATAACCCCACTCTCCATGTAACCTCAGGGAGGTTCTCATAATAGCAAGAAAGGGAATACTTATCAAGCTCCATGGTTACAAGATCTAATCTCCCCAAATCACCATGCATGCTGACAAGGGATATTACTTTATGTCCAAAAGGAAATTACAGTAAACACACAAGACTATTGGGCTTATTCTTGTGACTATCTAATGTGAGGAACACAGTGGTGAGCAAAATGCAACATGTTATTCATCAGATATTACTATAAAATGAAGCTCCTTTAGATGGAATTTTACATTAGGATCTTTCCCTTCAACTGAGAAAAGTAATTTTAAGAATCCTAAATAGAGATTGTTAAATATGTAATCAGATTTTAAGGAGATCTCTAATATAGTGAATCAAGTTTAAAAGTGACATTAGAGGGTATAACATACCATGTACAAATTTTTCAATTTAAATGGTTTGGCAAAGGTAAAGTATTATATAATGTATGTGATTTTGCACCTTACATTCTGAAAGCAAACTATATTTGAGCCTTTTTTTTCTAGTTTTGCCTGTAGCACTTTGTAATAACGACTTATCTTTGGACAGTTTATTTCCCTCTAGAATCACTTCCCTAACGTAACAATTGCCTATAGAGAAACAACAGCTTTTTAAACTATGGAATTCTGAAAAAAAAAAAAAAATTGTTTTTATAGTGGCTCATAATTAATGTTCAGCAGAAGTCATATAATTTAGGCTGAAAACTTTTACTAATCTGGGATAAGGACGTTCTTACCTGAGTTACAGTATCTGAGAACTAAGTGACTTTGGTCATGATTAAACACTATTAAGCTTTATAGAGAGATTAAATGTGAGTTAATATCATTTAGTCAATTACATACTAACTGGAAGATAAGAATTTCAAGCTTAAATAGGACAAACAAAATTATAATACATAAATGTTATTTGCAAAATCTGGCCTCAAACTCCAATTGTAGTGTCTGTTCTGAATGAACTTTAGGTCATGTAAAACTACTCAATGGATTAAGATTTACAGATCAAGTGATACCAAGGGAAAGGCATTAAAGAAATTATGATGATCAATTATTACTCTTCCATAAATGGTATTCCAATACTAAATTGAACAGTCTTTGAACAAGAAGTGGGAAATTAATGTGGGTTTTAATAACAGATTTGAGAATGTGATAAGTTAAACATAGTTCAGAATTAAGTAACTTTCACTATCGAATACCATTCTGTTTGGAAAAGATAGCTTTCTTCCTGCTAGCACATGTGCTGTCCCGATATTTAACTTAATATGCCCCTATAGGCTTTTATAATTCCCATTCTTTATTGAATTTCATAGGTACAAAATAAATAAATTCAGTGGATGCGCACCAGTTCCTGTCTGAGAATATAGCTGTAACTTCCAACTAACAAAGTTCTCTATGGTCTATTATTTGGATCTTAATGAAAATTAGATAGCAAAGCCTAAAGAGGAACAACAAAAAGTTTATTGAACTGACTAAATAACTGTGTTTTTAAATCCTTCTTTGTGTAGTACCACTGAACATAAAAAATTCGGGTTTGAGAGTTTGAAAGCCCAGCAATGAGCTCTTGTTTTAATTTTTAGCTTTCGGCTTTTAGTACTTATGTCAGACAAAATTAACATTTCCTAATTTACAGAATTGTGAAGAAAAAAAAAATTCACATATGCAAATGCACTTTATAAACTAAAACAGGATATACAAATAATAATCATTAGACTCCTGTATTTGGTTTTCAAGAAAGCTTCACTGAGTCACTCATATTAGGGTAACTAATCTTTATCTAGATTCAGAATGAAGTTTGGATAGCAAGCTTTTCCATACAACACAAGGGGAGAATGGCCATAGTAGGTTGGTTTTGTGATTACAGATATGGATTCCTGGATGACACCAATACAGTTGAAGAGGAATTAATTCCTAGCTCTGGTGTGCTGCTTCCATTACCTGATTCCTTTGAGGCATGTTGATTTAGGCATGTTTGCTTTCTATTTATATCCTGGGAAGAACCTCCATTTCCCAGGTCAGGCATCCAAGTTGTAGGTACTGTTCATCCAGTTCCCTGTCCTATACACCTTTATCTAGTTATGATTAATAAGAACAAAACACTATTTGTAACCATACACAACCTTTATACTGGAACCGCAGTAAGTTTCATTTTTCAGTATACAACATTTTCATGCATATACCTTATCACCGTACAACCTAAAGAATTTATTAAGATACATTTCCCTTACTAACACTGTAGTTTTCTTTACTAATGAGTGAACAGTTCTAACGCATGGATTCATAATTACATTGTCATTTATTTCAGTCCTACAGCATACACTGAATATAATATGCTTGAAAAAACATTTCAATGTTTCCTTTGTTCTTTCCAGTGCTAATATTAAATTTAACCATCCAATTCTATAAATTAAATTTACTAGTAAGTCACACATTTAAAAAATTTTACAAGAATTAGCTAGGTTATCACAAGAAAACAAGGAAATGAACATAAGAGTTGAAACTAGTATGACAGGAACACTATCTTCATGGTAAACATTCACTTTATGGAAATCCCACTTGGCTTCATTTAATTAAAAAGCTGAAAAAGAAAGAAAATTATTATGCACTTAACAAAATATGCTTTTTATTCCATTCTAAATTAGTACATATAAATAAAACAAAAATGTCATAATTATATTAATCCATCTCATTCTAATTTCTATATTAGGTTAATTTCTATGAACTAGTTCCTGTAATGGGGTCAAGGTTGTGGTGAGAACAGGGCAGGTTGGGATAAGATGCAAATAAAAATTTGAACTTTTTAAGTTTGAGTTTAACACCCTATTTTTATGAGCCACTCTCACTGCTGGCTAGATCAGTAGTTAAATCAGCATTTAAGCTGGTAATGTAGGGGAAGTAAAGGGGAATGGACTGAAACAAATATTCAAAGTGGATCATTTAAATGTCCTAAAGAAAATATTTTTTTTCTCATCATTCAATATATAATTCATTTACTTATGTAAAATAAACACTTGATTTTAAAATAAAATTTATAACTTCATTATATGGAACAGCCAAAAATATATACACAAATCATAAAAGTATTATGAGATTCTGCTGTGTTACAACATATACATGCTTGTATATACAGAAATAAAGTAAAAGGTATTTTTCTTTTAGTTATATTGTAAGCAAAAGCTTTTATCTATGAACAGCAATATATTTAAGTTTGTAAAATAATGAAGTCAATTTAAATAACATTTACTAAGTTTTTGTGGTATCTGTAACTTTCTGCTAACATGTGACAAGTTTAAATCTTAACATAACTGTAGGGCATGAGACATCAATTTTTAACTGAATATCAAAACAAAAATGAAATTAATGAAAAGCCATATAGTTGGAAAACTAGTAAGTTTAATATTTGGATGTTTAAATTATATATCTTAGGCATATATTTCTTTGTCTTTCTGAACCTCAGTTTCCTCATCAGTGAAAAGAACACTTAGTTTGGATGATCTCCAAAGTTCTTTTCAATGCTAATAGTTTATGATCTTGGTGATACTATGTTAAAAGTAAATATTTAAAATATTTTATTATAAAACATTTGTTATATATTTAAAATGTTATATAACAAATTAAAATATAAAGTATGCAATACAAACTAAAATAATTACTCAGTGCATCTGTTCCTGGGTAATTATTAAACTGAAAGACAGAAATCATGTGTTGAGATCTAGAAGCAACAAGACATTGCTTCTCGTTTTCAAGAAAACTTATGATTGGGGTATGGCAAGGGTAACCATCTCCATAAAGAATGTCAGCAGTAAACTTCACTCAAAGCGTTAAGTTTCAGTTGTTCAATCCACACAATCCTTAATAACACTAATGGCGAAGCAGTCAGATGTGTCATGTGTAAATGAACTCTTTGGCATTTTCTGCCTTCAACAATAAGTTTGCCCTGAAGATAAAGCTAACTGAAGAATGGGAAATAATGAAAAAAGAAAACTTGATCATAAAATATTTTTAAACTATAATTAATCTTGGAAAAATTATAACTTAAAGAAACTGAGGATTTGTAGTTTTCTTTTTTCTTTTTCTTTTTTTTTTACATAGACTGGTCTGAACATTTCAAGCTATGGAGCACTAAAGATCCCCTTTTAGCATTGCTAAAAATATTACCACCATAAAGTCAAAAATAGTAATTTGACCCTTTATGATTGTTATACTTCCTAACTTTTCTGGAGCTAGAAAGGTTAAAAAGGTTTTATGATTTTTAGATTTTGCTGCATTCAGAGAGCAAAAGGATCTTTGTATTTTCTTAAAATTAAAATAGACTAAGAATCCTGTTTCCAGGCTATTTGTTCACACTAGAGATTTTTTCCAAACTGAAATACTTATTTTTTAAAAGCTGTTATAAAACCTTTTGTTTATATTTTATTATGAAATGACAAGTATATAGTCTTGAACTGATCTATTAATCGTCCTACAAAAGGATAAGTCTAATTAGAGTATTTCTTATTCTTTTACATTTAAAATATTTTTCATAAAAAGGTATAAAAATTCTTTACAAATGTTTCTTCAGACAGTAGAGAGACTTAAAGCACAAGTGTCAAAAATGTTAAAATATTTCTCAGAAAAGTATGAATTATTATTCTCTAGGTCATTCAGTAGTTCATGTTTGACTTTTTATTTCCATTTTATAAATAGTAAATGTCTAAGGTATGTTTCAGTATGAATATTTTATATTGACTTCATCACTCAAGAGAATAAGTCCCTCATTTCTATTAAGGGTCTGACATATATATTTTCCCCACTTTTTTACCTTTACCTGTCCAATAATTTTAATGCATAATCTACAGTTCTTATAGATTTGTGCTTCCAACAGTGCTTAGATATTACCTTGCCTAACAATGCTTATCATAAAAACATATAAAATGCTTTTGCATCATACTTAAAAACTGTCAGGAATACTAAAAACTGAATTGTATCCCTCTTATTTGGAATGCACTTTTCAGTGTTGCAGTCTGTTTCATCAGAGAGGGAGAAGCTGCCTTGGGTGCCTCCATCATCTTCTGTCTGGCCTTCCCTCCCCGCTCTGTCACGACCTCATTACTGTTCACGGTGTTCTGCACATACATAACAGTGACCACCATGACTAGCATTTTATGAAGTGGGCACATGCACGGTCAGCTTTAACTCAAGTAGCAATATAAGATCGAAGCTACTTGGCAAGGGTAGTGAATTATACACAGGGAGGTTAGCCAGCAGACCAGAAACAGCCAAATATGCCCCCAGAAGCTCCCCCTTCACCTAACCTAAAGGGATGCAACTATTCTCTTTTGGTCTGTGTATCTTGATTACTGCTTACAGTACATCAGGGATGCAGAGGGGCACTGTGTGTACAAAGAAGGAATGAGACAAGGATCTCAAAAACACTTCTGTCTTTAAGACTGGCTCTCTCCTAATTGCTCCCCACAACAGCAAAGATTCAGGATTTAGATAAAAATGCAGTCCTTGATTTGCTGACGAATGACGTTCTAAAAGTTCATTAACAAATTTATTACTTAAAATAACTTTTTGTAGAGAACAGAGTGACATACTTGGTATGACGGCAAATCAGAGTGTTACAGGAATTTAGAAACAAACAAGCAAACAAAGCAAAACTCTGACTCTGAGAAGAAGTAAAATGAAAGGGATGGCAGCCTAGGCTCAAGGAGCTGATCGAAGAAAGGTACTAAAGTATAAAAACAGTTGGCACACTTTCTGTAAAAGGCCAGAAAGTAAATATTTCATATAATTTTCACATCACAAAATATTTTTTTCCAATGATTTAGAATTGTCAAAACGGTTCTTTATGTGGCCCACAAAAATGGGCAGCAGACGACACTCGGCCCACAGAATAGTTGCTGACCCCTTCACTAAACCATAGGGAACACTGAAAGCTGTACTATAAGAAAAAGAGATGGAACCAAACTTAAAAATTTTAAGGAGATTTATGCAATGGAATTATTACATAGCTAGTAAAATCGTATTGTAGAAGAATAGTTAATGGTACTGAAACATGCTCATGATGTATAGAAAACAAAAAGCAGATTATAAAATATGAATGATATAATCTTTTCCTAGGTTCGAAATATATGCAAGCTAAACCACTGACATTGATAACCTGGGTGTTGGGATTATGAAAATTTTATTTTCTTCATTTTGCTTATCGATATTTTCTAGAAGGAATGTGTATTCATTTTTCCTTCCCTTTTGTTTGTCATTAATGGATTTTGATGAAGAAGCAACATAAGCTGCATATCTTAAAATAATTCTGCACTAGTCTAGAATAAGGGATGGCTTATGGAGACAATGATTACATATAGGGAAATAGGAGGCTAGGTCAGAGTCTGAAAAGACATGTGCATCAAGTAACACAGCAACAGTCAGAATGGAAAGTGATGAAGGCCAAAATGACTCCAAGGTTTCTATCTTGTATGACTGTGAGAATAATAGGAAAATGGGCAAAGAGGACAAACGGGTGTGTAAGGAGAACTGAGGCTGGTTTTGGGCATGCTTCGGGTGAGGCGTTAAGATCAGGATTTGACAAGTATATTGGGACTGAGAAGTAATCCAGAAGGAAAAAGGAAAGTGCAAAAGTGGCATGTTACAAAATCCACGGAATGACAAGAGACCTCTGCATTTGCTTACTGGGTGGTCACTGGAGATGTGTATTATGTGAAGTTTATTTGTTCCTTTTCCTGCAAAATATCTGAACAAGTACCAAATAGTGGTTTGTGTTTTATTTTTGTTTTTACTTATCTTGAATTATTCTTTCTGTTCTCGGGTTTTTTTGTTTGTTTGTTTTTGTTTTTGTTTTTGTTTTTTTTTCTGGAAAACATGATGTGCACAGTGCTCTTGCATAAATGAAAACCGTCCAGTTGGGAGCTGGTTAAATTATCTGCTGAGATCTTCAGCTGGACAGAATTTCCTTGTGTACGGTTTTTGTTCTCAAACAGGAGGAGTCAGGGAGAACTAGTGGTTACATAAGGGCACTCCGTTTCACAGAAATCATTTATGTGGTTAAGGGGCAGCTGCTCAGATTTCATTTTGGTATCTAAAAAAAGTGCAGAAGAGAGGAAAAACTTTGCTCACAAAACCTTTCCTCCATATTCATAAGTCTTCTACGGGGATGCAAAGCAAAAATAATGATGGCTGTTAGCAAGACCTCATCAGACAAAAGTCTTGGGCTCTTTTTTGTAACAGAAGGTTACTGAACCCAGAAAAGTCTTTATGTTGGATGTAAATGATCTTTTAAAAAGGCCCAAAGAAATTTAGGACCTTATCAGGAGTAGAGAGAGATCTTTGAAAATGAAAACTTCTCCATATCTGTAGTTACACAGATATGCTGTCGAGTGTACTGCTAAGGCCACTTCTGTAGTCTCCACGGAGGGACACACTTAGAGATTGATGAGATGATCATTAATAACTAGGCATGGTTAGAAACACAGATGCTGGGTTGGGAGAGAGGGACGAAGCCAGTATTGGGGGTAAAAGGCTGAGGTAAAGACAGGCGCTGTTAGGCCATAGGAGCTCCCCTGCTGCCTATGGGTGGCTGGAGGGTGGTTTCTGCCAGACTGAGAAAGGTATACATTTGCAATGGAAGTAACCCTATAGAGCTACATCAGATGTGTGTGTCTGTTCAGACTTTGTGTTCCGGAGTTTGAGAGGGTAAATTTGTGCAGTGCAAAATCAAAAAACCTGGATTTTGAATTTCTATAAAACATACTTCAGATTTATGTAGAGGTTCCTAGTATCTATTTCTGAAATTATCGGATATTGATTTTAAAACGTTTTAGTACGTGTTTAGAAAACTTGTATTTCGTTTTTACTATCTTGGATATTAAAGTTTATGTTGTTTCCTTGTGGTAAAAGGGACTTGATTACAGTTTTCATAGGCAGAACTAAATATATTTGTATCAATAGTTCTAGTTCTGCTTTCTGACCTATGAAATTGTATTTCGTTTGGAGTGGAGTGCATATGTATGTATATGAATATTATTTTAAAAATATACTGTTTGTCAAATGGTTAATTCCATGTGTTAAAGTCTATAGTTGGAAATTTTTATTTAAGGAATTGTACCTGTACCAGCAAAGTACTAACATCATAAGACTGGAATATGAGATCTCATAGTTAAAAGTTATTTTACATTTGTGAAAGAACAGTTTGCTATACTTATGAGATAAAAGTTATGGTCATTATTTGAGACATGAGAAAAACTGAGGATCAGAGAAGATTAAAAGACTTGCCTGAGGTTATAGTTTTAAAGTGCCATTGGTCCAAATCACATCTTCTCACTCAAAGTCCAGATCACTTTCCAAACATCACGAAATATAATATGGAAAAAATAGTCCTTAAGATTCAATTTCCATATGTACAATATTATTATAAGATTTAGCAGTGTATTCTTCAGATAAGACAGAGGATAGACAATGGTGCCTCCACTGCACTATAGCTCTTCTCTGAATTATCTTTAAATCTTTGGTCCTTTATGTCATTCTTCAAGGCTGGAACTCAGTGAGAAAGGCAATCCTAGTGAAATTTTTATCAATGCTATGTAGTGTTGGTTGATTACTACACTATTTCTATATTATTTTACTATTTGTACAACTCAAGACTATTTATATTTTCCCTCCTGATGAAAGATCTGTATCTGAGATGTAGAAATAATTGTGATATTGCTATACACATCCTGGGATTTTTGCCTTGCTCTATTTGCTAATATATTTTTCTCAAAATTCACATGAATGTCTTTCATTTCTAGCAGTTGTTCTGCACTTTCTCTTACTAAATGTCAATCTATTTTTTGTTATTCATCATCTCAAAATAACCAAGGTCATGATTAATTACAAGTATCTTTGTAAGACAATGGAAGGATAGTTTCTATATCCATTGTAAGCTTAATATAAATTTTATTCTTCAGTTTATTTGATGCTAGACAGCTCAGAATCAATTCGAGGTTGCAATAAGTGTCTTTAGAGCTCAGGTTTCTGGAATAATTACCTTTCCACACACCCTTTAGGTGTGTGGAATCACCTGACAACTCCATGGGGTATCATTTAATGTGAATTCCATCTTTTGAAGGTGTGCAATGTGGCAAACCAGTACTCTTCCCTTTGTTATGTTTCTATCTTAGTGGTTCCTGTTTCATTTAAATAAGAAATAAAAAGTGTTTTTGAGTAAACATTAGATCAACAAGTATATGATGAGCACTTACTACGTACATAGCACTTCGGAGATATAAAAAGGTATTTTCAAGAACTATTCTCTAAAATACCTTATAATATTCTAGAATGGAAAGGACTTCAATACATAAAAGTTACACATGAATATTTAATGAAAAATGTAATGCAGTAGAGTGCTACTGAATAATCATGCTAAAATGGCTAGTACAGCGAAGAGGTAGATGAAGTAATTAATACTTACTGAAAACCTACTACATTGCAGGCACTACAAATTGATTAATTCCTCCCCACAAAATTGAGACAGGTATTATTAACCAAATTTACAGATGAAGGAACAGGTTTAACAAAGCTAAATATCTTGGCAAAAGACATAGAAATAATGAGACAAATCTAACAATTGAGCCTGTCTCTAACTCCATAAAAACACCATTTTAGAGGTGAAGAAAAAATGAGAACTGAGAAGTTAACTAACTCCAAGTTCCAATGTTAGTGAAGTGAGGCACTAAGATTCAAACTTAAATTTCTGTGATTGCAGAGCCAGAGCTTGTAATATATAAAATTATACATTGAGCTTGAACTCAGGTCTTCTGATTCTAAATATTATTTTTCCATTATATCACACTACCCCTTTAAGATAACTAAAGAGTCTTATAAACATGAAGCAAAGTGATAGAGTTTAACAGAATGTTTTATGTTATTTTCCTACTAGAGATTTAATGTCATAAATATTTTTATAAATATTTTTTGAAGAAAACTTTGTAAGTCAAAGTGTGTCAGTGGAAAATATTGGGAAAGTACGCATAAGTGAAGATAATCATGTATCGCTACTAGCACTTTGCTCTTAGAAAATGGGACAAATCCTAAAGTTAATCTTTAATATACAAAATAAATTCAGTGCTGCTACTGAAAGAAAATTTTCTTCTGAACTATGGCTCAGATGGTAATTAGATCAAATTCTTAATAATATTGATGTTTCACTGGTAGTTTCATAGGACTCAGGAGTCCAATTAAATTCATCAAAAGGTTCAGGGAAAAACTGTTTTTCACTCAAATAAATCATGCAAATATAAAACAGCAGTTACTTAATCTTGAATATAAAGAAAAATCCTGGTTAGAAAAAAGCAGGTTAAATATAAATGAGCTTAAATTATTTATATCAGAATTAATGATAATTAGCATCACCGCTATGCTGTACACCTGAAACTAATATAAAATACTGAATGTCAACTATAACTGAAAATAAAAATAAAAAAATTAGCATCAAATATTTATTAATACTATGCCATTTACTTATGTGCTAAGAGACTACATGCAATTTCTCATGTATTCCTTATAATAAGCAAATGAAATATGTACATTTTGTTCCATTTCAAATGAGAAAACCAAGAATTAGAAAAGTTAAGTAACTTGTCCAAGGAAACACAGTTAGTAACAAATAGATCAGGGATTTAAATCAGGAAGTTTGCTTAATGAAACTTAAAAGACAATTTGGAAGAATTTAGTGATGGTACAAAACACATTGCGGGGAAAAAAATCCTTAAGACTGAAAAGTGGAGAGGATTAAGGAATAGAATAAACCTTTAAAGTAGATTTGTATCCCCTTCAGCATATAAATTGACAAGAAAATAGTATAAAATACTGAGAAAATATGAAGGGCATGAATGCTTATGAGGTTAAAGATTAAAATAAAAATGAAAAAAATGAACACTCAATATAGAAGAAACTAAAGGTTCAGATTAAACAATTTAAAAGAATAAAAAAGTTAGTGTAAAAATAATTTTGAACACAGTTCTGTACATCAGTGATATTTCTTGGTACAAAAGTTTTAATTCACAGAAACCTGAAGATATTGAGGGCTCCAAAAGACAGAGGTATTACACCCAAAAAAGTACTCTGGCATTGGAGCTGAAGCCCGTGACTAATGGTGATTTTTAAATTAGTAGATGGTGGTATGATCAAATGTGCGTTTTCTCTGGGCTGTCTCCAGGGTCTTATCCAAAGAACAAGTATTATCTAAAGTAGGTAGAAGTGGGAGATTTTTAAAAGAAAAATGTATGTTTGCCCTCATAGGTCATCTCAAAGTCAAGGAAGGATATGGTCTTTGATGAGAAACTATTCTCCCTTTCTTTTGCAAGCCTACTTCAATGTGTGTCTGTCACAAATGATTAGGTTGATTTGGCTCTTGGTCCCCAGGGTTTATGACTCATATACTAGGGCCTAACTCTCTTTGAAGATGAACATCCATAAATGTCTTTTCAGAGGTACTCAGGCCAAGGCGCACCTTCTGGAATACGTTTTGCAAGTTTTCCTCTTCCTGTAATGATGGTGTCCTGTGCTGCATCTCATTTTCTCATTCCCTACAAACTGCCTTTATCTGAGCAAGGTTTGTTTGTTCATTTTCTTTTTTGTCAAGTACCATAATGATGGTGCCACAGATAAATGCTTCTGGAAATGCACACTGTTCTTTAAGAATGTGGTGCTATGTTCATAATTGACCAAGCTCTCTCACGGGATAATTCGGTGGGAAAAAAATCTCTTTTTCTTCTTTATTAACATCTTACCTTTCAGCTATTTCAGAATTATTTCTTTCTTTCATTTATTCCCTCTCTTACTCTTGCTTCTGCCATTATGTTTGCTTTTCCTCCACTGAACTAGTTGTATACATGCATATTTTTCCCTGTATTGTCAGAGTTTTAGAATTTAGCTCAGGATTTATTCAAATCTCTGGTATATGCTCTCTGTAGCCCTTTTAGTAACAGTTATCCTTGATGTTTATCATTTATTACCATGATTATTCACAAGAAAATTGATAAAATTTCTAAGGAAAAAAAAAAAGCTCATACTGAAGAAAAATAATGGAATGAAATAAAAACAAAACCCAAAGCAGTATCTACCATTACTAAGGTAATTTTAGTATATACCCATGTTTTAGACTAATAAAAGGGAATAAATGTTTTCAAATGCAAAATTGGTATTTTTTTTCATAATGCTCCCCACCCTATACTACTGTATTTTGTTAGTTCAGAGGGATGCTGTAAATGTAGTGAAAGGAACATATATCCTATATACCTGACATAGTAAGAGAATTTGATTATAAATGATCAGAGAGGGATGATCTATCTACAAATGCCATAAGGATTTATGGAAGCTTAATGAATGACCATATCCATGGAAAAGACAGAAGATAGAAAAGTGGATACAAATGAAAGTTCTTAAGAGGCTAAAGAGAAATATTAGAAAGCTCTTATGTGATATAGAGATAACTGAATTAAAAAAAATGATTTGAATTGGACAGTGCACTAGTTGTATAACTAACTCAGTCATGCAATAAGCACAGCAAATGTTAAGAGAGTTTGGAAGAGCCAGGATCCTGCCTTCCTTCTCTCCACAGTGCCACATCCCACTCTTTCAGCACGATTGGTTTCCCAAGCTCCTTTGCTAGGCTCTGTTCATTTCTGTTTCTTGGCAGCTCCTCAGGGTGTTCATCTTACTACATCAAATTTCAGTCACAAATCATTCTTGGACATTGCTTCCATCTCTGACTTATAAAAGATTTCATTTACATTCCGGCTCCATGAGGCCAGCTGATGGCAAGCCCATTCCTCGTTTAGCCTGGTGGGGGTCTTGACAAGGGAGTGGGCTGGCTACACAGTAAGGAAGTTCAATGCCACATTGATAAATAAAATAAGCATGTACTCTGGTTCAAAAATGATTAGTAAGTATATTTAAGGTGAGGCCTAGAATATATATTTTGAAAAGCTCCCTGGCTGATTAAATGGCCGCTCCTGGTAAAGAACTAGAGTACTGGAAAAGTATTATACTGAATGACAACTACTCCTTGGAAAAGTAAGTACAAACTTGAAAATTCTTCATATTATCACAAAAATAGTGCTGTCAAATGTAACATTATTCAATGAAACTAAAAAAACTAATTTTCTCTATTTTCCCTACTCATTATACTGCTATGTCAGAGAACAATCTAGATAGGAAATGATATTATGGTATGATTACGTGTTCTGATATACAAGAAAAGCTATAATTTTCTCTTTACCTTTCTCCATTTCCTGACTGTCAACTAAATAAGGTTTAAGAATCTCACAACATCTCTTACTATAATATACCTTTTATAAAAATAGATATCTTTTTTTGACATATTGTAAGTGCTTGTAGATTGAAGTGAATTAATTTTTTTAGTGTTTTTTGACATCCTGGATAAAAAAAAAAGACATACAAATACGAAAAGAGAGAGTCAGGGTTGAAGAGTCTTATTCTTCCATTATAACCCCATATCAGATCTCCTTGTTGTGGGATTAGTTTTGTCCCCCATAAAAAGCTATATATTGTTGCCATCATCCATGTAGAAAAATTCTCTTAAATAACTGCATAGTTCACATGTGGAAAAGATATAAAGTATGATGAGATTTTATTTTCTATCAACATATTACTGCTTATATTAACTCAGCAGAAAGAGTCTTCAAAATCTCTGAGAAAGGAAATATAGGGCCTTTACTTCATCATAGAGAAGGATGAGTTTACTTCATCATAGAGAAGGATGAGCTATTAGGATTTCCCAGAGAAAGAGAAAGTGGAACATTTATTCCCTTAAAAGAAGATGAAGAAGGAATATGCTCAAGAAGTGAACCTATGCCTAATTCATAAAATGGCCAAGTATAATCTGGCATACCAATTGTGCTTTAGCATAATAATGTAGTCTCAGAATGAATTTTCAGCATTTTCTCACCTCTAATCATCACAGTGTATTGAGGAAAATCTTACAAGATGTTCATTATGACAACTTCTAGTTACTAGAGATTTTATCATTTAATTTTCCCTTTCAAATTGGCTTTTCTTATTTGAAAAAGCTAAAACTTTGCAGAAATCAAAAGATGATGCAAACTTTATTAGATGCTGAATGGTAGATTATATGAGAAAAAAATTGCAAATGAAGTCAAAATCTTAATAGATCAACCAAGAAAAAAATAATTTTGATGAATTCCACAAAGCTTAAAACCTATTTTGTTACATGTACATGTGTACGCACATATGTATATATACAAATCTCTTCACACACACATATATAAAATAGGTATCCCTGAAATGAAACTATACTCTGCTTCAGAACAGCTACCACACCTTTTATCTTCTTCGTATAATCTATGATGAACACATGGCAGGTGCTCATGGCAAATGAGTTAGCTACTTTATATCGATCCTTAAATATAGATTAACCACTTTAAATTGTTTTTATTTTTAATAGAATAAACAATCACATAAGTATAATGATATTACCTATAAGGATAGCCATGGTACTTGGAACGAAATATTGAAAGTAGAAAACTGAAGAAGAAGACCACCAGGCCTAATCCCACTAGACAAATTACTAGAAAGAGATAGAAAACACAATTAGTCTAGACGCATGTAACCCATATGCCTATATTTTTAAAATGCACTTAATTAAGTATATTTACATTTAATAGTTCATGGCACATACAGATACAAGTCGGGTAATTTAAAATACAATGTATTCATTATTTTCTATATTCTTAATGAAAATGTAGTATTTTTAAGTATAAACACAATAAAAGTGACTAAGTCTTCTGGTTGTTTTCTTAAAGAGTGACTACTACAAATATTAAAATGCCCCAGGAGGATAATAAACCAAAGTATGTGATAACAAACAAGATTATCAGCCTGTATTATGAAGCATTGACTGTATTAGCAAAGACATTTGCACTATTAGAATGCTAAATATAATTTTATTCTTTTCCAGGCCATGAAATATTTACAAAGAAATATAATTATAGATTGCTTCAGTAAAAGCCTGTTACTTAAAATTGTTCATCATTGTGTACAGAAAGTTAGAAATAAAAGCTTGGAGAGTGAGATGGACTGTGTAAGAGTCGAAGGGGGAGAAAATCCCCCTAAAGAGCAGGTAATAGTGTCAAAGAATTATTGTTTGTTTTAACAATGAAACAAGGGGCATATGTTACAGTAGAATGTGCTGTACTCTATGTTTTCAATATTTCATGTTAGCAACATGAAAATTATTTTCCCCTTCCCTTTTTTTATTATGGTTAGATCTTACTTTAAAGTAGATGAGTAATTATTTATACATCACATAAAATTAAAATATGCTAATACATTTGAATATATATTTTCAGATATTTAATTTAAAAAGATTCATTGCTATTATTAGTAAAATAAATATAAATGTTTATAATATTTAAATGCTTAAAAATCTGAGCCAATTAAATGTAGATGTTTGAAATAAAATAAAAATATATTTTAAGAAATTTGTTTAAATCTGTTCTATAAATAAGTAGAAATTAGAGTTATCTCTTTAAAAATATCTAAATATTTCTTCAGACTAAAACATTTGCACTATATTCGTATCCTTTTATTAGTTCAGGAAATTCTTAAAAAACTGAAAAATCATTATAATACAAAAAGGTTAAACATACTAAGGCAGGAAAACAAGAAAAATTAAACAGTTCTCTGTTTCTATAACGATAAATTTATTTTTAAACGTTCTTCTAGCATATAAATGAGACCTAATTATAGTCGTAGAAATCAGGAAGTAGTAGATAAAGTATGGTATTCTCAAAATACGGTCTAGAAATCTGTGTCCGTTTTCATTCAACTCTAGGAATATCATTTTCTCTGTTTTGAGCACAAATTGTTAGAAGTCCTAAGTGCTTAACAGCATTCAATTGCAGCCTCTGTGACATTTCATTTCAGACAACACTCATACAATTGAACTTCAAATGAATATTGGCAGAAAATAAAGGAAAAAAAGGTGCTGAACATCACAAAATGAAAAACACCTTTTTAAAAAATTGTAGAATATCCAAATATGCCAGACACTTGGCACTAAATATGGCATATTAACCTAACTTAATTACACAATGTTTTACTTTATACCTTCCCACATCTGGTATTTTTATCAAACACTTCTTTCTTTCCTCTATTTAAAAATATTTTTTTCAGAAGCTGAATAAAACAAAAACACTCTTTTCACTCCTTGTTGCTTTTAGTAGCCTTATTTGGTTATGCACAATGGGAAATGAGGCTCAAAATATGTAATCATGTAAAATGATATATTTACCTGATTCTATGCAGTGGAACAAAATAATGCAATTCAAGTACTTGTATATAGGGAAGGGGAAAGAACCGAGTGAGTAGTGGAGTTAGTAATTACTAAATGAACCACTACAGTCCATCTAAGATAGCATACTTATAAGGAGAAAATGCTATGATGACACAAAAGCATTCTGACCTAGACAATAATCATCATAGCAGTTGTATTATGTCAAATATAAAAATCACACTAGAATCGAAAAAGAATAATTTAAAAATATATTTCTCCTCTCCCTCTCCCTCCCTCTCCACCTCTCTCCCTCCCTCTCTCACTCACACACAAATAATTTGGTAGTGGGTCGGTGGTTGAAGTGATGTATACACAAATATCTACCAAGAGGGAAGCTGGAAGTAGTGATTTTATAAACTCAATATCATGGACATTGTGAGATTAAAAAATTAATATCTATCTCTTACTATTATTTACTTTGGTATGATAGGACATGATAAATATATAATCACATAAGGACTGTCCTCATGAACATAATTTGTCAATCCCAAGAGCATCACATTGTTTATTCAAAAGATATATCAAAATGATATTCTGAATAATGCTTAGCTGAACAAAGTAATACATTGGTTTCTTTAGTTTCTTTACAAAAGTGTGTAGATAGCATCATGGAAAATCAGAGGGTAAACTAAATGGTATATTACACCCAAAACATTTCAACACTTAAGATACCTAAGGTTTAGAAATCACTATGATGTACTTACATATCATCCTAATATTCCATAAAGAAATGTCTTTTGTTTTAAACTTTTTGATAAATTATTAGTTTTTTTCAGGCACCTATGCTCCTCACACATAAATTGAGTTTTTAAAAGGGTTCACACAGCAAAGCAAAGCCTATTGAGAAAAATCTTAATAGGTTTGTAGAGGTATACTCATAAAATCACATAGGGACTTCATATTAATTAGAAAAAGGTCTGTGACAGGAAATACTGAATTTAAAGCCCTCTGTACTTTCCTAATATATGCTCCTTAGGGAAGATTTTTCCCATGTGTTTGTGCTTTTCCTGCCAAAATGTGTACGTTACACAAAATTTTTTTTTTTTCTACAACCCCTTGGGAGGAATAGTTTCATCATAGTTAATTTGCTTAAAAACATAATGCTGGAACTTGGTGGAACTGTAAATCTTGGAATATCACTAGAAAAGACAAAGACCCTGTGGGAAAGGTAGGATCAAGATATGCTCCTTTTTAAAATGCTGATAAAAGGTTAGGAAGTAACTGGAAAGTATTGTATTTCAGTGTATAAAACCTATGCAAACATTTCTCTGAGATAGTCTTTGAATGCATACCTGATTTTTGTGACACAGGGGATATATCATTTGCCAATAAAATCGCTAAGACTCTCCCCACAGAACTTTCCATCTCTCCCTGAAGAGTGGACATTACCACAGAGACGACAGCTTCAACAGAGATGGGCGAGACCACCCCTGACAAGGGCAAATGGCAGCTCTCCTGTATGTGCAGTTTCACAGAAAATCACCCAATCTCATTTCAGAAGATAAATATTTTTAAGTATTTGCACATAGACATCCAAGAAATAGAATTAAAACACACTCCAAACTTCCTCAAACCATAACATTTCTTTAGAACTCTGTTTACAAAGGACTTTTATATATTTACCATTTGATTTAAATGAATCTTAAGACTAAAACAAAATTACAAAAATACCAACAGAGACTTACTCCGTCTTTTCCCAACATCTCCTTTGGATGTTGCCGCTTCATTTAGAAGAACCATCCCCATGGTGATAGCAGCATCTATAGTAGTTGTCAAGGAAACAGCAGAAATGATACAAATAAAATCTATTAAGTTTTCTGGATCTGATCAAAATGTGTTCTGTTCCAGACAGCTGAATTACAAATACACACAGAGGTAAATACAATTTATTCTCTTAACATAAAATTATCATTTATCGTGTATTTAAATCTGTCTTTATTTTTTAAATTTATAACCTAAAATTTAATTTGAGTTTTTGAAGGTCTAATTGAAATGTTCTAAATTCCAGGACTTTCACAGCATATATGAATTACATGGACCCTTAAAACCAATAGTGATATTTGACATTGTACATAAAGACATGCACTAGTTATAGTCACAAGAATATATTTCATTGGCAATTAAAATTGTCTGTGGAAACTGAAAACCGATGTTGGTTGGAAGCCTAGTGTACACAGGAGAAAAAGCCACTCCCAGGCCTGTGCAGTGCCATTACCCCACTCAACACACTTATACACCGTGTACTCCCTTCAAACTTCTAGAGACCCATGATACAGTTTGAAAACCAGTGGAATTTAGGTAATTACTAAATTCTTTAGTTTCAGTCATGCAGTAATGGCCTGAAAGAATAATGTAAGAGAATGAATGTTTTGTCCTACCAGTATGATCGTCTGTGGACTTTAAGGATTCATTATTCTTAAGGTATTTTGGACAATCTACTGATATAAATTCCCTTGGGTCCACAGTCTTAGGGCATTGCTAATTATAAAAAGAATTAAATGCTTGTTTCATTCAACCTGTTCGCATGTAGGGAATGTCTCCTGCTTAGTTCTTTGCAGCAGACCGACATGTCTGACGCAGATCCTCATCAAGGAGCATGCTAGGATCCCCTTCCACCCTTCTCTGGTGACGACACCCTTGTTACATTTATGTACAGATTTTAATGCACACATTTAAATACGCATATCCGATCTACTAAATTCATATAGAATTTTAGATTATTTTATCTATGCCAACATATTTTTTTGCAAATATTCAAAATATGACATTTTGAAATGGTTTTATGTAGCTATGACAAATAAAACATACTAAAGTTATGACTCTGTTAAATACCTTCTGAAATTCCATTAATAAAATCAAGGGGAAGATGGCACAATTGCTATTTCTGGGGAAAATAAGTTAACAAAATTAAATGAATCAAAGACTTAACATAAGATCGAATGCTATAAAACTCCTAGAAGAAAACAGGAGAAGCAACTATGTGCAGGCAGCTGGCCTAAGCACTGTACATGAATTCTCTCACTAAGCCCCATAACAATGCTGTGAAGTGGATACTGTTTTATTGTTTATAAATTAGAATAATGAAACTTACAAATGTTAAATAACTAGGACAAGGTGTTAAGTAGTGCGAGAGCCAGAATTCAAGCCAAGGCTATATGAGTGCAAAGACCATTTGCTTTTAATGATTATGCAATAGAAGCCTATTTTTTTTCTTTTAAAAAACTGAATATATTTGACATATAACATTGTATAAATTCAAGGTATACAATAAGTTTATTTGATACATTTATACATTGTAATATAATTGCTATTGTAGTGATAATTAGCACCTCTTTTATGTTATGTAATTTCCCTTTTTGAGGTTAGAATAAATTCTAGACTCTCGGCAAATATGATTATAGTACAACATTATTGTCTATATTCATCATACTGTGTATTAGATCTCTATTGAGTGTATAGAGAGAGCATCCATTGTAAGTTTGTATCCTTAAACACTTGTCTTGTCCCCCAACACCTCCACCCTCTGGTAACCACCATTTTACTGTTTCTATGAGATTGGCTTTTTCTAGATTCCACATATAAGTCATATCATAAAGTACATGTCTTCTGTGCCTAACTTATCTTAACACGATGTGCTCAAGGTCTACCCGTTGGTGGACCTATGTTGTTGCAAATAGCAAGATGTCCTCCTTTTTCATGGCTGAATACCTCTGTGCGGTGTGTGCACGTATCACATTTTCTTCATCCATCAGTGTATGCTTAGGTTGCCTCTGTAACTTGGGTATTGTAAATAATGCTGGAATAAACATGAGGGTGCATATGGCTTTTAAATTAGTTTCACTTTCTTTGGATAAACAATTAAAAATAAAATTGTTGCACCATGTGCTAGTTACATTTTTCATTTTTTGGGACACTTCATACTGTTTTTTGTAGTAGCTGCAGTAATTTACATTCCCACCTATAGTTCACAAGGGTTCTTTTCTCCATAACTTTGCCGAGACTTGTCATGTCATCTTTTTAATTAATGATACCCATTCTACCAGGTGCGAAGTGATATTTCATTGTGGTTTTAATGTGCATTTTGATGACAATTAGTGATGTTGAGCATCTTTTCATGTAGCTGGTGGCCTTTGATGTCTTCTTTGGGGAAAAAAGATCTATTTTGTTTTCCCCATTTTTAACTGAATTGTTTTATTTTTGAGTTGCATGAGTTTTCTATATATTTTGGATATTAACCACTTATCCTATTCTGTAGGTTGCCTTTTCATTTTGTTGTTTCTTTTGCTATGCACATTTTAAATTTCATATAGTCTTATTTATTGAATTTTGCTTTTGGTTACATATCCAAAAAAATAGTTACCAACACCAATATTGAGGACCTACTTTTCTATGTTTTATTCTAGGAGTTTTATAGTATCAGATGTTGTTTAAATTTTTGATCCATTTTGAGTTAATTTTTTGTGACTGGTGTAAGATGGGGGTGGGGAGGGAGTTAGTTTCATTCTTCTGCATGTGTTTATCCAGTTTTCTCAACACTATTTGTTGAGACTATCCACACTGAGTGTTCTTGGCTCACATGTCAAATATTAGCTGACCGTATATTCAAGGGTTTAATTTGGGACTATTTTTTTCCCCACTGGTCTATGTGTCTATTTCTATGCCAGTATCATAATATTTTTATGCTTCATAGTATAGTTTGAAATCTGGAAGTGTGATACCTCTGGCTTTATATTTTTTCCTCAGGATTGCTTTGGCTACGTGGAGTCTTTGTTGGTTCTGTATGGAATATTACAATTATTTCTTCTATTTCTATGAAGATCGCATTTGGTGTATTTTGATGGGGACTGCATTGAATCTGTAGATGGCTTTGGGAAATATGGCATTTTAACAATATTCTTCTGATTCATGAGCACAGGATATCTTTCCATTTGTTTGTGTTTCCTTCTATTTCTTTCAGCAAAATCTTGTTTTTTTGTTGTACAGATCTTTCAATTTCTTTGATAAATTTATTCCAAAGTATTTTACTGGTTTTGCTGCTGTTGTGAATAGGCTGACTTTCTTTTTTTTTCCCATCAGATGTTTTATAAGTAGTGTAAAGAAATATAACTTGATTTCTGTATTGTTGATGGTATATCCTATAACTTTTCTGAAATCACTGATTAGTTCCAACAGTTTTTTGGTTGAGCCTGGGATTTTCTATATATAAGATCATATCAACTGCAAATTGCAACAAATTTACTTCTTCCTTTCCAATGTGAATACCTTCTAGTTCTTTGTCTTGCCTAATTGCTCTAACCAGGACTTCCGGTATTATATTAAATAAGAGTCCTGAGAGTGGACATCCTTGTGTTGTTCCCAGAGGAAAAGATTTCAATTTTTCTCCATTGAGTATAACGTTAGCTGTGAGTTTCTCATATATGGTCTTTATTACGTTAAAGTGTAGACAGTCTATTGAGGATTTTTATCATAAAAGGATGTTATATTTTTGTCAAATCTTTTTCTGCATCTATTGATATAATTGTGTGATTCCCCTCCCCCCATTAATGTTACATATTTATTCATTTGTATGTGCAGCTATCCTTGCATCCCAGGGATAAATCTCACTTGATCAAGGTGTATAATCCTTTTTATGTGTTCTTAAGTTTGGTTTGCTAATATTTCGTTGAGAATTTTTGCACCTATACTTATTAGGGATATTGGTCTATAGTTTTCTTTTGGTGCCCTTTTATGGTTTTGGTATCAGAGTAATGCTGGCCTAGTAGAATGGGTTTGAAAGTATTTCTTACTCAGAATTTTGGAAGAATTTGAAAAGGATTGGTGTTAATTCTTCTATAAATGTTTGGTAGAACTCTCCAGTAAGGATATCTGGTCCTGCGAGGTGTTTCAATACAGATTCAATAAGTCTACTCGTTATTGGTCTGTTCAGATTTTCTTTTTATCCCTGATTCAGTCTTGCTGGGGTGTGGTTCTAGAAATGTATCTATTTCTTCTAGGTTATGTAATTTGTTGGCATATAATTGTTTATGGAAGTCTCTTATGATCCTACATATTTCTGTAGTATCAGTTGAGTCTTTTTTTAAGTTAGTCTAGGCTAAAGGTTTGTCAATTTTATCATTTTGAAGAAGCAGCTCTTAGTTTCCTTGACCTTTCTATTGTTTTTCTGGTTTCTAGTTCATTTATTTCTGTTCTGATATTTTTTAATCCCTTCCTTCTGCTACCGTTGAGCTTAATTTGTTCTTTCTGTAGTTCCTAAAAAGTGTAAAGTTAGGTTATTTACTTGAGATCTTTCTAACTTCTAAATGTATGTATTTATCAATATAACTTTCCTTTCAAAACTGCTTTGCTGCATCCCATTTGTTTGATATATCGTTTTCCTATTTTTATCATTTCAAGATATTTCTATTTCCCTTTTGATTTCCTTTTGATCCATTGGTTGTTTAGAAGTGTGTTATTTACACATTGACTTGTAGATTTTTTAGCATTCCTCCTGTTGATTTCTAGTGTCATACTTTGTGGTCAGAAAAGATAATTAGTATGATTGCAGTCTTTTAAAATTTGCTAAGTCTTGTTTTGTGTTCTATCATATAATCTATCCTGGAGTATGTTCTGTGTGTACTTGAGAAAAATGTGTATTCTGCTGTTGTTGAATGTTATGTTCTATGTATGTCTGTTAGGTCCACTTATTCTGAAGGATGGATCAATTCCAACATTTCCTTGTTGGTTTTCTATCTGGATGACCTATCCATTGCTGACAGTGGTGTATTGAAGTCCCCTACTCTTATAGTGTCGTTGTTTATTTCTCTCATTAGATCAGTTAGTAAATCAGTTAGTATATTCTTAATATATTTCAATGCCCTGATTTTGAGTGCATATATATTATGATTGCTATATCTTCTTGATGTACTGAGCAACCTTCTTTGTCTCATTACCATTTTTGGCTTGAAATCTATTTTGTCTGATCTAAGTATGGCTAACTCAGCTTTCTTTTGTTTTTTATTTGCTTGGAATATCTTCTTCCACCTCTTCATTCTAGGCCATGTGTGTCTTTAGAGGTGAAATGAGTCTCTTGTAGGCAGTATAAATCTAGATCCTATTTTTTTTTTAATCCATCCAGCCACTTTGAATTTTGATTGGTAATCCATTTATATTTAGTGTGATAATTGGTATGTAAGCCATCTTTCCTTTTCCCTCATGGTTATTTTGTATCTCCATTCTTTTCCCTTTGTTTCTATCTACCTTTGTAAATTTGTGGTTTTCCATGGTGATGTGTTCAGTCTTTTTATTTTTTAATGTTTCCTGTCTCTATTCTAGATTTTTGCTTGCGGTTTTCATGAGGCTTACATACAATATCTATTAAGTTTCTATCAGTAGAAAAAGACTATCTTCATTCTTCTATAAAGGTTCAACCTTTTCACTATTCCCCTTTATATTTTTGATGTCACAAATTACCTCCTTTTATGCTGTGAATTAACGAGTGAAAGTAGCTTTAATTATTTTTATGTTCTTTACCTTTAACCTTTATACTATAAAGTGGTTAATATACTATTCTTATATAGTTTTCTAACTGTGTTCATCAAACTTATCAGATTTGTATATTATCATTTTTGAGTGTGTGTTTGTCACTAATTAGCATCTTTTCATTTCGGCTTGAAGAATTCCTTTCAGCATTTCTTGCAAGGCAAGTCTAGTGGCGGTGAACTCCTTCAGCTTTTGTCTGGGAAAACCTTTATGTCTCCATATCTAAAGGATAACTTTGCTGGATAAAGTAGTCTTGGCTGGCAATTTTTATCTTCCAACACTTAGAATAAGTCATTCCACTTACTCCTAGCCTGAAGAGTTTCTGCTCAAATATTTACTGATAGCTTAATGGGGGTTCCTCTGTAGGTTACTTTTCCCCGCTGGCTGCCTTTAAGATTATTATTGATGTTTGACAGTTTTTAAATTGGAATTCATAAGGTTTTATTTTTGTTTGTTTTGTCTAGTTCCTTCCTCAGGTTTGGGAAGTTCTCAGCTATTATTTCTTTAAATAAATTGTCCTTTTCTCCCTTATTTCTCCTGGTATGCCAATTATTCTTCCATTTGATTGTCTGATAAAATGTTATAGCTTTCATAGGGCTTTTCACTTTTTCAAAATCTTAGTTCTCTTCTTCCAACTGTCATTTCTAAATTTTTATCCTCTAAACTGTTTATTCTCTCTTCCATCTGATGTGCTCTATTTTCTATGCTTTCTAATTCATTCTTCATCTCATGCATTGAGTTCTTAAGCTTCAGAATTTGTTTGGTTCTTTTTTATAATTTCGGTCTCTAGTGATGAACTTCTTCTATTAATTTCAATCCTGAGTTCATTGAATTGCCTTTCTGAGTTTTCTTGTAGCTTGTTGGTTTCTTTGTAACAGCTGTTTTGAATTCAGTATCAGTTAGATTTCAACATTCCATTTCTTCAAGTTTGGTTGCTGGAGAATTATTTTCATTTTGTAATATCATATTACTGTGACTTTTCATAGTATTGATGAAATGTGCTTCTGCCATTACATGTGAAGTAGCACACACCTTTCTTAATTACTTTGACTTAGGCCATTACAGTTCAGTAATTAGAAACCTTTCTCTTATTTTCCAGAAGGTGGCGCTATAGCATAAGTTTTTGTTTTTTTTCTTTCTAGAGCTGGCTCTTGCTGCTACCCTTGAGAGCACAAGTATTTAAAAAGCTGGCATAAAAAGAAGCTGGTGGCAGAGTGAGGGAATGTCTGGGCCCAGCATCTAGAGCTTTGAGGTACCCTCAGGGAAGTAGTGGGATCCTCAAGTAGGAGGAATCTCAAAGGTCCAGGGCCGACATTCTGTTAAAATCCTGGAGCAGACAGCAGGAAACATGTTCCTTCAATGTCCTTTGATGTTCTTGTTGGTTTCCCTCCTTTTCCTCTCCCTACACCCCAATCATGAGGGTCTCTCCTCGGAGATAGGGAGTTGCTGAAGAGAAATGGGTTCCTCCAGCTGCAACCTGCACTGCTGGGCCATTTGTCCTCTCAACCACTTTTGCTTTCCACCTTTTCTGCGAAAGATGTAGCCGGTGTTCCCCCTCAAAGCCCAGTAGGTGGCACTGTTGCTCTGGGCAAGGGGATCATCTAGGTGTTTCTCTCTCTCCACTGCCTCCAAACTTGTTTCCATGCAGCAGTGATGGCTTGCCTGGTTCTCTATTAAGGCTGGCTGGACAGCCACACATCCTCTGTCTCCCGTTAAGTGTCGACCCAGTTTTGCACTCTCCAGATTACCTTTTTCTGATTGTGGCAAGTGCGGGTGGGGAAGGCTCACTAGCTTCCTTGGATCTCACAGTCCCCCTTGAGGTTCTATCCACTTACTTTCTGATGCACAGGTGCATGAATCTCCCAGGTGTCCTGTCGTACTGTGCAGAGGTACTTTTGTTTGGTTTGGATGTCCAATTAGTTGTAAATCAAAGGGAGAAGAAAAAAGAAATGGCTCACACCTCCATAACACTGAGGTAGCAGTTTATTTTTTTTTATTTTGTCATGCAGAAGGTTTTCATTTTCATATGGCAAAATTGTTAATCTTTTCCTTTATGAATTTTGGTTATTGTTTCACATTTATGAAATTAACTCTTACCCCTAAGTCTTAAAGAATATTGCTTTTTAAAATAAGTTGGGCAATGTCATTCTTCTACTCAGAACACTAATAGCTTTTCATGTCACACAGTGTAAAATCTAAAGACCTAAAAATGGCCTCAAGACAGTACATGATTTGCATCCTGACCCACTGCTTATACTTTTCTGCCTTTTTTTACTCTTATTTTTGTCCTAGCTGTTCTTCCAACAACATAGGAACCCCTCTGCCTAGGATCTTTGCACTTGCTCTTCCCCTGCTTGAAATGCTCTTCTCCTAAGATGTCCACATAACTCACTGCTCAGATGATATCAGAGAAGCAACCAACCTAATTCTTTTATCCTTTGTTTTTCTCTATGAAAAACGTGTTTTTGAAAGAAATTTCAGATTCTATCTTTTTTATGTAGGTATTGTCTTTCTCTCACCACTATAATGTTAGCCCCCAAAGACATTACTTTGTTTTGTTCACTGTCTTACCCATTATCAACTACTGATATCCTTCATTATAATCAGTTTACAGCAAATAAAGAAACTGAAGCCCAGAGAGGTCAGAATAACGTGCAAAGCCACAAAGCTAGTGAGTGAAAGTTACAAACCAAAAAGGCATAAAAGAAATGAAGTAGGATGATATCACAAGAATAGGTGAAAATGATGAGGAGTAAAAGAACAAAATAATTATTTTAACACCTTTATGCTAAGCATAAAAATAATTATGTCAAATGAAAATAAAATGTACATAAACAATATAAACATCCATTTAAAAGCAAATAATGCAGGGAAAGAAAAAGTTAACTGTCTTGGGGTAATGAAGTTGTGGGGTTTTGTTTTCTATTATTTATACCCTACATGGCAGTTGTTTGCACATTTTTTCTGTAAAGGGTCAGAAAGTCAATATTTTCAGCTATGCAAGCTGTATGGTGTATTGTTATTACTCAAGTCTGCTGTTGTGTAAAATAATCACAAACAATATATAAATAAATAGGTGTGGCTGTGTTCCAATAAGACTTTATTTATAAAAATAATAGGCTGGATTTAGCCCCTGCAGGTCCTAGTTTGTCAATCCTTACTATAGAGGATATAAAGTAGTACCAAAGATACTATAAACTATTATATCTGAAAGTTAACTTTGTTATTACTTGAAAATAAAGAAATGCAAAGCTTAGTAAACTCTTGCACATATGACCCCCAAGCAGAAATTTTAAAGCAAACATATAACTAGATACAGGTTGTGTACAACCTCAAGGTAAATATTTTATTAGAAAGCAGGGTCGGGAAATAAGTGATTTTTTTTTTTTTTCAGAATGTTTCCTGCAAATTGAATTTTCTAAGGTTTATCAAGAAATGAGCTGTAAACCTACTTTAAACTTGAGGACTATAAGACATAGGAATTAAACCAAAATGGCTTTAAACTTGCTAACCCTTCTCTTATCTAAAGATAACTTTTTTAACCTAAGGCCTTTGAATATTGAGAATTATTTAGCTTAAGTTCCATGTAGTGAAGAAACCCGAACAGTTGTGACTTAAAAAGAGCCTATATAATACTCAGCATTTGAGAAAAAAATTAACAAAATTTTTTAGATAGAGAACTGAATTTTAGACAGAAAAAAGCTAGATGATCACATGTCAGAGTTGACGTTCAGGACTTCATTGGGTAGAAGGCTAAATAACTAATGGAAGCCCCTACAAATCTGAGAAGTTCTATGTCTAACTCTGGAATAACATGCTTTTCTGCCTATAAACTGATGGCTGTAGCCATTTCGCAGTGCCTCACTGAAGAGTGCCAACATTAAATTACAGTAAGAAATGTATATATGTAATGAATACATTGTAATGTTTCTGAAACTTGTTCTGAGATTGTTAATGCCTATGCCTACACACACAACCTGATCTAGTTCATCTATTACTTTGCACACTTGTAGCAATATATACTTCAACTACAGAGCACGCTCTATAGTTTCTCTGCTGCTCTGTCAATTACCATCTTACTGCTTAAAGAGTCAAAATATTGACATGATCCTGAATAAAGCCGAAGCTGCTATTTGTGTAAATTATATACAATACCCAGAAGCACTGGGCATACCAATGAACTAATAACATACATTTGCATTACATTATAATCCACTCTCAATTGCACATGATGTTAAGTTTATTGTAGTTCCTACAGAGTATCAGGGTTGTCAATTTAAAGATAAATGAGAATAGATGTTGAAAAAAAAATTACATTATAGAAGACTTAAAAGGATCTAAATCTAAAATTATCTTCAACTTGCATCCATCATTAATTCTCTTCTATAATGTGTTTCTCTTTAGATATAACACATTAAAATAAAAAATATATATATTTTTTTCTCTATTACAGATTGAAAACTAATGTGGAGTAAAACACACTTTCATAATAAATGGAAAACAAATGTTTTATCTCATAGGAAAAGAAAACATGACCTTTATTAGAATATATATATGTATATTTTTAAATTATTACTATTGCTACTATAACCCTTGCCTTTTAAATGAGCACATCTACTTCCAACTGACACTTATTCTCATGTTATCTTCTTGAGATCCAAGAACTTAGATGTGGAGAATTAAGGGACAGGTCAGAGTTTATATAGTTGACAGTAAAGCCAATTCTAAAACTCATGTATCCTATATCCACTGGCACATATAGACTGTATCTAGGTGAATTCAGATAAGGTTCAAATTTCTTAGCAAGGCACGAGAAGATTTTCATTATCCAGCCAAAGTAACCTCTCATCAATCTCCTCATCACAATTTGTGAATATTCTCTCTCAATTTATGTTTTCGTATCTGTTGTACCGTCTATCAGAATATTCTTCCTCCTTCATCCTCCCTCTGGGAAACTTCTTTTATTACTGTATCAAAACCAAGCTAAACGTCAGTTCAGCTTTCCTGGGTATTGCGGTACTCCTTCCTTCCTTGCTTATTCCGAGCACTGAATATAGCATTTGCGTGCTGAATTACAATTATTTTTCTATCAGTCTACTTTCTTGTAAATAGCAAATATTTTATTTGCATCAGGTATCGAAACATAACTGAATGAAAAATAAATGAAAGAAAAGTAAATTTTTACTGAGAAAATAGAAAGTATTACATAAGGTCTTCTGAGAGTTCACATTTCTATATTAAAATGTCATAATGTTATTTTTATATAGTTTTGTCTTGTAGCCTACTTAGGATTGTGCTTTTTTCCTTCTTAAATAAGGCACTGAGAAAATAAATAGTACTAATAGGAAGAAAAATCTTATTCTTAGTATATATAAATCTGTAACCTCTGACATCAAGCAACTAACTCCATCTGTTCTTTCTTAGGTTTTTCCCCCGCCCCCCAAAATTTTGTATATAGCAATTGCATCTAATTATCTGGCTTACTAAATCAGGAGGAGAAAACCAAAAGACAGAAATGGTCTCTACAGATAAACAAAAAGTAATTATCTACAATTTATTTATTTATATATTTTGTATAAAAGAATATAATACAGAAATTGCAAAAAAAAAATACATGGTGAGTTAAAAATTAGTAGACTGCCAAAGAAAAGTAAAATCAGAAGTTATTACATAAGGGCTTCTTTTTAACTTTTTAAATGAGTCTACTGTTTTACAAGAAATTTTCTTTTTTCATAGATGTCTTAAAATAAAAATAACAGAAGAAATAAAGCAGCAAATACTGGTAAAGAGAATAGAGACTTCTAATTCTTTTAGGTATTCCTGTTAAAAATCTATATGGAAGACAATACTGCTTGTGAAATTTCTTTGCATCCTAAATCTCAGCTTGAAGTCAGTGAGCCATGAAATGAAACCTTGGAGAATTCTTGCCGTACAATGGAATGATGGTCTTAACACAGGTTTCATTCCTTTTGCTACAGACTCCCAATGTGTTTAATAAACTAGCTACTTTGAATAAAGTATGTTGCTAAAATCCTACATCACAGATTAAAACAGGATAGAAAAATATAAAGAGCTAAAAAGTTACCTGCAAGAAATATTGTTTTTCTACTACAGTAATTTAACACAAATGTATTTTGCTTAATAAATACATTTATATAGTTATAAGAGTAAATATGGCCTTGACTATACCTTTTTTAATATGGAGATGTTCCTATAAACATTTGCAAATATTTCATTTTCTCACCTAATGCTCTTCCAATATGCAGAAAGTATTAATCTCTTACCATATTAAATTTGAACACAGAAATCTGGTAGTTAACTGATGAAGATCACAAAGTTTGACAATGTTTACTTAATATAGGTATTTCTAATTCCAATCTATAAGACAAACTAGAACAAAAAATATTGATCATAGTGGCTTCTTAATTTTGAAGCCATAAAGCAAATGGGTAATTGAATAAATGCAAGCAAGAAATAGGCTGCAGATATGCACAATTCCATGTATGCACCCAAGTATGTGTGGTTAAGGGTGGAAGGAATAAAAATGTTGAGAACTGATACAGGGGAAGAAGACCGTCAGTGTTGCTCATTGAGTTTCAGACAGTGTTTTGTTCTCCTGCAATATAAAATGAAGTCTTACAACTTTTTAAGCTCCATTTCCAAGGTCAAGCATTCAGAAGACTCAAAAAAACATCAATGTTCCCTCAAACTACAGTTGTTTACTCAACAAGAGCTTTACTTCATTCTATATTCAGTTTGTTTTTAATTAGACACTTGAACCTTACCTCTTCCCTATCCTGATATCTTTTTCTTGACCCTTCTACCTCCAAACCATAAATTAGACTGTATTATCTGTCTGATTCATAACACAGTCTGGTATGTTTCAAAGAGATTTCTAACTATCCTATATCTTCCTCTTCTGACTGATCAAAATATTTAATCCCTTAAACATAATGTACCAAGATAATGTTTTTCATCTTGCTTTACATACTATAAAATACTTTTTTCTCCCCATTAAAATCTCATGAGAGAAACCATACAAACTCTGCAAAAACTCTAGCCAGAGAAAATCAATGCACAACAGAAGCTATACTTTGAAATTCAATAGCCAGGAAAAGAGAAAATTATAGTCTGTTAATGATTCAGAATAAAAACAAAAATTATATTGTAACAAGTAGCATAGAAATTAGGAAATTAGTCACATAATAAAGTTTAAACTTTAATGTCTCTTACAGTCTTGGTATTTGTTATCAGGAAAAAAAATTTAAGTTGATAGCACACGCTTTAGTTTGTCTATTTCAATCCATCAATATTTTAAAGGATACTCAGTACCAGAATAATGTGTGACTCTGCCACGAATTGAGCCTGGCTGCTTCCATGAATGTAGCTCTATAAAACAAAATAAGACAAAGAAGCAAAAATTACAATCTAGGGAAAAGCAAATTTTTTCAGTAGTTTTTTAAAATTTTGTAGTCTTATTTATGTCATGAAGATAAAAATGGAAAAATCTATTAAGCTATTTATAATTCTTTTACATAAAATAATTATTAATTGTAAATAAGAGATGAAAACGGTGGTAGTTGATATTGTAAACTGTAGAAAGCAACTTAATATCAAAGTAAATTTAACTAATGAAAACACACACACAATGTAATGATTTTTCGAGTTACTGCAAAATGTACTTGATAGCATATGGTACAGATTACAACAACTAAGTGTACTGATTTTTCATCCTTTAAAACAAATCAAAAATGAACCATCAGATGTTAAGTCACTCTTTTCCACATTATCAACGTTTTTAAAATAAGGATGTAACTATATAAATGTATTCGTATCCTTAGAACATTTTAATTGAATTTTTCAAAATAGAATTATTAAAATAGTTTTTACTTCATTGAGAAATGTACAGTTTTCCATAGTTAGTATATACTGTATTAGGTGATACCAGTCAATTATAGAAAATATGACACAAAAATCTCCAGTTAGGATATTTTGCTTCTAAAAAAACTGACCCTCATAGTATTTCAAATATTAATCTCTCTATGAAAATTACTTGCTATACAGTTGCTTTAAATAACAGTCCTTTTCTATGTTCTCTGTTTAAAAAAATTCTAGAGAAAAAAATAACACCTATGATATAAAAATGTCCTCAATTTTACATCACATATGAAGAATAATTATATAATCTGAGAAGGACCACTTTGATCCTTCTCAAATTTTTCTTCTGCTTTTATTTTTGACAGTACATATGGCAAAAGCATGTATGCTTTAGTGGACAGAGTATTTAACTAGGAGTTAGAAAACTGTTCTTTCTTGGCCTTAACCCTAGACATGTCATCAAATGTCTCAAATATTCAATATTCCCTTATTACATGAAATAAAATTAGATGATTCCTACGATGTCTTTGAAGTATATAAAGTCTCTTTGTTTTGTCATTAATTATGTCTTGATATTTTCCTGTAAAAACTGTTTTTTATTATTCTGATCTAAACTGTCTTTGTTTCCATCTAAAAATTTCAATAATTTCAGAGTAGAGCTGCCTCATCCAAAGGTGTGTTTAAATGCATTCAAGCAATCTGGCTAAAAGATAGCCATTTCTGGTTCATTCACATTACAGCTTCTGAAGAATCCTATTACATATGTTTTCTTCTATCTATTGGAATGTCCTTATATGGAGACGAGTACAGCTTTGAAAACCCTCAGTCAGAAATAAAGATTTTATTATTCTAATAATTATACCAGCAAGGATAATAGTAAATATAACCATACCAAGTACTAGTAACAACAGTACCATTTATTCTCATTTTGTGTAAGACACTTAAAAGTTGTATATGCAATATCTAATTTAATTCTAATAATCCTACAAGGTAGGTATTTTTATTACAGCCATTTTATAGATATGGTAACTGAGGTTTTAGAGATACGAAGAAGATACTTGCCCAATTTTTACATCTAGGATATGCTGGGATTTGAAATCAAGTCTCTTTAATTTCAGATCCTGAGCTCTTATTCTATATACTACCTTGTTATTTACTGGACATTTGACCAGATGCTTCATATACATTATCCCACTGTATCTTAACAACCACGTAAAATAATTATCATCATGTCGTCTTCCAAGTGAGGAAACTGGGACTTAGATAAATTAACTAATTTGCTTAAGATTGCAAAATTAGTAATTGGTGAAATTTGGACTGAAATCTAGGTCTGATGACCTCCAGGGTACGTGCCTTTTCCACCATTTTATAGCCACTTATCAAAAGGAAGGAAATCAAGTGAAACATTTTGTAAAAGCTTTATCTGGCAATCACGTAATTAAATGATGACCATTAAAGTAATTCAAGTCAACATTTATAAGACTAAAATATTTGAATATAATAATACTGGACAGTATGCCTAGATTTATATAGTGACTACAGAGTAGTATGTCTATATTAGAATCACAAATTTAGAGAAGCAAGCTTGGAAGCTAAGCAGGGTTGGGCCTGGTTAGTACTTGGATGGGAGACCACCTAGGAAGACCAGGTGCTATAGGCAATAAATAAATAAATGAATGAATAAAAATTAAAATTAAAAAAATAGAGAAGCAAGAACTTCAGACATTTTCTAGGTGAGTGGTTTCAAAACTTTTTGGTAACTGAATCTTCTCTGGTCAAAGTTACCAACAGATTTCCACATTTCAAATCCAGTCAATGGTCGGATCTCAGTCCTGCTTGATCAGTCTGAAGACTCTGCTGCATGTGATATTTTCTTCTTAATATTTTCTTCACTTGACTTCTAGGTTGCCACTCTGGATTCTCCTACTTTACTGGCTCCTCTTCCTCAGGACCTGTGGCTGTTCCCTCTCATCATCCTAACTAAATTCTGGAGTAACTCAGAGCTACATAGACTTAACCTTCTTCTCTATATTTAACCTTCCTAGGTGTTCTCATCCAATCCCATGACCTTAATTATCATTTCTATACTGATGATTCCTACATTTATTTCTCCAGCGCAGTCATTTTAGACTTGTGTACTGGTCTGATATGTATCCACCTCCACTTGTAATCTAATAGTCATTAATAGACTGCACTTGGAAGTATAAAACTCAAAATGGTCAAAACAAACTTATGATGTGCCTCCCTTTCTATCTCAGAAAGAGCAACTTAATTTTTCCAGTTATTTAGGCCAAAACCTTGGACTCAGTCTTTTCTCTCCTTCCCATATCACCAATCATTGACTATTAACTCTACTTTCAAAATCCATTCCAAATTCAAACACTTGTTACCACTTCTAGGAGGCCCTGACAAAGGAACCTGATTGATTATATCAGATTACTGTCTGGTCCAAGTAGTCATCTCTTGCTTAGATTACTGCAATAGCCTCCTTTGTTCTCCCCTCTGCTATCCTATAGTCTAATTATCAGATTAATCCTGTTAAAGCTAATTAGATTCTATCATTACATTACGGGAACCCTTCAATTCTTTCTCAAATATGTGAGAAAATATTCAATCTATTATCTGCTTCCTCAAAATACCAAAGAACCTACATATCTCTAATTTAAACAAAACAAAACAAAACAAAACAGCTAGCTTAAAAAATTCTACACTTGGTCCTCAGAGGCTTATTTTACCGTAACAAATCTGTAACACTTGTGGTTTGCTTTTTGTATATATGAGGCAGTACACAGTAAATGCTCATAGGCAATCCCTAATCTGCTACTTGCTAGTTGTGTTATCGTGAACAAATTACTTAACCTCAAATACCTCTTGTTTAATAGAAATAGGAAGATATTCCTCAAAATACTGTCCTAAAAATCAATGAAGATAGTCATGTTAAGTACCTATGGTAATCAAAAATAATCAAGGATAAATCATTTTAAAGTCTCTATTCCAAGACAATTTTTATCTTCTAAACATTAGATGAGCATACTGAAATGCCATTCAGAAATTCATTTTATTATCAAAGGTGAATTTATTGTGTTGAAATGATATAAAGATGATATTCAGGAACCTGTACTAACATTTGACTTTTGTCTATCTTCTTTAGTTATCAAAATCACTTTAAGACCAGATACTACAAAAGACTTGAAGATTTAATAAACTAGAATTCATTTAATAATTTTTATTGAACAATTATTATGTACCAGGCACTGATTTAGGCAATGAAGATCCAGTGTAACAAAAACAAAATAAAAAACTTCAAAAAACAATGTTCTCATGAGTTTACACATTCAAACTTTGAGAACATATTTTGTCTACCAAGCTGTAACAGATATTTTTGGCAAATACTGAAAGCCATACAAGCAAACACAAACATAAAAGGACAAATAAGCATTCCAGAGGTCTTAAGCACTGACCCTAGAAAAGGATCTTTCACTTAAGCAGCCATATAAAGCAATGTAACGATTTAATTAAGACAGAACTAAGGTTCACATTTTTAAGTTCTTCTTAAAATTCTGTATTTAACTGATTCATGTACTTTCAAAATTCTTTATAAAAGTAATAAGTAATGGTTCCTTTATAGCTTTAGCATATATATTCATTTATATTCTTTCCCCCTCTGATTTTTACTAATTTTGATAAGAGATTTTAGTAGCTAATGGTAATTTAATCCTTAATATATATTTAACTTGCATTTATAACCATAATGTATTTGCAGATCTGATGACTAGTCAAGAAAATTTGCATGTCCTTTCATAGTAGATACATATCTGTTTTTTTCCATGAAGACAAATGGTTCGACAAAACCATTAATATAAATGTTCCTCATCTGTCCAGTCCACTGAACACTTTTTAGAGCATATGAACTAAAATCAAAAAGAATGATTCATAAATATTACTTTATCAGAAAGTGCATTACCATGACTTAAAAGCCAATTTTATTCAGAAAATTAGATGATTTGAAGTTTGCATAGCATAATATAAATAAAACGAATAACTCTTCATTTCAAGTAACATATTTGAAAATAAAAATTAGTGTATTTTGTTTCATACAATAATTCTAATACCTCTTACATAACAGTATTAGAAAAGAAAATGAATATGAAACTAAATAAAGTATATGCTAGTAGATAAAAGAAACATCATTCCCTTTAATTTATTCCTAAATTCTTGGAAGGTAATATCAGTCATTATGTTCTGCTTTTTCAATATTATTTTAATTTTATGCATAGTGAGTAATCATTAAGGAATCCTTTCATGCACTTAATGTTTTGAAAATAATAATGGCCAATGTGGACCAAAAGGTTGTTGTCTGAAAAGGCAGCCGTAGTAATGTAAAGCACACTGAACTTAAAAGTTGAGAGTCTCAGTTTCTACTGATAATATCCATTCAATTTAAGAAACTAGATGTTAATCTTGGTCAGTCCAATCACTTGGGTCTCAGCTTCCTAAACTATGAAATAAAGACACAGAAATTGATTTTACCACGAAAACCGGGTAGTATAAAAGGTTATAAAATGGATTTCAATCGAAATGCCTGAGTTGGTATCCCTATCTTGGATCTGCCACAAATGTGACCTTGAACGTTGTTTAACTGTATAATAAAATTTTTAAAAAATGTGAGAAGCGAATTAGGTAATGTATGTCAAATACTTAGTATCACGCCTAAAACCCAAAAGCAGTCAATAAATGTTATCTATCATTATTATCATCACTACTATCCAAGAGTCAAATGAATTTCAAAATTTTACTCTATTTTAGTCATGTGACTCAAAGATGAGCATAACATCTATAAACATAAAGTTTATGCCTTCTGTTAATAACAGATGATGTCTAGGTTAAATTCTTCTGCCAATGAATAATTTTTAAAAATTTCTTATTCAAGTCTCATATACCAATCTGATATAAAAATTATCATCCTTTGAGCAAAAGCAATATATAAACAAATAACCTGTTTGATGAACCCTAACAAAGACTGTTTTAGTTAAATGTGCGTTGGAGCAAAACCAAATATTAAGATAAATAAGCGAAGTACAAAATGTTTTTCAGTAACACAAGCCAGGAAATAACTCTTTTGAAGGCAATAATACACAAGATTCGAATTAGTTATTTCTCCCTCATTCACTGACAAAATATATACTGACATCTATTTGCTTTGGCGTATGTTTCTTACTAGAAAAAAAAAAGTGTGCTTAGCCAATTCTAGAGAGAGTTAAGTGGTTTCGATCATTTTAAAAACTGTAACTTATTTAAAAATAATCACTTATGACACCAAGAACAATGCAAATGAAACTAGGATTAGATATTGTTGGGTATAACCAAATAATTTGTCTTAGTTCAAGGGCTTTTGGTCCCTTCTTTCTTTTGAAGTTACATGATTACAAAATGAACCAAGAGCTTGTCAGCAGCCAGAAGAAACACTGCTGTTATCTTTCACTATCTAGAGGAATTCATTCTTCCCAATCTTTTCATGCAGTTTGAATCAAATCAGTATGAAATGACATATACTTTTTCTTTCTATCCATTTTCTTTCATCTTTTTTGCATACACTATGAAAAATTACCTATGAGAATCTGTTTAGCTTTTTTTATCCCTTATTTACTGCCTCCCAGTACAAGGAAAACAGACACTTGAAATTTAAGAAAATCTTTTAAGTGATAATCTCTCAATCATCTAACATATGATTCTTCTTTGCAAAAGTATTGCAATAGCAGAAAAAAAGAAACATGATAATTTATTATAAACATAAAAACAGAATATGGATAAAAATCTTGTATTTTCTTTGACAGCACTTCCAAAATAGTCAAAAGGGTTGCCTCATTGCTTTTAAATAAACTTATGTCTTTGAAGTTAATCTTGGTGCTTTAAGATTTGCCAGTAGACGAGCCACTGCTTTCCTGATTATAGCCTCTATAAAATGAGGGATCCAACTTTTTGTGTATAACAGAATCAGTCTTTTTTTTTTTTTCCTGGCCACGTAATTCCAAGTAAATATGTTAAATTAGTAAGAATGCAGTAGTTACACCTTAGTCCTGAGTCTCCTTTGTGCCCTAAGGTACCCAGCACATTGAAATGAAATAATCTTTATTTCCTTTCAGCTTCTTTCTGGGAATATTAATGTCCAGGAAAGGATTCTTTTAAACTGTTGAGACACATTATCTTATTTAGTGCTAAAATTAATAGAGATACTTAAAGGCCTCCTATGATCTTCCCATTGTATGATACTATAATCCTGCTTAAGATGGAACCAATCAATGGAGTCTTTATTAAAAACAAAGTGTGAGAGAAGGCAGGCAGGCGGGCTTCTCTTGTGCTAATGGCAAAACAAGTATCCTGGGTCACCACTGTTCCTGAACAAAACAAGCTGAAATCCCAAGGTACTTATCTCTCTGACATTCTAATAAAAGATTTCTCTGTTTCTTCATACTTATACATTTCTAGCTCTTTCCTTAGGGGTCGTTTTATTCATCAACCTACATCAGCTTCTCTGAGTTAGCACTAGTTCTTGCTAAACTGCTACACCAAATGGCATATGTGATACAGATCATATAATAGCTAGGCCATGTCCTTCTGGATTTCCCTGAAAGAAGAGATATTAATAGGTATTATCTACATCCAGGTGGCAAAGATTGTCACTGTTTGATTTCCCCACAGACTACACGTATCTCATGCTTGAAATTCTTAAGTACTTCATTAAATATTTGGCTTAAACTAAAAAATGATTATAATAGACATAAAACAGTTCATGATAAATCTGATTGCTTCCCACTCAAATTATTTTGTCTCCGTCAGCTGTTAGCAATAAGCCACTGCTCTCTCGTTAACTGCAGTTTTAGGACATCTTTTAGCCTTATTCCAGTTGAACTTATTGTCCTGGTCATACTCCAAAAAGGATTTCTTCAATTTTTCCTATCCTCCTTGAGGTTAAAAGATTGACCACTCAACCTAAGTCAGCGATTCTCAAAAAACGGGTGTGCATGAAATTCCCTAGAGATATTTGTTTAAAAAAACAGATTCTTAGACCCCAGGTATGGAGATCTAATACAACAGGTCTGTGATAGCACCAGAAATTGACAGTTTATTAGCTGAAAGCCATTTCTTTATATCTATATTTTACAAGAGGTCGTGTGGGAAGATGGAAATGTGTAATCCTGTAAAAGCTGTCAGAAAGGCTATGTATTCAGAGAAAGCATCTAACTAGTAAGAAGTTAGTTTTTTTTTTTTAAATAATAAAAGAATTACTATTACAAATGTATAAGTTTAGAGCTCCATAGATGGAAGCCTATAATAAGAGTGCTGGCTCCACATTCAACCCAAGCAACAGAAGAAACTACATGTGGTTTATCAGGCAGGTGAGCAACAGATAATATCATAGCAAATGTCTAAAACCTCAAGTATCCCTACTGTGAGAGATTCTGCAGAGTATTATTAGACCGATGGTAAAAGTTACAGAGAGTCAAAAACTGAGCTTACTGGAAATGAAAGAACCAAGTGTGCTATCCAGTCATGAAGCTGTCGACAGTTTCTGGATATTGTCAAGGTTGCAGGCTAGGTAGGGTCTGCTCAGTCTTATTGAAGCCCTTTTCCACAAAAGTTGTCAGCCCTGATAATACAGTGGAAAAATCTCTTGCCTTATGAGCTTTACCTGAATCAGTGTCAATAAGACTGGTAGTCCATGTATTTTAAGTAGGGAAAAAAGTGAGTTAGAACAACAAAAAAACCCCACAATCTCCAGTCAGTATTAAGGAAATCTTAAGAAGAATATGCTGAAATAGTCAATAATAACTGTTCCTCCCTAGAAGGTCAGCTAATAAGAACAAAGAATGTAGGGCGGGTACACTCCTGGGATAATATAAAACAACCTTAAGCCTCAGACACTAGTAAGACAGTTACTGGGGATAAACTGTGTTTGGAGAAGCATCTTTTACTTTTTTTTTCTTTTGCATCTTTTACTTTTTGAATAAATCTGGTAATATGGTCAATAAAAGAGAGAGCTTCTCACACCTACTGTATTTTCAAAATGTTAAGAAAATAAAAATACGACAACATAATAAGAACTTCTTCCAAGTCTACAGCCAAAATTTAAAAGGTTCTATGACTCATCTTCTAAGTAATTTTAGTAATTCATATTTTCTTAATAACAACACATTTCTAGACTTATTATAGATTTTATTTTATTCAATAACAAAAGAATACTTGAAATACATAGTATAATTACTCATAGAATTTTCTTTTGTAACTAAAATAATAAAAAGTTCAAAATTAAAAGTCATTATATTCTACAGCATTTTAGCATCCAACTGAATAGCTTTAAATGTGAGAAATACTGAATATGTAAATTTATAATGCAAAAGCTTTGGAAGCTCTGTCACATCAGGTATATGTAAAAAGTATAATATAATCAAAATGGGTGGGGTTTTTTGTCCTCTTTAATTTTAACTTCAGGGGGAAAAAACAAACATCAAGAAAGATTAATATTCTTATGTCATTATTATAAATGTAGATCCAAAATGCAAGAACAAGAACAAAAATAATGCAGCTTAAAATTTAAATCATACTCTGTCAAAAATAAAATCATTCGTTTTATAGCACCAAATTTTTACACTCGTGTTTGGTCTAAGAAGTGCATTAAGAACAAAGTTTCTCTGTAATTCTATAATTCATTTGCCTGGTACAAATCATTTTTTGTTACTTATGGGGCTATTAGGTGATAAAAAGATGTTATCAAGCAAACTTATAAAGTGCATTTAAACAAAAAATAAACATCACTGTCTTTTGAAGCATAGTCTGTCTCTAATATTTCTTTTTTTGGTGTATCTGTAAAAACGAATGTCAATATCTCCAATTTTCAGTAAATGTTATAATTCTATATATGTAAACATATTCACAAAGATGACAAATACCCTGGGTGACCAGGCAATTATTCCTTAATAAAAAACCTTTTAGCATATCCGTTCGATCATCCTCTTATCATTATTTGTACTTTGTATTTATTCATGTCACTGCCTAATTGATTGCAATATGAGCAAAATATTGCTGAGTCTAAGTTCCATTACATCATGCTGGACTACCTGCTATGACAGTTTTTCTAATCCAGTTCTTCACATAGCTTTAGTTTACATCCTTAAAACTTCTCATATATTGTCTTATGACACTTTCTCTAAGTTCACCTAATGCCAATTGCATTACAAGTCCAGTGTCATCTATTTTCTCCATATGTCCAGGACCACTGCATTCTGATGAGCAAGTCTGGAAGATCACTGCCTCTAAATCTCTGACATCAGACTTCATCTTGACATTTGATGTGAAATATAGTATGATAGTATGATAAATAAAACCTGTCTGAGAAATGAAAATGATACTGATAAGGATTTAGGTATTAGACCCATATAACACAGTTGACAGTACCATGGCTTTGCAGGCCTTGAGAATGGGTTTGTTTGTGTATTTATTTATTTATGGTGACATTGGTTAATGAAATCCAGTAGGTTTCAGGTATACAACTCAACAGTAAGGCATATATATATATTGCACTGTGTGTACACCACCCACAGTTAGATTTCTTTCTGTCACCACATATTTGACTCCTTTTACCTCATCTCCCACCCCCTCCCACCTACCCTCTGGTAATTATTGGTCTGTTGTTCTTGTCTGTTTTTCCTGTTTATTTGTTATTTTTAGGTTAATATTCCACATATAAGTGATATCATGTGGTTTTCAACTTTTTCTGTCTGCCTTATTTCGCTTAGCATGATTATCTTGAAATCCAACTGTATTGTAAATGGCAGTATTTCATCTCTTCTAATGATTGAGTAATATTCATGTGTGTGTGTGTGTGTGTGTGTGTGTGTGTGTTGCTTCCACGTCCTGGCCACTGTGAATAATACTCCTATGAACATTGGTGTGCAATTATCCTTTTGCATGTATGTTCTCAAGTCTTCGGTGTAAATACCCAGTAGAGGGATTGCTGGATCATATGCTAGATCAATTCTTAGTTTTCTGAGGAACCTCCATACTGTTTTCCATAGTGGCTGTACCAATCTGCAGTCCCACCAAGCAGTATATGAGGGTTCCTTTTCCTCTGCATCCTCTCCAACATTTGTTATTACTTGTCCTGTTGATTATAGCCATTCTAACAGGTGTGAGATGGTATCTCATTGTGGTTTTGATTTACATTTCCTAATAGCTAGCAGTTTTGAGCATCCTTTCATGTTTATTGGTCATTTGTATGTCTTCTTGGGAGAAGTGTCTGTTCAGGTCCTCTGCCCATTTTTTAATTAGATTGGTTTTTTGTTATTGTTACTGAGTTTTTGAGTTCTATGTGTATTTTGGATATTTGGCCCTTATTGGAGGCATTGATTGCAAATATGTTTTCCTATTCAGATGGTTGTCTCCTGTTGATGGATTCTTTTGCTGTGCAGAAGCTTTTTAGTTTGATGTAGTCTCATTCATTTATTTTTGTTTTTACTTCCCTTAACCTTGAGGTCAAATCCATAAAAGCTTCTTTAAGTCCAAGGTCCATGAGTTTAGTTCCTATGTTTTCTTCTATGCAATTTATTGTTTCAGATCTTATATTCAGGTCCTTGATCCATTTTGAGTTAATTTTGGTGTGTGGTGATAGACAACAGTCTAGTTTCATTCCTTTGCAGGTGAGTTTCCAGTTTTCCCAGCATCAAGGCTTTCCTTTCTCCACTGTATATTTTTGACTCTTTGGTTGAAAATTATTTGCCCATATGAACATGGGTTTACTTCTGGACTCTTAATTCTGTTCCACTGGTCCATGTGTCTGTTCTCCTGCCAATACCATGCTGTTTTGATTGTCGCTTTGTAGTACAATTTGAAGTCGGGTAGAGTGATGCCTCCAGCTTTGTTCTTTTCGCTCAGGATGGCTTTGGCAATTCAGGGTCTTGGGTCCTTCCATATGAATCTAATGATTTTTTGTTCTATTTCTTTATAAAATGCCAATGGGATTTTGATGGAGATTGCATTAAATCTGTTTAATGCTTTAGCTAATATGATCATTTTAACTATGTTGATTCTTCCAATCCAAGAACACGGAATATCTTTCCATTTCTTTGTATCTTCTTTGATTTCTTTTAATAGGGTCATATAGTTTTCATTATATAGGTCCTTCACATGTTTCGTTAGATTTATTCCTAGGTATTTTATTCTTTTTGTTGCAATTGCAAAAGGAATTATTTTCCCACTTTTTCTGACAGTTCATTATTAGAGTATAGGAATGCTATGGATTTTTGAGCATTTTGTATCCAGAAACTTTACTGTATTTGCTTATTGTTTCTAGTAGTGTTTTTGTGGAGTCTAGGGTTTTCTATATAGAGAATCATGTCATCCACAAATAGTGACAGTTTGACTTCTTCATTTCTTATTCGTATGCCTTTTATATCTTTCTCTTGATTGGTTGCACTTGCTAAGACCTCTGATGTTATACTGACTAACAGTGGCGACATTGGACAGCCTTGCCTTGTTTCTGATCTTAAAGGAAAGGTTTTTAGTTTTTCACCATTAAGTACAATGTTGGCTGAGGGTCTGTTGTACATGGCCTTTGTTATGTTAAGGTACTTTTCTTCTATACCAATTTTGTTAAGTGTGAGAATGTGTTTAACTAATGATGGATGCTATTGGTTGAATCTGCTAATCGGCCAAATGTGACATTAAATTCTTGTAATTTTCTATTTCTTTAAGCTTACTACTTCTAGACTACAAATGAACATAAGTCATCTTTATATTTAATCAGTATACTATCCATGTGAATCCAGGTATATGAGAAGTATAGTATATATTAGTCTGTATATAACAGGCTAATATACAATCTCTGGTTCTACTATAAAAACTTGATAGCACTAAACATAACAATTATCTTCAATAGAAGCACCACACTCTAATGGTTGGGAGCTGTGGTTCCAAGCTGGGCTGCTAGGTTTGAATTCTAGTTGTGTGGTCATTATAATAATTTAAAGCTTTTATAAAGGTATGACGTGAAGTAAGCCTTTAGTAAGTTAGCTATTGTTATATTTATTCCACAAATATTTATTAAATGTCTAACATGGAAGGTTACCTATGTAGGGACTTGAGATAAAATAGTGAACAGAGCAAATATCTCTAGCTTCACAGGGCTTAAGAGTCATGTCTGTGTATGTGGGGGAGGGGCAGGAAGCTGGGCTAGAGAGATGATAAATATATAAATATATATGTATATATAAATAACAAAATAAATTGTATACTAAGGACATTGGTTAGCCATACTGATTTGGGGAAAATACAGACAAGGCAGAGGGAACAATGACCAGCATGAAGGCCTTAAGGTAGAAATATGTTCAATGAACAGTAAGGTCAATGTGTTGCTGAGGACTTAGATTTCACTCTGAGTCTCATGAGAAGCCATAATAGGAAGGTTTTGAGCAGAATAACATACATGCTGAGAACAGACTATAGTGGAGCAAGGATAGAAGAGAGGAGAGAGGGATTACTACAATAATACAGATAGAAGATGCTGGTAGTTTAAAGCAGGTTGATGGCAGGTGGTAAGAGATCTGATCCTGGATAAATTCTGAAAATATATATTTTGATGTATTTTTTGTTTCCTGTGCATTTTATACAAAAGGAGACTATAACTTTATAGCTGATACAATGTGTAGGAAAAAATTTAGTTATTTTAAAGACCAAATTCATAGTAAACATATATTTTAGTATTTACAGTAATATAAATAAAGAACACTTACATTCGAATGGGAATACATGAATTTAAACAAAATCTACATATTCAATTATATTTGGATTTATTAAAAATGTCACTAAAAGAGTAATATGCACTTTACTTTTGAAAGAAATATGTTATATTATTTGTCTGTGAAACTTCTCTTTTTACATTTTCTCCTTTGGAAGATTCATACTCTAGTATTCAACAGCTCTTCTATATGAAAGACCCATTCCCAGCCAATTGTATATTTTCATATCTTCTAGAGTAACTACTAATTGGATATTTTTACTGAAATATCCCACTTGAATGCCCTAACACTCTGAAATCAAAATTTTTTCAAATGTCAATATTCTCCACCCAACTAACTTATCTTTGCCAGACTTTCATGCTTCTGTCAACAATACAACCATTCTTCTAATGATCTAAGTTTCAACTTTGACATCTCTGTCAAAGTTGTATTAAATGATAAAGCCAGTGAACACTTTCTATTCTAAATTTGCCATTTTTCTATTACCTTGACACAACTGATTGATTGTCTTAAATACTTATCATATCATCCTTACCTTATGAGCTCTCAATCTTTGCTCCTCAATCTCTCACTTCTAGCTAAATCTTCGAAAATCACCACTTTAATCAGTTTATTGCTCACAAACCTTTGAAAATTTTAAATTGCTTATAGGCCATTCAACACCTTTGAATCAATCAATCCATCAATCAATAAATCAATCCAACAAATATCCAGTACTTAAGAGATACTGTACTTCATACAATGATAAAAACAAGTAAATATGAAACATGGTATTTTGCTCAAAAGGAACATAGTATATGTGCATAAAAAGATATGTAATCACACAGGCAAAATAAAATGAGGGCACTGTGCTTTATACTGTATATTTATTAGATCAAGATTTGAATCTGTGCTTGAGATGCCTCCTTTGTAAATGAGTATAATAGTATCCTTAATTAGAACTGCTAGTGGTTATCTATATGTATTATAAGCATATAATTAAAAAATCATATTACTCTAGAGATTTCAAAAGTGTATTTCATCATTAGTACTTAATGTATTACAAATATATCTGTATATCAGTGTATTACTAGAGAGCACTTGTATGAACTTAATTTTTGCACATAAATTGCTTTTGTTGTATATACTTCCACTTGTAAAACATTGGCTGACTTTTTCTTTACAGATTAAAAAACTCATTAGCTTACAAATATCATAATCAGAACTTGCTTTATTTATTGTGTATGGCACTGTAAATATACCTTCTTCAAAAACTAAAAGCAATTTCTCTTTTAATTGTCGCTTTTTTTAAAAACTCGCTGATTCGTAAGAAATCCATCAGATCTGTCTTTAATCAGAAATACATATTAGGGGGTAAGGGCATTCATGAATTTTCCATTAGATTATTAAGTACAGTCGAAACTCAAATTACAGATTTATAATCTTTGCATTTTTCTGTATATAAATTATATATCAATACAAAAGAAAGGTATATTTTCAAAGAAATATTATTTGGAAAATACTATACATAGTAAAACACTACTATGAGTTTTTCATTTATAATCATGAAGCTAACACTGTTCTAAAGCAAACAATATGGCTGGAGAAATCTAAAATGATATTTTACCAATTTTTAAGAAAATTGAACAAAGTGAAATAAATCTTAAACTAGCAGGTAGAGAACAAAAACTTGTATATTTAACATTCATGCTAAGAAGTATAACGCAGGAATTTATTCGGCATTGAAATATCTGCTTTAGAATAACACCATATGCTTTAAGATAGCAACATGGCTCTAGAACAATTATACTAATGAGAAGTTATGAGCTATCAACTCAAAAGTCTCTCTGATAAGCAGTTCCAGCAGTTATAGTTTACCAAATATAACCAAAATGTAGTATCTGTATTGTATTGTAGAAATCTGACATAATAAAAACATTTTAGGGCTGGAAAGAAACTATAAGAGCTATTCATTTTATTTTTTCCAAGGTTTTTAGATGACAGCATAATAACTTCAATAAACTTGGGTTTCAAAAATAAAAATTTCAGAACAAGATAATTCTGTATTTGCTATACTTATTATTTACATAAATTTCTTTACAGGTTAAGTCAGGGGTCCCCAACCTCTGGGCCACAGACGGTTACCAGTTCTTGGCCTGTTAGGAACCAGGCTGCACAGCATTTGGTGAGCAGTGGGTGAGTGAGCAAAGCTTCATCTGTATTTGCAGCCTCTCCCCAGCATTGGCATCATTGCCTCAGCTCAAATCATCAGGCATTAGATTCTCATAGGAGCACTAGGCCCTGGTGCCAAAAAGGTTGGGAACTGCTGGGTCAAGTAACCAAATCCTTTATTAAATGTGTTTGAGGTAAAGAGCTACAAAAACAATTCTGTTCTTGTATTCCCAACAATGGAAAACTTTTAGCAATGATATCGCTCAATGTGAATAATATTTTAAGATGTGCAAGGTAATTTATGCCCATTCTCTGTCTCAAAACAACTTATGCCACCAATAAAGATAACTCATTTGAGCAAGCTAGGAGGAGTTACTCTGTTATTAACTGTGAACTGCTATAGCTTCAATAAGGAGTCAAATTCCTTCAAGAACATGAGTAAGTGCCAATATTTTTGTGAGAAATATTTTTAACAATGTTTTGATTGAATAGTAATGTTCTTTTATGGGCTAAATTGTATCCCCACCTCCAATTTCACATATTGAATTCCTTACCCCAGTACCTCAGAATGTGACTGTATCTGGAGATAGGGTCTTTAAAAGACGTTAATTAAGTTAATATGAGGGAGGACCCTACTCCAATATGACTAGTGTCCCTATAAAAGGAAATTAGGAAACACACACTCATTAGGGAGGACCCTACTCCAATATGACTGGTGTCCCTATAAAAGGAAATTAGGAAACACACACAGAGAAGAAAGACCACGTAAAGATACAGGAAGGAGAAGACAGCCATCTACAAGCCAAGGAGAGAGGCCTCCAAAGAAACAAACTCCACTAATAATCCTGATCTCAGAATTCTAGCATCCAGAACTGTGAGAAAATAAATTCTGAGGTGTAAGCTATCCAATGTGTGGTACTTTATTATGGCAGCCCTAGCAAACTAATATATGTTCCAACTAACAAAAATTATTAATTTTCTTCATATTTTAATTGTTGACACTGGTGGCTGAAGTTCTCATCGTTAGCTTCCTTTTAATGTTTGGACTATTAAAAATTAATTTTAAATGCTTACAAAAACATACATTATGCACACATATATATTTACAAGTGGAAAGATCCACACAAAATTGTTAACTATTGTTATCTATGGTACAAATTTTATAGATTGAGAGGAAAGTAATGAAAAGGAGGGTTAAATATTTTCTTTTATATAGTTCTGTATTATTTGAATTTTTTTACGAATTTACAAGGAAGTATTTGTGGATTATATGTGGATGAATACATTCTTTTAAAGAAAGGAAAAAATATTTACTCTTCCCCTGAAGTAGTTTATAATCTAGAAAAATAACTTCAACTGCCATGGGCAAATAAAATTAGAAAAATGACTGAAAAATGTCCATCTGATTTAACAACACAGAAATACATGGTGAACTTAGCGTGATTGTCAATGGAGTGATACTGAGTATACTGAGGAGTAAACAGGAAGTCTGAAGCAACTTCATGGGCACAGACAACTCTTTTGGTACTTCATACAGGAAATAAGGTCATTTGATGAGTGTGAAGACTAGGATAGAGGTGCACTAGTGAGAAACCATGCGTAATACATGAAATCAAAACTACGATTTCCCACATTTTACAAGTAGCAACTAGATAGTAGAGCTTAACAGGGATGAGGATTGGCAAGGAGGATATAAGTGGAAAAAAAGAGAATGAAGAGTCTGAAGTTGATCTTAGTGTTCTAGTGGGACCAGTTAAGTCCCTTAAAAGATAGTGATAGAACAGGAAAATAGAAAAGATCTAAGAAAATAGATAAGGAATAAAGATCAGAATAAGCAGGAATAAGAGAACAAAAGAAATTGAATTCAATAAGTTTTGATGAGGTTTCAAGTAGTTCCCAAATGAGCAGTTTAAGTGGAATGAATAGGTAAGTTATAAAATTTAAAGAGAAAATTGATAACATGAAGACAGTGTGCTAAAAGAATTGACAGCATGGGTGTTCTGAACAAAGGGACTTAAAAAGTTTTCAGCATGTCTGAGGACAGAAGAATGAATTAGATAACCTTTAAAAGTCCTTTAAGATCCTCTACTCTTATTTTTCAAAACAGTTACATCGTCTTCAATACTGTAAAAAACAGAAAATAAATACTTTCTAAAAAAAGTATGACAGAATATTCAATACTAAGAAATAAAACATCATCATATATTTGATCCTCTTTACCCTTATCAACCTTCCCCTCCTCCCACCAACCATTAACCTCTTTCTGTCCTTATCTGTTTGTCTTGTTTATTTGTTGCTTTCAGTTTTATATCCTACATATGATTGAAATCATATAGTTCTCAACTCTTTGACTTATTTCTCTTAGCATCATAATCTCAATATTGGAAGAAAATTTAACACTGGGTGGTGAACACACAATGACATATCATTAAACTGTACACTTGAAACCTCCATAATTTCATTAACCAATGTCACTCCAATAAATTTAATAAAAAGATATATAACAATAATTTATAGAAACTATGTAATTCATCTTAATGAGTTTTTTTTTCTCTTGAAGATGTTAAAAAATGAAGGAATGAACAATTTTAATTTAACCTACTTAATTGGAATTAACATACCATATGGTGGCTACTGCAATGTTTCTCTTTAGCAAATCGCAACAATATGTATTCGTAGGGTTAATTTCTGGTTTATGGTTTCCTTTCAGTCCCTAAAAATATAGTAAAAACCTGACTGTATCAAATTGAGGGAAGGACTGAGTTATAAATTTTAAAATAGATTCTAAAATAGTAGAATAACTCTAATTGTCAACTAAAATTTCTCAAGTAGAATGCTTGTTTAAGTAAACAGGTAAAATATACTGGCAATTAGCATTATCCTTATGGATATAAACAATCACAGTACTATTGTTAACTAAAAGATATTCTTTTGAACAAACTAAGCAAAATAGAAAAAACTTGAAAACCTTTAATTTGCTTAGTAAAACAGACTTATACAGTAAACTTATCTAAAGATGTTAAACTATCACAAATTCCAAAAATGAGTTCTTAACTAATGCTTAAAGCAATTTTGAAATATATCTATGTACCTTTTTTTTCCTTCTCAGACCTAGTAACCTCTTTTCTAGCTAAAATTTTGGTTTAGAAAAAAGCAAATTATCAATGGCACAGATACTTTGAAATTGTTTATCTTCTCGATCTTCCAAATGTTTAAGAAATAAAGCAGAATCTTCTATGCCTAATGGATTAATTCTAGAATCCTACAAGTGAAGAGAGATCTCTTAAAATGTAATCTTAGAGCTTAAGAAGTTCAACATTGAGGAGAAATGGAGAAGAATTCTTCAGAAGATATTTTTCATGACTTTATTGCAAAAGAGAAAGCTGGTAGGGAGGGGAGATAACAAAACAAGGGGAAAGAAAAGAAAAAAGAGGTCATTTTGGGAGCATTGTTTGTTATTACCATAATACTAGAAACAAGACTGGATTTAGAGCAGAGGTACATAAGACTTAGGATACCCTTGAGCGGGTGGGTTGAGGTGGTGGATTAGTCACTCCAGGGAAGTATGGAGTGGCTTCTGGAACATAGGTTACATTCCATTTCTTGATCTGGTGTTGGATATATAGGTATGTTCTCTTCATGAAAATTAAGCTACACATTTATGATTTGCATTTTTCTATACATATGAAATGTTTCTATAGAAATTCCACTCAGATAAATAAGTAAATAACTTGGGAATCTTGCTGCAAAGATACATTTCTGGATTCCATTTTCTAAAATCTGCATTTTAACAAGTACCCTGGGGGTCTATGCAGGCAATCTCCAGAACATAACTGGAAAAACAACAGATGAGGTTCAAAAGTAATTTCTTTATCATCTCAGCAATGCTTTTTCCTGCTGTAGGCATTTCTGAGCCATTCAGTGAATCAGCAGATTCAACTCCAGTTGTCCAGCAAGCAGAATGATCACTGACTACAGAATGAGGGCTCACTTTAGGTCAGAACTCATTTCCACTCTTACTCTTTATTTTACCTAGGTTTAAAACATACCAGGCCCTACACTGGACAACAAAAAAATGTGAAAACCATAGTCTCTGCTTCCATTAAGTTTATAATCTAGTTTATATGAGTACATATTACTTAAGATACAAGACAAAAAATTAAGTGGCAAAAATGGCAGCAAACAAAGCACTATAAAAGTAAAAGGAAAAATGAAAAAGCAAATAAGGTTTCTAGGAAGATATCAGAACTAGATAAAATCCAAGTAAAATTTCAACAGAAAAGTAAAAGGAAGAAAAACTCTAGAAAGGAAGGTAGGGGGAATGCTGAAGTAAGAAACAGTATGGACTGCACATAGGATTCCCAAGAAGGAAGCAGTTAGAGATGAGGCTAGAAATTTAGGTTCTTATTATATTTGGCAGGGCCTTGGATAAAAGAAATAACTATACCTAATTTTAATTTTATAGGCATAAAGAAATAACAGAAGACTTTTGAATAGAAAGGAGACATGATGATAAGTCTCTTCAGGAAACTGAATTTGGAAGCTACAAATTTAACTGACTGAAACAAGAGAAAGATGAAGGTGAGTCACCATGCTATATTATACTGATTGTAAATCTAGGCTATGCAGCTGGATAGATCTGGACTCCACTGCAACTCTACTTTAACCAAGGTACGTACCCACTTTGAATCACAGTTTCCTCACTTCTGATTGGGAATAATAGTACTAATTCATATAAGGGTACTATACAGACTGAAGGAGATAACATGTAAAGCTCCAACACATCAAAGGTAATTTTTCATCATCATTCAAAAAGCTAGTCTTTTTCACCTAGCTCGTACTTTTCCTATGCTCTAGGATGTGGTGTATTTAGTTGGTTTACATAAGTTTTGCCTGGAGCTAAATTCTGATGGAGGAAATAAAGGTATGGAATAAGGAAAAAAAAATGAAGAAGATATAAAATACATGCAAGAAGATCGATTATCTAAGTCTAGTTCAATATGCTAAAGGACAACTGGGAAATAACCAAATAATACAAAATTCAACTTCTCTAGTAGTACTTGTTCTCATCATCTCATACTTGGATTTGGACAAAAGCTGCCAGATGGCTTTCCTTACTCTTATAACAGAACTCTATATTGCTGTCTAGGTAATATTTCTGAAAAAAAAAAAAAAAAACTCTTTCAGTGGCAACCAATCTGCATATCTGACCTTCCAAGACAGATTACATTGGTTGTAAGACACTTCTCCAAACTTAATATAATCTAACATCTAGTCAGGCTATCTTTGCTGTTTAACACAGTTTCCACTTCTGCTTTCTCATCTTAATATATGATCATCTACTATTTGGAGTGCTTTCTATCCTCTTTTAAACCAATCTAAATATGACTTATCCATCTAAATTAAGTACCATTTTCTCAGTGAAACTTTTCATAGCACTCAGCTCCATATAGATATTTTTCTAATCTGAAACTATGAAGTATTTATAAGTCAGAACCACTAAGTTTATACTTGCATATACACTGATCTGAATTGTTTTCTGCTTCACTTTTATTAGTCTAAATGATAGCCTTGCCGAGTAATTTTGGTTGTAGTTGTTTGCTTTTCATCACTTTGAATATTCCGTGCCAATCCCTTCCAGCCTGCAAAGTTTTTGTTGAAAAATCAGCTGATAGTCTTATGGGTGCTTCGCTGTAAGTAACTAACTGCTTTTCTCTTGCTGCTTTTAAGATTCTTTGTCTTTAACCTTTGGCATTTTAATTATGATGTGTCTTAGTGGGAGCCTCTTTGGGTTCATCTTGTTTGGGACTCTTTGCACTTTCTGGACTTGTATATCTATTTCCCTCTCCAGGTTAGGAAGGTTTTCAATCCCTTGCTCTCTCTTCTGATATGACTATCATGCAAATGCTGGTACACTCGCTGTTGTCCCAGGACTCCCTTAAAACTATCCACGTTTTTAAAAAATTCTTTTTTCTTGCTGTTCTGACTGGGTGTTTTCTGCTACCTTGTCTCCCAGATCGCTGATTCAATTCTCTGCTTCATCTAATCTGTGTTGACTTCCTCAATTATATTTTTCATTCCAGTTATTGTATTCATTTCTGACTGTTTCTTTTTTATGTTTTCTCTTTGTTGAGTTTCTCACTGGGTTCTTTTACTCTTTCTCTGAATTCACTGAGCATCTGAGTAACCAGTGTTTTGAACTTTGTATCTGGTAGATTGCTTGTCTTCATTTCATTTAGTTCTTTATATGACATTTTCTCCTATTCTTTCATTTGGGAAATGTTTGTCTTCTTTTTGGCTGGCTCCCTGAGTTCATTTCTATATGTTAGGTGGATTGGCCAGATCTCCCAGTCTTGGCAGTGTGGCCTTATGCAGTAGGTGTCCTGTGAAGCCCAGTGGCACAGTCTCCCTGTTCACCTGAGCCAAATATTCCAGGAGTGCCTTCCTGTTGTAGTTGAGCCTCAACTGCCGTTAGCACATCAGTGAGTGGGAATGACCTTTGGCAGACTGTGAAGTCTAGTGACCACAGTGGACAAGCTGTTATGTGGGGCTGACTCCATGGAATGGGAGTTGTTTTAGCGAGTCTTTAGTGCCAGCCTAGTCCACCCTTTGGGTGTGTCATCTGTGGAGCTGGTTGGCTGGTGCTCTGGTATGCTGGTTCTGGAGGCTCTTAAGAGGGGCTCCAGTGCAGGTCAAGATCAGCCACCATTTGCGCCTGGCTTTCCGCTGCCTAGTGGGAACAACAAAGTGAAATGTGGTTGGTTGCTGCATGGGCTAGGTTTGCAGGCATGTGGAAGGAGCTATATACAAGCTGAGGCTGGTTGCCATGAGTGTTGAGCATAGGACCCTTTGGTGGGCACTGCAATGTGAGCTGAGGCCAGCCACCTCTTGTGTGTGGTTTGTGACCACTTAGTTGATGCTATATTCCAGGCTAACAATGGCCACTGGCCACAGCTTATGCTAGACTTGGGGCCCCCAATAAGAGTCACAATGCAAGTTGAAACTGGTCATCTCTTATGCCAGGCTTAGGACCAATTAGCAAGATGTTCAGGGCATGCCAAGGCCAGATGTTGCTTGTCAGGGGTTTGTAAATCTTTGAGAGATTTTAGGAAAGTCTACAGCATGAGCCATGGTAGGCTGCTCCTATGGAAAAGCCACTGAAGCAGCTTGGGCCAGGCACACATTTGGGTAGGGCAGGTTCTCAAGGAGCCACCAAGATGGGTGAATAGTGTTAACTGGGTTAATGGAAAGCTCAGATTTGGTTCCTACCTGTTCCTGCCAGCTAGGTATGAGGAAAGCTCAATAAAGGAACAGTGGCACTTGCCCATGCTTCTGTTCCCAAGGAGAGCTGCACAGACCCCTACCCCACCAGCTTTCGCTCTGAAGCCAGTCAATTCAGTTCCCCGCTCCCCCATGTCCCTGGTGCTCTTCGAGCTGCTGCCCCTGCACTGGAGCCCAGAGTGAGAGACTGTGGGTGAGTCTAGCTTGGCACCTCCAGAGGAACACTTGGCACTACAGCAGCCTTCCTCCATCTCACAGAATTCCCATTGGTTTCACAGCCAGATGAGGGCTCTTCTTTCTAAAACTGGTGCTCCAAGCTGGGGAGCCAGCTGTGGTGCTGGGACTCCTTCCTCTTCAGGGGGGAACCTCTGCAACTGAGATAGCCTTCCCGATTCTTAATTGCCATACCATGGGTATGGGACCTGCTCGTTCCGTGCTCTGCCTCTCCTGCCAGTTTTCTCATGGCTTCTTCTTCATATCCTTGGTTATAGGACTTCTGTTCAACTAGTCTGCAGGTGGTTTTCAATAATAATTCTATAATTTAAGCGAAATTTTGATGTGTTCATGGGAAGAGGTGAAGACAGTGTTTACCTATTCAGCCATCTTGACCCGAAGTCTGCATAATTATGATTTTATTTTCAAGTTACGAAATATTTATCATTGTATTAGTATCTTGTATTACAGACCATATTTTAATATAAGCAACATGACTGGCTATATTATAAAAACACAGATAATAGTGTTATCTTTTCTCCACTCTTGTAAGCATAATTTTAGAATAAAAGCTTTTGTTGATATTTCAAATGCTTTTTAAGTATTCACATCATGACTTTGACATCTTTTTTCCTTATTAGGAAAGTTTAGATTGAAGGATACTTTTTAAATTAGCTTACTTAAGAACCAGTATTAATACTAATTCAATGCCTTTGTAATATTATACATTATAGAAATTCTTTGCTCTATTTCCTGAGGAAATTACCTCAAAATACAATGCTATTCATGAGAAATAACATTTTCTTTTCTTTTGCTTCTTTAACTGACCTACTGATAAAAATAAATACAAAGAGAACAATACTGCTAGGTTCTAAAATGAAAAACAGCAGATATAGAAATATACATAAAAAGATACCATAAATATATGCCTTAATAGCCATTCATTATTTACTGAAAATTCAAAGGAGCATTATGCAGAACTATGCTAGGTCATGAGTGCTGAAACATTAAAGGTACTGTTGCTGTCCCTAGATTACAATCTAATTCAGTTAAGTACAAAAGGTATCTTTTTGTTAGACTCACTGCAGAAATCTGGGAGAGATTAAACCGTGTACAATATGAGCAACTTATACTATTTAATTGGCATCTAAAAAATCTAAATTTACAACATATAAGAAAACAAACAGTAGAAAATAAATGCTATGAATTCGATCTCTGTTGAGTCATAGCACAGAAAGTCAAGCTTTATGAGCAGGAAAGAATATGGAGTTTTACTTGATTATAAATAAAACAGAGCATGAAGAAGGGGATTAAAGCAGAAAGAGAAGCTACTTCTATAATATCTAAGAAATATGACTAACTGAATATGACCTACCTGCCATCACTACTGGAATGAAGCAGTACTGGAGGAGATATACAAAGACCTTGTTTTTCTAATCTGTAACATACAGTCATGCTCAAGGAGGTTAGAATGCAGTCTTCTGGGAAAGTTTTATTAGCAAGCTATCAATACTTAAGCAAGAGTCATTTTAAAGGCAGTTTGGTAGCTCTATCGTGTTACATAAAGACTTTGTTTATTTACTATATATGGCATTATTATTAGGTAATCAAATCAAATTTAACAAATATTATGTACATCCTGATTTCTAAAAATAAGAAATCAACAAGCAAAAATCTCAGCAGTTCTTCCCTGTCCTAGGGTCTAAGTTAAACAATAACAAGGTAATCTCTATGCTGCCTCCTTTGCAAAGCTGTTTTCAGCTTTAGAAAAGGAGGGCTCGTAGAGTCAAATGTATTGTACCTCTCTCTGACTGAGTTAATTACCAAAGGACACAGGCTTATTTAAGAAAATAAGAATCCAAAAGCTCTATTCATCTGAGCTTCTGTTGGCAATATTTTTCTAATCTCTTTTTGGCAATCACTAACATTGAGGGGGGGATTACTTCAGAAATATCACTAGCTTTTCTTTTTTAACTTGCAGAAATATGGTTTTTATTTAAACTCATGACAAATACTTTCTTCCACCATTCACTTTCAGACAGTATAGCTATTTAGCAAAGAGCAGATTTTCATTTCTAAATTAATAAACAGGGAAAATATACCTCCAAGTATTATGTACATAAACTGGTAGTTTCAACTCCCCACTCTGGAACTTAATTATTTATCATTTTCAGCTGTGTTTAGTAATGCTGAAACCAAATGAACCATGAGTTTGTATGATATAGTTACTAGAAAAGCTAAGAGAAAGTAAGCTTTGTTTCTGTTATTGTTTGTTTATTTAATATAGGTATGATACTTAGAAATAAAGGTAATACTACTCCTCCCTGTTCAGAACACATCTGGAGAATAGTATGCAAACTTGAACACTGCAGTCATTAAGAGTAGCACTGACAAACTAGAAAGCAAGACAGAACAGTAACCAGGATGGTGAGGAGTTACAAATCTGCCTTCTGATCACAGTTGAAGGAGCTGGAAATAGGTTGCCTAGGAAAGCCAGAATGATAACCCACCTCAAATATTTGTTCGTCTGGCATGTGAAACTTAGAAGGCACTTACTCTGTGACATGAATCCTCAACCCCCAGGTTGTTTGGCCTGTTAGGAACCAGGCCACACAGCAGGAGATGAGAGGCAGGCGGGAGAGCAAGGAAACCAGTCCCTGGTGCCAAAAAGGTTGGGGGTCACTGCTTTATGAGATTCAGGGAGTGAGGAGGAGAGTACTAGTATTAGGCATTTCAAAGGAATAGTTTTCAACTCAATATAAGAAACATTTTCCCAAAAAATAAAGCTAAAATTGGCTGTCTCATGAGAATTGTTGAAAAAGAGGCTCAACAACTACTATTTAATGTGGATGTTGTAAAAGAGTTTCTTACTCAAATAGAGGATTCTGGCTTTGATAACTTCTATAGTCTCTTCCATCTGTAAGATTTATGACATCTTTGAAGAATAAATGCCAAAGTTCAAAAATAAACCCCCTTAGGCCCTGAAAACAGATTCTTTTTATTTTACTACACACATATCACATTAATTCCTTATATAATGGTTTTTTCATTCTCATCAAATCGCTATTACCTTGGTCGTGGCCTTAATAACTTAAAATTCAGCAACAACCTTTTAACTTATGTCTCAGAACTAAGACCATCTGTGTCAATATGCATTAGTCATTCAAAGAAATCTTTACTTCAAAGATAAGATTATAAACCAAAAAATTAACCTCACTGTTTGCTTCAAGAAATCTTTACAGATCAATTTTTCAGACAATAGTCTGCACACCTGGACAAACAGCTTACTTTAAGATTCTTGCCTCGCAGTGTCCAGCAAACCTAAACCATTCTGTAAAAAATATTGTGTAAAAAAAATTTCCTAATCCAAATCTGTCACCTGCTTCATTGAAAAGCTCACCTTTAAACCATTTGTGTCTAGATCCCAAGACCCTATAAATATCCTCCTACTTCTACTTCCTACTTCTTAGAAACTGTGAAGACTTTCTTATTGCAGTAAGTTCTAATGCATTTAGCTTTGCTTTATTAACAGTTTGTCTGATGAAATTGTGGGGAGTCCAATATCTCCATGCTCCAACCTCTAAGCTGAACTACCATCCACGCCCCTCATTCCCCAAACACTTACTATAACCTACTACAAAATTAATTTCCTTCCTAAATCATTACTTGTAATACATTATACAATGGAGTAACAATTTTAATAGTAAATATATATGTATGACATTTTACAAATCATCTTCATTCTCAAAAACATTATATTAAATAAAAATACTATGTGATGTTTTTTTCAAGCATGGGCAAATTAATCTATGGTGATGGGAAATCAGAACAGTGGTTTCCTTGAGGGAGGAAGGTATAAATAGAAGAGGTCCTAAAGAAACCCATAGAAGGACACAAATGATTGATATCTTGATTATTATAGAGATATATACACATGTATCAAACTTATCAAGTTGTGCATTTAAGATATGTATGTTACACTGTGCACTTTACTTTCAATAAAAAATTGAAAAGTCAATTTAAGACTTCTGATTCTGAACAAGATAGAGTAAATGTATTTCTTTCTGTTCCGCCTGTTAAGTACTACCCCCAAATCCTGGATGTTATATATAAAACAAACATAAGAAGCCTCTGAAAGAAGAGAAAAGCATACAGCCTAAGGACCTTAGGAACCAAGGAACAATACAACAATGAGTTCCTTGGGATTTTTTGCACTTCATATATCCTGGACTGGATGATAATGGAGTAGCTGGCAAGCCAGAAACATCAATGGGCACAGATTTTTAAAAAGCTCCAATAAAAGCCTGCTCTTTTTAGCCAAATAACCTGGATAGCTGCACCCTATCAATATAAAAACTTTAGGACAAACATTCTCTCAAGTCACCCTTTCTTCAAATCACCCCACGATTTCCAACTGCTCATATTATTAAGAGCAAATTACCAAAAGGCTTTCAAGGTCCATCATAATCTAGCGCCAAGTTTTGTAGCCTAATTTCTCAATACTCACAGGCACAAATCATGTTGAATTACTTTCTGTTCTCTAAACAAGGGCTATGGCCTTTGTTCATTCTGTCCTATCTTGCATATACTTTCCACTTGTCCTTGGAAAAATATCTGTTTGGGTCCTCAGCTCATTTTTTAATTAGGTTGTTTGATTTTTGCTATTGAGTTTTACAAGTTCTTTATATATTTTGGATTTTACCCTTTATCAGATATATGATTTGCAAATATTTTTCCTTTTGTGTAGGTTATCTACATTTTTTGATGGTTTCTTTTACTCTGCAGCTCTTTAGTTTGATATAGTCCCACTTACGTATTTTTGCTGTTATTTGTGCATTGGACATCATATCCAGAAAATCATAGGAAAGACCAATAACAAGAAGCTTTTAATCACTTTCTAGGAGTTTTATAGTTTCCAGGTCTTAGGTTTAATCCATTTTAATTTTTGTGATACTATAAAATAGAGGTTCAATTTATTTTTTCTGTATGTGGTTATCCCATTTTTCCAACATCTTTTATTGAAGAGGATATCTTTTTCCCTTTGAGTATTCTTGGATAATTTGTCAAATATCAGTTAACCGTATATGCGGGATTTTATTTTTGGGCTCTTGATTCTATTCTGTTGGTCTACTTTTATGTCAGTATTATACTATTTGATCACTATAGCTTTGTAGTGTACGCTAAGTCTTAATGTCATTGATAGATTCTGCAACTTTAAGTGAAATGTATAATGAAACCAATTTTACCATTGGTTAATTGATATAAACAAGAGTGAAGTTCCTACACGTCTCATAAATGTTATAACAAAACAATGCTGAATAACATGACACTTTTGAGGACGTGCTATAGTCTGAAATCAGGAAGTGTGATGCCTCCCACTTTATTAGTCCTTCTCAGAAATGCTTGGCTATTTGAGGTCTTTTGTGGTTCCATATGAATATTAGTATTGCCTGTTCTATTTTGTGGAAAACACCTTTAGAATTTTGATAGGGATTACTGTGAATCAATAGATAGCTTTAGGTAGTACTGACATTTTAACAATACTAATTCTTCCAATACATGAACATAAGATATCTTTCCATTTGTTTGTGTCTTCTTCATTTTTTAATAAGATTGCTTTCTTTATTTCCTTTTCAGATATTTCATTGTTAGTATATAGAAACAAAGAATTTCTGTTTGCTGATTTTGTACCCTGAAACTTTACTGAATTCACTGATTAGTTATAACATTTTTCTTTGGTAGAGTCTAAGAATTTCTATATATAAGATCACATGATCTGTAAACAGATAGTTTTACTTCTTCCCTTCCAAACTGGATGCACTTTCTTTGTCTGACCGCCCTGTCTAGGACTTCCAGTATTATGTTGAATAGAAATGATGAGGGGGGTGCTCTTATCATCTTAGAAGAAAAGCTATCAACATTTCACTACTGAATATGATGCTTGCTGTGAGACTGGCATATACGGCCTTTACTGTACTGAGGTATGTTTCATTTATACCCAATTTGTTGATCATTTTTATCATGAAAGATTGTTGTAATTTGTCAAATGCTCTGTATGCTTCTATGGAAACGATCATACATTTTTTATCTTTCATTCTATTAGTGTGGTGTATCAGTTATAGATTTCCATATGTTGAACTACCCTTACATCCCAAGGATAAATCCCACTTGACCATAGTGTATGATACTTTTAATGTGTGGTTGAATTTAGCTTGCTAATATTTTGTCAAGAAATTTTGCATTTATCTTCATCAAAGATATTGGTCTGTAATTTTCTTTTTTTGTAGTGTCCATATATGGCTTTTGTATCAGGGTAATGATGGCTTTGTAAAAATAAGTTTGGGAGGTTCCTTTCTCTTCAGTTTTTGGAAGTTAATTGACATCTATCTTAAACTGGTATAATTCATCTGTAAAATTATCAGGTCTAGGACATTTCATCTTGAGAGGCTTTTGATTACTGAATCGATCTCCTTACTCTTTATTAATCTCTTCAGATTCCCTGTATCTTCATGATTTCTGTGTTGGTGAGTTTTATGTTTCGAAGAACATATCGATGTCTTTGAGGTAAACCAGTTTGTTGGCTTTTTTTTGTTTTGTTTTGTTTTTTCACTGTAGTCTCTTATTATCCTTTGTCTTTCTGTGGTATCAGTTTTAATAACTTTTACCTAACTTTGAGTTCTTTCTATTTTTCTGAGTTAGTCTAGCTAAAGGATTGTCAATTTTATTTATCATTTCAAAAAGTCTAGCTCTTGTTTTCATTGATCTTTTGTTTTTGTCTTCTATTTTATTTACTTTTACACTGATCTTTTTTCCCTCCTGCTAAGTTAGAGCTTAGTTTGTTCTTTTTCTAGTTTCTTCAAGTGAAAAGTCAGCTTGTTTATTTGAGATCTTCCTTTTAAATTAATGTAGGCATTTATTGCTGTAAGTTTCTGTTTTAGGAATGCCTTTGTATCATCCCATAGGTTTTGGTATGTTGTGCTTTCACTTTCTTTTCAAGAAATTTCTTGATTTCCTTTGATTTCTTCTTTGATCCATTGATTGTTCAGTGTATTTAGTTTCCATATTTTTGTGACTTTTCCAAATTTCCTGTTGATTTAAAGTTTCATACTATAGCAAAGACAAGTTTTGTGACTTATCATATGATCTGTCCTAAAGAACAGATGTCTGTTAGGTCTATATGGTCCAAAGTATGGCTTGAGTTCAATGTTCTCTTATTTTTTTGTCTAGATGATCTACCCACTGTTGAAAGTGGGATACTGAAGTCTCATACTATATTACTGTATTTTGTCTACTTCCTTTAGCTCTATTTACTAATATATTAAGCAACATATTAATATGTAATATTAATATATTACTAAACTTAATGACCCTTTATCTTTATATAATGACCTCCTTATCTCTTGCTACCACTTTTGACTTAAAGTCTTTTTGTCTGATATAAATATAGCTACCACGTTCTCTTTTGGTTTCCACTTGCATGGAATATCTTTTTCCACCCCTTCATTTTGAGCCTATGTGTTCTCTTAAAGATGAAGTAAATCTCTTATAGGTAGTATATAGTTAGGTGTTTTATTTTATCCATCCAGCTACCTTATAGCTTTTGATTGGAGAATTCAGCACATTTATATTGAAAGTAATTATCGATAGGTAAAGACTCATTAATATCATCTTATCAATTGTTTTCAGGTATATTGTTGTCCCTTTGTTCTTTTCCTTGTCTTGCTGCCTTTGTGACCTGATGATTTTCCATAATAATAGGCTTTAATTTACTTCCCATTATCTTTATTCCCTTTCTGAATCTACTGTAGGGTTTTGCTTTTTGGTTACCATGAGGTTTACATAAAATACCTTATATGTACAACAGTCTATTTTACACTGATAATAATTTAACTTTGATCACATACAAAAACTAATCTTTTACTCTCCCTTTTGTTTTTGATATTACCATTTACATGTTTTTATGTTGTTTATCTATTTATAAATTGTGGATGCTATAGCTATTTTTAATTTGTCCTTTAACCCTTACATTAGAATTAAGTAGTTAATACATCACCATTATGGGATTATGATATTCTGAATCTGATATGTTTACCTTCACCAGTGTTTTGTATATTTTCAATGTTACTAATTAGTGTCCTTTTCATTCAGCTTGAAGAATTTCTCTCAGCATTTCTGTAAGACAAGGTCTATTAATGATGAATTCTGTCAGTTGTTTATTAGGGAAAGTCTTTATCTCGTTATTTCAAAGGACAATTTTATGGGTAGTCTTGGTTGGCAGTTTCTTTCTTCTGCACTTGACTATATATCACCTCTTCTCTCTAAGCCTACAAGGTCTTCACTGAAAAATCTGCTGATGGCCTTCTGGGGATTAGCATGAGATATTTTTTTTTTTTCTAGTTGCTTTTAAAATCATCTTTGTCTTTCATTTTTAGGTATTTTATTCTAATGTGCCTTAGAGATCTTTTTTATTGAAATTCTAGGGTTACCTATTAGCCTCAGAACTCAAATGTCCAACTATCTCACAATATTTGAGAAGTTTTCAGCTATTATTTGTTTAAATAAGCTTTATATATCTTTCTCTCTTTTCTAGGGCTCCAATGATGCATATTTTTCTTTATAGTGTCTCATAGAAATCCCCTTTAGGATTTCTTCATTCCTTTTCATTTGTTTCTTTTTGTTCCTCTGATTGGATGATTTCAATTGATATGTTTCTAGATCACCGATTATTTTGTCTGTATGGTCAAGTCTACTGTAGAAGCTCTCTATTCATTTCTTCAGCATTTTATTTTTCAGCTCTAAATTTTTTTCAGAACAAAAAATTTTCTGTTTTGTTGGGCAATTCCTGGATCTTCATTTTTGGGGGGCTAGTTACTGGAGGTTTACTGTATTCTTTTGGTAATGTCATGTTTCCCTGATTCTTTGTGATCCCTATAGACTTGTATAGCATTTTAAGAAGCAGTTACCTCTTCCAGACTTCACAGACTGACTTCAATAAGGTAAGCCTTTCATCTGCAGGTGGGTGCATAATGTAGTCTACTGTCATCCGGAGTCTAGTGGTCCAAGGCACCAAGGTGGGGTATGTGGTGGCACCAGGTGGGGGCAGGGGCACGATGTCTCTCCATCTCAGGTCACTGGGCATGGCAGTCAGGGTTAACTGGGTATCTAGGACTGCTGGCTTCCAGGACTGCTCCTGGCTCTTGTAGGGGGTGAGAAAGGATTCAGGTGGTTGGTGTCTTGTACTCGTGTGGCAACAGACGTCTGGGATGATTGCTGGTGAAGTTCCCAGGCCCTAGTGGAGTGGGGAGGAACTCAGTCACCTGGTGTCAGCAAATGCAAATACTGATGGGGTGAAAGCCAAAGAAATTTACAGGTGATTTTGTTGGCCATTCAGTGGCAAAATCAGCTGACTTTTCCTCAGAGCAGGTCTTTGTAAAAAGCAATCACTCCCACTGTGTTTCTTCCCTGATCGTAGCTGGCTCTCAGCTTTGTTGGTGTGGGTAAGGTGAAATTGAAGCAGACTATTGAAAAATTCCTCAAAAAGCTGGAGAAGCTGTTTGGTTACCCTGCTCCTCCTTTTTAGGAGAAGGAAATTCTTTCCAGCTAAGTTCCTTCTCAGTGCTGAACAATGCCAGCATAAGTGATGAGATGATGTTGGCAAAATGAAGCTGTCTTCCTTCTCGTGTGTTAATTCCCAAGGTTTTTTGTTGTTGTTCCACTGTGTTACTAAAACTTCATAAGTGGATTCCACGTCTCTCAGAGCTCATTTTACTTGTGGATAGCTATCTACTCATTGATCTTTGAGTGGGGAGACAGGGAGGTTGCATTCTCCTATGTTACTATTTTTTGCAAGTAGCATTTTTAAAAGTCACATTAATTATCAGACCATTCTACACTTACTGCTAGATTTTATGTTAGATTTTGATAGCGAGACACTTAAAGTCCAGGCTGTGTGGAGTTTTACTAGCATTAATGAAATAGTAAAGATGTAGAGCGAGCGATAGGCATAAAGATTTGAAAGTTCCTAGAAATATAGTGAATGAAAGAAGTGCTAGGAGAAAAATGAGATTGCAAAACAACTTTCTCTGTAATGAGAGTACCTTTAGTAGTAACTTAATAACTCACTGAAGAATTATTATAAGTGCTAGTTATATTTATGGTGTATTTTAGTAAACTTGGTAGTTTAAAGTATGTTGAAGATGATCCATGCTTTCAGAACTAACTATATTAACAAATCAGCAAACTGGAGAAAAATGATGGTTTCTAGTGATCAAAAGCTAAAATATGAGCAAGTAAGAATATCATGAAGACAGCACAATGAAAAGTGAGAAACACTTCATTTTCATGAAATGAGGGAATGGTACAGGGCAAATATCTTTAACATCAAAATATACTGTCAGGTACTATAATTACCTAATAGCAAATATTATTTTGAGACATAATACTTTCAAACAATTTAGGTGCCATTGAAATACCATGATAATAATGCAGATATTTCTTTTTCACATATAAGGCTTGAGATAGTCTGTATATAGTGAATAGCTATAGGACTTCTAAAGAAAGTGGTGTTGCACTATATGTGCAATTTTACACATTTTAAGATACTATTAAATTTTAAAAGCATGTACCATCTTTGGTCCCACATAATTTCAAGTATATAAGTAGTTGGTATTAGTTTGCATATCCAATTAATTGAACTAGACAGATATGTACCTCAATGAAAGAGCACAGTGGTATGAGGCAATCTCGTATAATGGGAAAAGCATTCCTAAAGATTTATAGTTTACATTTTGAACCTAAAACTGTAATTTAAAGATTTAATAAGTACATAAATTGCAAATCAAATATCAGACACAATATATAATTAATGACTAATTTCATAATGTTATCTTTATTATTAAAATATTGTTTTTCATTCTTTAGTGAAAGAAAACTGTAATGTTACCTAACTTTTAGAGCTTTTGACAGATTCTTGCAAGATTTAATGTATGACACGATAATTTTATTTCTTGGCAGAAATAAAATGTTGCTTTTCCAAACAACTGCTTCTTTGGGAGAGAATGAAAGCATTTTTTTGCATTATTAACACAGAAGCTCACTAGCATATTTATTATAAAATTCATTTTAGGAATAAGGCCTATTTTAGAAAATCATAAATTTCAATAGTTTTTTTCTGTTTTTACACTCATGGATAAAATAAAAGATTATGTTATAGTAGGGGCATGCGATATTTAGAAATTGTTTTAAAACATTTTATGGTATACATTAACTCTATTTCAACACGCAATTTGGATAAGTCCAAAACCTTTCAAATAAATAAAACTTTAGTACATGTATTTGTAAATCTATATACTCTTATAAAGAGGGTTATAAAGATGGGTAATATTCTGATTCTGTGGTCAAGATCATTTCTTTTTTTTTTTTAGTGGACATGAGTACGTAAAAAAGATATACAAAATTGAAAGGAATAAATAAGACAAATAACTACCATGGCCATTCTTTATATTCATCCAATGTCATAACGAAATAACCATCAAAAAAAGCGACACCTGAACTAAGAGGAAGAAGGTTCTATAAGTGTAGAGAAAAGAAGGAATGTCATTCAAAGATGACTTAGAATAAAAGAAAATGCATTATGTGTTCACTGTAAACCAGAATTAATGGAAAATAAAATACATCTGGTTCACTTTCCTATTTGCATCCTATTCTAACATGTGCTTTAGGCTATTAGCTAAAATGACACCAAAGTTTAATAATATTTGGGGAGAGGGAGGAATGTGTGAGAGAGAGAGAGAGAGAGATTTGTTATTTAAAAATATTCAGCATGGCTCCTTCTTCCCTTTAGGGTTATTAATTATTCTGAAACTTTAGACCTCATTTATAAACTAAAGCATAATCTGACCTACAATATGAGTGAATCATACTGTGGCTTTTTTTTTTTTAATAGAAAAGACAGTATATTTTGGTTCTCTGTTTTTGATAAATATATGTGATATATGACATGCAGTTTTTAAGACTTTACAGAAAACTTCCTTAAATATACAGAAACACTAAAACACATTTTAATGGAATCTAATAGTTAAATTTTACCCGAATTTTCTCATAGCTCCTTTTTATCTAAAGGTGATATAAGTAACATGAATATTGAGGAGATAATTTATGCTAATTTTCAAGCTTATGAAAATTGTGTTGAAATTACTGATCAGCATTACAGAGAATCAAAATATAATGATGCTTGAAAAAATGCATTGAACAAGAAATATTGTGAGTTATTAAAATTTACCTGGTCTTATTTTGAAGTTGTAGCGGTGTAACTTTAAAATGCTTTTCTAAAACTAGAACGTATGTGATTATGAATTACGTTAATATAATTGAATCCATTCTGATAGGATGAGAATAATTACCTTGGTTTTTAAAGACCACAGGAGTCTATTTAGTACATTACTCTTTCCAATGTACTAAATAACTTTCCAAAATTGGAAAAAATTTGAACAATATGAACCAGTTAACAAGTAATTTATCCCTTTCTCTGTGGGAGGGTCAATTCCTCTTGTCTTTTTTCCTCTATAATCACATTTATTCTGGATTCTCAGAGAGACTATTTAAGTGTATTAGATTAAGTTTGATGTATTAAAATGCATTCTCATTTTGTAGTTCTATAATCCCTCTGTGTATATGCTTTCAAGGTTTTAATTACAAAGTACAAACAAACCTTAGGAGGGAAAACCATTTTTTTTTCCCCAGATACACTTAACAGTTTTGAAATGCTGAAAATATAATTTGAATTCTTATTTGCAAAGAAAGATTTATTCATCTATTCAGCTATTATTTATTTAATATCTACCATGTGTGAAATGCTTTGCTAGGAGGCAAAAATACAAATCACATGTTCTTCATTAATTGCCAGGATCATAGGTAGCAAGAGCTGAAAGGAAGTATAGGAGCAGTTTGGGCTAGTCCAGAAGTTGGTTATCAAGATCAGTCAGAGTTGAGGATCAAGATGCATATAATTGTAAAGATGGAAGTCAAAACAAGGTGGAATAGCAGCAAAACAAGGCATAGAGTAGCAGCAACATGGTAGAGATAAAGACGAGTTTTAACAAAGGCCAACTAGACAGACAAAAACTTTAAAAATCAAAAGGAATCAAAAGGTAAGGCAAAGCTTGAAAGAGATAAGATGCAGAGTCATAGCAACAAAGTGACCATAGTACTGAGGTAAAATTTTAAAACAGTTCCAGTTTCTAACGCCATGCAATGCAATAATAAGGCTTTAACAACTGAAGACTTGGGCAACTCCATATCATACTGTATCTTTCCACTATTCTATGAGCTCCATGATATAGCTGAACTATCAGGGCAAATATGGTACCTATCATTTAATGGGATCTCAACAAATGTTCATTGGATGAAAAAAAAAAATCCAAGGGCAGAATCCCAATTCCAAACTCCATCATAAGTTTTCTCCATATCTTTAGTATATTAATTACTGTCTTATTTTTTAAGTTTTCTTCATATGTTGACACCCTCTTTGCTGGTGGTATGATGATTACAATAAAACTAGTGAACATCCTTGCAAGTACTTCTGTATAAAAATAACTACACTTAGTTTAAATAAGCCTATATAATTTTCAACTTATGAAAAGATGTCCCTCAAAGAGCTAGCATACGCAAAATTCCTGAAGCTTGAAAGTGTAAGACTATTATGGCTGCCCAAAACAGGACAAATGCTTTACTAATGATAAATTCTAGATTAAGCAGCATGCCATTTTGAAATTAAATGCTTTTGCATGTGTACATAGAACAGGTCTTAGCTTTATTATTAACAACTGAACTGTAATGCAGTGAAAATTTTCGGATTATATTTGGTAAACCCATAGAAATCTTCGGGCAGCAGCTAAAAGCCAAACCTTGAAAAACATGCATATTTGGGAGTTATAACCTAAGCATAAGCTTTATTTCTTTGAATGCATTTCATTCAAAATGATTGTTTCTTTAACAATAGAAAATGTCTTTATGTCCCATGTAACTATACAGTTGTTTGGTTTCCCTTTAGCTACATAGTTAATGATTGCTTTTGTGATGACTTTCATGCTGTTAAGTGGACCATTAGTATTTGACTTGTGCCATTACATAGCATCTTAATAGTGATAAACAAATAAACTTGCAAATCAGCACAGCATCACTTTGCCTGCACTATTAATTTTCTTTACATCTTCTGTATTCATTTACATTTTAAGTACAATGCAGTGAAACTTACTTTGGTGGCATTTTTAGATTCTTCTAGACACGTTTTATTCCACAATATAAAAAATATGAACAGTCACCAAGATCACAAATGTTTAATATTTTTAAAAACTAATAGCTAAATGACCCAGCAACATACCCCATGATCTTATTAGGCTTGACTGATCCAGTCAGGCAATTAAAAACACAGACCCTGTTGACAGCACCAATAACAAACCTTCCATAAGGGAACAAATTACCTGTTTATTTAAGAATTGTTCAAATGTGTGATAAGAATGGATATAGATATTCTTAAATATGTATACATTTTCACTTTTCCTTGCACGGTTATTTACAAGACATATATGATAACGTCTTAAAAAATTATCCACTACTGGTGAGACATTTTGAGTATTATTTGTTGCTATTTTTTTTTCAGAGCATGGTATCTTTAAAACACCAATTCAAATATATGTTTCTTCACAAGTTCCTACCTTTGCTTTGGGATCTACTAAAAATGAATAAACCTAGCATATAATTGGAAGTCGCAGCAGACACCGTCTGAGTGCACTGCCCACGTTCCCCTATCCTTACAAACTCAGTGCACTGCAGCCTGACTTCTACCACCAGCACTGGCATTTCTATCAGTTTGGATAGGAAATGTCTTCCCCTGGGAAATGGCACTAAACAAGTGGCTGATGAGAGCTGGTATATAAATACCTCAGTTCCTCTCTCCACTTGGGTAAGAAAACTAATGTTTGTGTTTTACACTGGCTCTCAGAGATCCCAGCAGTATTAAGCTTCAGTGGCCAACAACATTAACTGACATCTTTTTTGGCTGCCTCTCCTTTCTGACCTCAGTTTTCCACTTCTATCCTATGTTTCCTTCTCCTCTAACATGAACTATTTTCCCTTGAATCACTATCTTTGGTTTGGTTTTGGGAAGAACCTAAACTAAGATTTTAAAAGTGCTTATACATCTATTCTCATATTTTATCTCATAAACTACAAGGTAAGAAAAGTAGTATTAGCCTCATTTTATAGAAGACTAACACAACTGGTTAGAGGCAGAGCTTAGGAAGAACTCAACCCTGTTTTCTTTGTTTCTCTTTGCCCAAACACTTCAGGACAAAGGTATAAAGATGACTGGGCCAAAGAGTCTTCATTTGCACTTATGTAAACCTCTGTTTTTTTAAATGTTTTTTGAAATGTCATAGTAAATCACATTTACTAAGGTATACTATATATTAAAGAAAACGATTATACCAAAGTCATTTACATATCCATCACATTTACTGATGGCATTTAATACATACAACCATCCTAAACAATGATTAACTTCAATTGAAAAAAAATTATTTTTAAGTCATCCTTAGGGTATATACGCTAGATGGCATAGTTTTCTTGGCTGCAAAATATCTATGACAAAATTATATCTAAGGTTTTCCATAGTTCTAAAAAAGGGCTTCTCTTTTTAAATACTGACATTTTGGGCCAGATAATTCCTTGTAGGTGGCTGTCCTCTGCACTGCAGGACATTTAGCAGCATCCCTGGCCTCTATTACTAGCTGCCAGTAGTGGGTACATGTGTCCAACACTACCAAATGTCCAAGAGCTGGAGGGAGAAAGCAAATTCATCCCTGGTTGTATGACATGAGTCATACAAATATCCCTTCACTACTTCATGAAAGACAACCAATTTATAAGGGCAGTAAAGTTTAATGTGGCCTTGGAACAGAAACCATTTATATCTACCTTGAAATTTTACAAATGAAGTTGAAGTCCTGATAACATTTACTTAATGTTACAGAATTCCAAAGTTAAAAGCATTGAAGAAATAACAATGGCTGTGAAGCTTCTAAAACATAATGGAGTTACAAAGAAAGAGCCATAGCTTTTCAGGCTTTGGCCCAACAGTGGAATCTGTTATCAGCTTGAGTTCCCCACTAGGAACTTGATATAGCAATGACAACATGAGGCAGAACACAAAAAAGAGAGATGCCGCGTGAAGGGAAATAGTATTTCTGGGGAATAGAATAGATGTACGCATATTGGTAAAAACTTAAAATGAACTTTGAAGATGTTCATAAGCACAAAGAAATTGTGAGCATTTCAATAGATCCGAATGTTAATGGAAGTTGTCCAGTACTTTGCATTTGGGCTTAATTGGCTTTCTTTGAAATTCTGTTGCCTGTTTTAAATTTTGATGAATCCTTATCAGTATTTTAACAAGAAAGGCAAGAGGTATATCAGGCACCTGTAGTCTACTACCATCTTAACCCTGAAAATCTCTTTTCTGTTTGTCATTTTTTTTTTATAGAAACATTTTGAGAATGTATATACTAGACCCACTCCCTTTGTTAAACTGTGTGTACGTAGAAGTTTTATATATATGGTATTTGCTTAATGTAAGAAAAGGCCACTCAATTTTCAGGGGCCTTTTAAGCTTTCTGCTTATATTTTGGATGTCTAGACTGGCTTTTAAAGTTTTGCATTTCATATTTCTCATTGCTCTATAGCTTAATGCAACATTCCCTTTAACTATTAGCTATAGATAGACCATTTCACTTAACTACATATATGTTCTCTCTCCCTTTTTTGTGTTCTGCCTTATGTTGTCATTGCAATATCGAGTTCCTAGTGGGGAACTCAAGCTGATAGCTTTTATTGGTACCGAGTTTAATAATTTTCTAAACTTCCATAATGAGCACTTAATTTTATAATCGGAATGTAAATTTTAAAGGTAAAAGTTGAAAAGTCAAAGTATCACATTTCAAAGACTATTCGAAACAATCAGATAATAGAAAAAAACAGATAACAGAGAAATGCATTCCAGGACTATACCTGGCCATATATATGTAGTCTCTAAGGTCTTATTAGGCAGGCCTTAACTGTATTAATTAAAAGAATTGTCAAAATTATGAGGTTTCATGACCTTTCACCCATATTTAATTAGTCAACCTCTATAGGAAAAAAAGGTATCATCTATAATTCATAGCATTTAAGACCCTCAGATTACTTAGTTTCTATCAAAAATTTAAAATGGATTTTAGCATCAGTATTTAAACATTAACCACTGTTATTAACAATATATACATGTAAACACTGTATTAAAAAATATATAGTCTAATTATCATCAACTTAGTCCTAAAGTGACTCTTAATCATGTTATAAGATATACCATTCTACCTTTACTACTCTCTTGGAATATTAATTTTCTTCATTTGTAAAATTTTATTCTATACCACTGAAAGCGGTACATAGACTCATTACAGTTATTTTCAAATATGCAAATCCTACATGGGAATTTCTCTATAGAAATACATATAGGTTAAAAATACAAAAAAGAATAGTGCTACTTTTCAAGTTATCTCTTGAAATTTAAACACATCTATTATGAAGAAAAAATATTTACTACTCCCATCCTATTAGATAATCATTGTTTAAAGTAAAAATTCTGAACCAGTAACCATTTCATTTTATAAAGCAAAGTTAATCTTCTCTTTTGTTCCAGCAACAGAAAAACCCATTATTATGGAAATCGATTCATTAAAATAAATGAATCCTAGTTCAGTGTCTGTTGACATTATTCATATAAAAAAGTTTTGTTAAAATACATTAAAAGGTAAAACAAGAGCTATAAACTAATGGGCCATGTTCTCCTGTCCCTTTCCACAGTGCTATACAGGTAGGTTTAAGGCCTTGTCTATACTGCTTGGCAACTAATATCTCACGTAAACCTGTAATTGTATCCACATCTCTTTGGGCAAGAGTATACTCATGCAATCGTCTTTGTAGCAAGAAGTTTCTATATTTCCAAGACCTTTATTATTTTTTCCAATCCTAATACTTTATTCAAATATAAGAAAAATTTCTATTTATATGAAAAGGATGAAGGGTTTGGGACAAAATTTATCTTTTAAATATTTTGGTTATATGAGCTTAAATTTCATCATTTCTATAACTTTTGGTTAAGATGTTGAAATGCTAAAAGTTTTCCCTTTTTAAAAATATAAGAAATTGTATTCTTTTCATGTGTTGTCTGGGCCATCAGAATATCTTTTCCAAAAGGCCATGCAAATCTCAAGCAAAACAGTAATGCAATTGTGTGAAGACATGAAGGGAATAATTTATACCTGGATAATTACTTCTAATTATTATTTTTTTATAATTTAATTTTGAATATTAAAGGCACTCAATTATTCCCCTCTAATGCCAGATTTCGAAATTATATACACATGGCAAAGACCATGTTGAAATTACTATGGCAGCTGATTATCCAGAGTCCAACTTTGTCTCCATACTCTTGCCATCTATAGAAGAAATCTGAAAATGTTTACAAAAAATATGAGACTAAATTGATTATTATGTAGTAGCAATGACTGTAATTCTGATAATTTGCAACTAGTCCCTAAAACCTGGGCATTTGGGAAACATGGAAAGAATAAAGTGAATTATATCCCTATATTATAGTTCCACAAAGAAATTCAGAGAAAGACACACATACAATGTAGGAAAAAGAAATAACTTGTTAGCTTTCTTTACTGTTAAAAATATTTGAAGCACTGTAAGCAATGAAAACTCATAAGTTTATATTATATATATTTATATTTATAGAGAACTTATAACATTTTGCCATATGATAATTTTATTCTGTTCAGAACCACAGTTTCAGAAATTAAAAAGTTGTTATTCTATGTATGATAGCGGTATTATGGTTATGCTTTTTAAAGAAGACCTTATCTTTAGGGACACCTACTGAAATATTTGTGTGAAATGATACTGGAGTTATTTCAAAGAATCCAACAGCAGGTAAAGAGGACTGAGTGGGAGAATAGATGAAAGAAGATTGGTCATGAGTTGGTAAATGATTAAGTTTGGGGATGGGTACATGAGGGACAGCATTACATTATTCTCTCAAAATCTGTATATTTTCCTAAAAGAAAAAAAAAAAGCTTGAGGAAATAGGGCACATTTTCAAATAGTTAACTTTTACCATCCTAATACTAAAGCCTCAAAGACAGTATTTTGCAAAGTTGATCTATTACAATATAAATCACCCACCAAAAGGAAAGACAAGAAACTAAGTTATATGAATTCAGTAGCAGTTACTAACGTGAACTCTGCTAGTGATTTAACTATGTATCAATTTCACTTTTAATTTTGTAGCAAACATTTCCTAGCATTCTAATACAATGACTGCCAGAGTTCTTAATAATGTTTTAATTAATCTCTTCCTAAGTAAATTAACCATTGAGTGGGATACTGGCTACAAACTACTATTTTGTCTTCTGGCATTACATATTATTGCCATAGCAGTATACAAAGCTGAAAAAATAGTTTATGCGTGCAAATTTGATATTGCAGGTACAATGAATTTTTTAATCAAAACTGAAGCAGTCCTTACCCTAAAAAAAAAATCAATATATTGTATATGCATGCTTGTGTGTGTGTACATGGCAGAAGTAGTAAATAAGAGAGAGAACATAAATTTATATACAGAATCCTTTCTTACTAAGTATTAAACATAATTTTTGATTCACATGAACAGGATTAAAGTTCAGAATATTGATACTTAGGACATGCACCTACCACTTGTCCGTTATGTGGGTTCTTATGAGCATATGGAGGTCCACGGATATGGTTCCACATCTGGCCAGACGTCATAGCAAAGACGATACACTGAAAGAGAACAATGTGTTTCCATTATAGTAATAATCTGGCTCATTTTGTTAATATTACTCAACTTATGCTGTTATACAAAATATAGAAAAAGAAGTACAATGTGGTAACATACCAGAGATACCATGGCCCAACCAGTTTTGTTATATATGAACTCCAAGTTGTTCCTTCTTAAATAGAGCAAACCACCAACAAGTGACACTAACAGGGCCAAAGCAATGGTGCCAGAGTAGTTGGGTGGCCTGAAGACTCGAATCTGCAAAAATACAATGAAAATTTTAAAAGTGAAAGAAAAATAATTTTTCCTCTTAACTATATTCCAAGTCCTTCTAATTTTCAACATAAATTTGGAAAGATGCCATCTTACTTTTCATAGCTGGCACTAATATTACTTTTATTTTTTATAAATCAAAAATATTTGCCTTAAAATATCAGGGCTATGTAAAAGAACTCACTCATCATTTTAGGTTAAATGGGTTAAATATATGCGAAATCTAATTATATTAAACCCAGAGCTGTTCTGGTTAACCCATGGAACATGAGATCATCTGGTAAAGAGTAAAGGTAAGATGGGGGTATATTATTTGTATAATTTCAAATCAAGACTTTTTAAAAAGACATTTTAAAAACTGCTTTATTGAGATATACTCCACATACCATACAATTCACCCAAAGTGTCAATTCAATGGTTTTTAGCATATTCACCAACATGTGCAACCATCACCACAGTTAATATCAGAAAATCTGAATCACTTCAAAAGGAAGTCCCATACCCTTTATTCATTTCCTTTTTTCTTTTACCCTCTAGCCCTAAGTAACCACTAATTTACTTTCTGTCTCTATAGATTTCCCTATTCTGGACCTTCATATAATATGTGGTCTTTTTTAACTGGCTTGTTTCCCTTAGCATAATGTTTTCAAGATTCAACCTTGTTGTAGCATGTGTCAGTACTTCATTTCTTTTTAAGGTTGAATACTCCACTGTATGGATATACCACATTTTATTTATCCATTAATCAGCTGACAGTCATTTGGATTGTTTCTACATTATGGCTATTCTGAGTAATGTTGCTATAAACATTCTTGTATAACTTTTTGTGTGAGCATATTTTCATTTCTGTCAGGTATATATGTAGATTTGCTGGGTCATATGGAAACTCTATTTAATGGTTTGAAGACTGCCAAATTGTTTTCCAAAGGGCTACATCATTTTGCACTCCCAACAGTGGTGTGTAAGGATTCCAATTACTTGCCAACATTTCTTATCTCACTGATTTTAGCACTCCATGTGAGTGTAAAGTAGTATCTCACTGTGGGTTTGATTTGCATTGCTCTGATGACTAATGAGCATCTTTTCATGTACTCACTGGATATTTACATACTTTCCTTGCAGAAATGTTTATTCAGATAATTTACTCATTTTTTAAGTGGTCTTTTTATTATTGAGTTGTAAGGATCCTATTTTAAGTCCTTTAAAAGAGAAATGATTTCAAATATTTTCTCCCACTCTAAGGGTTGTCTTTTCATTTTCGTGATGGTGCTCATTAAAGCATAAAGACAAGCAGTTTTTAAAGTAGTTTTTTAAAAAGTAAAATTGGTATCAACTCATGATTTCACAGTATGTTCAGATCTTGGTTCTAATAAAATTTGCTACTAAAAAAACCCCAAGGCTCCAGGAGAGATGGCTAAATGAGTGCTGGGTAGGGTAGATAGGTAGATACAAGATGAACCAGAAGTATCACACTCTGACCTCATATTTTACTACAAAGCTACAATAATTAAAACAATTTGGTATTGGCAGAAAAACAGATACATAGACCAGTGGAACAGAACTGAGTCCAGAAATAAACCCACACATATATTAGCAACTAATTTTCAACAAAGAAGCCAAAAACATACAATGAATAAAAGAAAGCCTCTTCAATAAATGGTGTTGGGAATATTGGAAAGCCACATGCAAAAGAATGAAACTAGGCTGTTGACACTATATATTAAAATTAACTCAAAATGGATCAAAAACTTAAGACCTGAAACAATACATAGAAGATTTATGGACCTTGGTCTCAGAGGGGTTTTTGTGAACTTGAGCCCAAAGTCAAAGGAAATAAAAAGGAAAATTAATGAATGGGACTGCATCAAACTAACAAAACTTCTGCAAAGCAACAGAAACCATCAATGAAACAAAAAAACACCCAACTGAATGAGAGAAGATATTTGCAAATGATACCACCAATAAGGGGCTAATAACCAAAATATGTAAAGAACAACAAAAAAACAAACATTCCAATTAAAAAATGGGCAGAGTACCTGAACAGACACTTCTCCCGAGGAGACATACAAATGGCCAACAGACACATGAAAAGATGCTGAACTTCACTAGCTATAAGGGAAATGCAAATCAAAACCACAATGAGATACCATCTCAACCTGTTAGAATGGCTATTATCAATGAGAAAGGAAATAACATGTTGGAGAGGATGCAGGGAAAAGAGAACCCTTGTACACTGTTGGTGGGAATGTAAAATGGTGCAGCCTCCATGGAAAAAGTATGGAGAGTCCCCCAAAAATGGAGCAGCTATATAACCCAGCAATTCTTCTTCTGGGTATCTACCATAAAAACTTGAAAATACTCATAAAGATATATGTACCCCTATATTCATTGAAGCATTATTCACAATAGCCAAGAGAACGAAACAACCTAAGTGTGCCTCAACTGATGACTGGATAAAGAAGGTATGGTACATATATACAATGGAATACTACTCAGCCATAAAAGTGAAATACTGCCATTTGCTACAATATGGAAGGATTTTGAGAGTATCATGCTAAGTGATATAAGTCAAACGGAAAAGGACAAGAATCATATGATTTCATTCATATGAGGGATAAAAAACAGCGACAAATGGACAGACCAGACGGAAAGTGGGCAGGAGCAGGAATAAGGTAGTAACAAGATAGAAGACGACTAGACTTTGGATGGTGAGCATATAATGCAATATATAGATTGATATATTATAGAATTGTACACCTCAAATTTAAATGTTATTAACCACTGCTACTCTGATTTATTTAAAAAATAAGGAATAAAGTGATATCTTCTTAAAAAAAAAAATTTCTATGGCTAAGAATTTAAATCATCTTTGATTATATCCTTAAGTTAAATTCCTAGAAGCGGAATTAAATTATATAACAAAGACATGATATATGATACATAGTTAAAATAGTTATACCAATTTATAGTCCCAAGAACAGTGTATGTTTTTTGTCAGATGGCTCACGAAAAGCAGCTATTATTCTGTTTTTATTTGCCCAAAAGATAGAAATTATATATCTTGCTTTTTAATTAGAATTTCTTTCATTATTAATACTATTGGGTAATATTCAGTATATTTTTTAGCCTCTGAAATTACTTTCTGCCTACCTCACATACTATTTATTGGCTCTTAAAATATCAATGAACCATTATTCTAAAAACCACTTAAATTCACCTAACTTAAAGTTTAGCTTACATCTTATAGCTATACTTTCTCTAAGCAAAGAGAGATACTCCTTAGAGAAATTAAAAAAAAAAAAAATCCTGTGGCCTTATTACAATGCTCTAACAAACCAAGCTAATTAGCCTATTATTAAAAAGGGGTGGGGGGAATAGAAACATACATGAACATCCGTTCTGTCAGCAATCCACTTTGCTAGTTGTTCAGCTGCAAATCCGATCCTTTGAAGGTCAAAAGTATCAGCTCTCTTAGGTCTTCCTTTTGCAGGAAAATGCATGAATGTAGGAGCAGAGTTCATGTTGAGCTATGAAACATGAAAGAGAAAATACTAAATATAATACCCAAGCAACATTTATATATTAGTAATCTAACATTTCATGTTTCTTTCTTCATGAATTTTGGAAAGATAACATTTATTATAAAAATCCAAGTGGCTTTTCAGAACTTAATTACTATTTTTATTCAGAACTTAATTACTATTTTTATATCCCGTTACTACCTTAATATTGAAAAAAAAAACCTTATAAATTTGACTGTTTGCTAAACCTTCACATTTAACACACATCATTTGTATTTTCAGCTGTATCCTCTAAATTTTATAATCCATTTCATTCTTTTTCTTTCTAGAATTTTGTAATTAAAGAATGAAATAATTCAAAGTGCAAAATAGAAATTATAGTTTGATAATACATGGACTATTTCACTTCTTAAGGAATTATTAAAGTACTAGCATTTGATGAAAAATATACTATGGAACTAATTCCAAACAAATTATAAGTAGATTGACTGCTCTATTAAATTTTAAAGACTTTTAAAAATGACAATGACTGCAATAGAAGCCAACATTTTTGCTCTGAACTTGATTGTCTTCTCTGTTCAACTTCTCTATTAATTCAACTGTCTTAAAATGGTTATGTCTCACTATTATTTTCTAAAGGCAATTTCCATTTTAAAAGTGTACTGAATAAAACACTAGCCTAGTATAAATATTAACAATACAGTACCCCAAAACAAATAGATTAATTCGCATTGAGGAGTAAATGGCAAATATATATATAATTATGTATATATGTGTGTGTATATGTATATGTATAAATTCTTGCTGCCCAGGAAAAATATCTCAAATGAAAAGCCAAGAGATTTCTGGCCCTTATTTGTAATACATATTTCAGCATTTCCCATAAAAAACAAAACCAAATCAAATAACACATACTTTAGATCACAGCTGACATCAAGGTAAAGATATTGCAGTACCAGCAGTGGGCTTGTATGTTATGGACAACTCCCTGGCCTGTTGTCAGACACTTAGCCTCAGCCATCACACAGGAATCACATGTAATTGAAGTTACTTTTCCAGTAAGTCTCCAACAAGCCAGGAGTTGCCAAATTTCTGCACTTGCTATTAATATTATATTTGGACACCACACTATTACTGACAGTGCTTTCAAACATCAGTTTAGAGAGTGTTTCAACAAAATGTGATTTAACGGGTAATGAGAAAGAAAACACAAGCATTAAAAATCTTCTAGTGATTCTCAAGTAAAATAAAATAGATTTTTTTCCATTTTTGTAGATTGCAATTCCCCATAAAAATCATTAACTACTATAATGTTTATGCATTTCTGCATTTAAAAACAAAAGAAACTCTTATTGCTAAGCCAGGGGCTAGGTTTTGGAAAAGACAAAGCAGTTCTATATTTATAATTCTGCTGAATCAAAATTACCCTGAGGAAAATTTTCAACTAAAAACAATTTTGACTTCAACTCTCATATCTATGTTTAAAGCATATAAAAGATTTCAACAATTATACCTAACAATATAACTATATGGTTATATGCTAGCAGCCTATAGTCAGTACTTAGCACAAAGATATGATTACTTTGTCTCATAGTTTTGTTTTGTTTAATCTGAATTAGCTGCCAACATTTTAAAGATAAATTTCATGTAGAAATTCATATTTAGATCTCTTCTTCAAAAACAGATTTAGCTACATGTGGCCTGAACTTCTTCAATAGAGCTAGAGCCGAGCTGTGTCTCTCACTGAGGTCAAGCTTGTCCTCTCATCTGCTGCAGTCCCCACCTACACCATATTGTTTCTTCAACATGAGACCAAGGATCAGCTGCATGACATTTTGCTGATTTCATTTCTTATCGTAGTTAGAAGAAAAGTGAAATATGAGTGTTTCCATTAAAGATTTATTTTTTTAATAAAGACCAAGACAGACTTTGTTGTAATAAATATAGGAGAGAGCTAATTTACTTGTGCAAGTGAAAAACTAATGTGTTTAATATACTAAGTATGTACATAAACAAAGATATCACAATGAAACAAACTAATCCAACCTGCTTTCTTAGTTTACAGGCCTGGCCAGGATAGACACTTGGGCTTGAAGCCTGTGCTGTAGCAGTAAGACTGGAGTAGGATGACTACTTACTAATATGGTAGAGAGGATTCACATATACAATGAATAGCACTTCCATCTAATTTTCTCTAAGGCCAACTCTAAGATTCTATACAGACATAAATTAAATGAAAGAACATTTATTTTGCATAGTACTATAATTTTCCTTTATAAGGTTATTTGAAATTACATATTTATATGTGTTTTTCTTTATATTATTACTACTATTAGCACTCTAGTCTGTAAGCTCACTATGGGAAAAAAACATGTATGTTTTTCTTGCCAATTTATTGCTCCTACAAGAATAGCCACTCAATATTTGCTGAATAGATGAACAAACAGAAACATCCCTAAAAGGCAAAATAAATTTAGGGAAAAAGAAATAAATGAAGAATACTAATAGGAAAGACCAAGGGTAAACGCTACTGAAAGAAAAAGAATTTATCTTATTCAACCAGAAAACAGCAAAGATGAATAATCAATCTGGAAGCAAATAAGCAAAAATACTCGCTAATCGCTCATTTGCAATTAGTGAACTAGATTCTTTACAGAGCTAAATGACCTGGTAAAGCATTATGCCAAAGAATGTCACATGTGACCAAGATACTCAAACTAATCAATGCCTGGTACTACAATAAGTTTTACATTTGAAAGGCACTAATCAAGTAGTGATAAATATAAAAGAATTAATAACTGCAGAGTAAAGGCATGATTAAGAGCTAGCTCTCTGGAAAGCAGACTGCTGAGCTCAAATTTTAGCTCCAAACTTTATAACCTTGGACAAGTGACTAAGCATCCTCATACCTTGGTTTCCTGATCTGTGAAATAGAGATAACAACACTAGATCACTGTGAAGCTGAATAAAAGAATACACATGAAGCACATAAGAGACGACTGTATAAATGACAACGTATTAGTCTGCTCAGGTTGCTGTAAGAGAATACCACAAACTGGGTAGCTGAAACAACAAATTTATTTTCTTACAGTTCTGGAGGCTGAAAATCTAAGATCAAGGTCAGAAGAGTTCTCTGGTGAGACCTCTCTTCCTGATTTGAAGATGGTCACCTTCTTATTGAGTCCTCACATGGTCTTTTCTCTGTGCATATATAAGACTGGTCTCTTCCTAGACACCAGATCACGAAGTGGTGTCCACCTTAGACACCACTTAAAGGAAGTAATTAGGGTTAAATGAGGTCCTATTGGATTCAAGTTCCATCCTTATGATCTCTTTTAATTACCTCCTTAAGGTCTCTATCTCCAAAAAATATGGTTCCTGGGGGTTAGAGTTTCAACATATGAATTTGGAAGGGACACAATTCAGTCTGTAGCACAGAACAAATGCTGTTAAATAAATCTTTAATACTTTATATATAAAATTATATTTGCCACATGGGAAGAGATCAAGTAATACACTAAATTTTATATAAAACTTCAAAAATTTATGAACAGTACCATCTTAAACCATGTAAACTGCCACTGTGTACTGAAAAAACACACTTCCTCTGCAGTGCAAAAGTTGAAACTTGTTTACCGTACTCACTAATGGCAAACACTGTTCATTGATAAAAATAACATTATTTGTAATTGTTTTAATCACATCATAGAACTTATTAATAACCACTATTGTGTCTCTCAAATTATTCAATAAATGGTATCCTTAGCTAGCAAACAAAAATGTATCAACCACAACCAACTCTATTAAATATATTAACAAAATAAAATATAACTTTTACCTGTTGAAAAACATCTGTGCCTTCATCGTAGTCCACCATACTGAAGAAGAGTTTGTTACAAAAAGCAGATGAATAGCGCCAGGAGTTAGCCAGTATTTGATATTCTTCATTAGCTTGCCTAATAAGAATAATGGAGCAGAGTAGAAATATGTCAGTATTTAAGCATTAACAAAGCTGTTAATAAAATGGGTAATTCTAGGGCAAGAGTTGGCCAGGGTTTGTATGGAATGCAAGCTAGGAACAGATTTTATATTTTTAAATGGTTGTAGAAAATAAAAATAATATTTCGTGACACGAAAATTACATAAAATTTAAATTTTATTGTTCATAAATAAAGGTTTACGATACAGAGTCACACTGATTCATTTACATATTGCTTATGGCTGCTACTGTGCTATACAAGGGCAGGGCTGAATAGTTGTTAGGTGAACCCATATGAGCCAAAAGCCCATACAGGCTCTTTAAAAGTTTTACTACTCTTATTCTAGGAAATAAAATCATTTTGTGACATCTCCTACCTTATATAACTTAAATCTTATAATTTTTAGCAAAGGGCATGAGCAATTTTTAAGAATATTCGCAATTCAATTTAATAGAGAAACAACAATCATGACAATATATTTTTAAAATTATAAATACAGTTATAATGTACCTTTATATATTCCATTTATCTAAAATTGCATTTATATTCAAACTTAAAAGTAAATAAAAATTTCTGGGAAGCTAAATCAAATAGCCTGAACAGTCTTCCTCTAAAAGCATATTTACTCCTATTTTTAATTCATTTCTATTGGACATTTTGTTGGTTTTCCAAATAATAAAGCTCTATATTTAGGTGTAGGGATGGAGTATAAACAGAGAAATGGTGTTGCTGGAAGGATGTAGGCATAGTAATGGAAATAAAAAATAAGTGACTGCAAAACATTAATGAAGTGCTTCTTCCATGTAGTAATTGATTATTCATAGAGTTTCGGGGAGCCCCTCTCCCAAAACTGGAAGTAGAGAAATAAAAAAGGTATAATCCCACAATAATAAAAATACTTGAAATGGAATCAGCAGCAGATAAGAGATTTCAAGAATATCTGGAAACATAAAGCTAGTGGAAAAGATCTGATGGAGTATAATCTCAAAGGACAGTGCAGTGTAGGAAAAAACTAAGAAAAGTACTGGATTAAAAGTAGCAGAGATGCTAGGTCTGAAATTTTACCTTGCTAGCCTAACAAGCTAGCCTGTTACTGTTTCATGGATGCTGGCAAAAGACATGAGACTCCTGGGTCAGAAACAAAAAACTTTATTATTTCATGTTCATTTGCAACAATTCCCCATGCCCCCAGGTCTCGCAGGGTGACATAAAAGGTCCTTTGTGGATTCCTGCACACATAGTTGACAGTGCTACCAAAGAAGAATATTGAGTTTATGGGACTTACTCTTTTATAGTAAGTGATAACAAGTTTGTGCTATGTTCAATGGGAGACATGATCTTTTTCTCCTTAAGGCTTGTCCCTGCACACACAACTTTTTGCATTCTTGGCATACCCAGCAAGAACATACAGGGATGCTCAGGGCCCATGGCGAACTGCTTCTCCCAAAAGTATTTACAAACGTGTGTGCACACATGCACATACACGCACACACACACAGGTCATGTAAAAGGGAAAAAAAATAAAAAGAGCACTTATAAATTTTAAATATGACTGTTCAAGTTAAAAACTAATATCAGTAGAGTTAAATAAAAGTCATACAACAAAAGACACGGGTGGATTATATTGGGGAAAGGAGAGAGAAAAGGACCTAGAGACAGAATCCAATAAATCCAACTTTCAAACAGAAGGCGTCCCAGAGAGAAAAGAAGCACAAAGTAGAGGAAATCTTTCTGGAGACATACGCAATTCAAAGAGACTAAGTCTTCAAATTAATTTCCCAGGTTATGAATAAGAGAAATAAGAAAAGACAAACACCTAGACATATTGTGATATTTTAGAACATTACAGATAAAAAAGAAGATCCTAAACGTTTTCAGAGGAAAAAAGATACATAACAAGGGCAAACAATGAGAATGGGATTGAACTGGTTATTAGCAACACTAGATACTGGCAGATAATGGAACATTTTCTTCAGAGTTTTGAGGGCATGCTATTTTCAATCTAGAATTCTGTATCAAGTCAAACAATCAAGTTTGAAATAAACATGTTCTAAGAAGTGTAAGGAATGTGAAATTACCTTAGGATATAATTGACAAAAAAGTGATATGAATTAAAAAAATTTTTTAAAAAGAAAACTTGAGACTATGATAGAAGCTCTATATGAAAGAGAAAAGAGCAACTAAAAATAAGGTAGGAAGGGTAGAAGACATATAAAAAAGCTGTGATGCAACTATGGAGTTATGAGATACAAATTAGAACAGGCATTTAACTGGACTTCCAGATGAACAGAATAGATTCTAAGCAATCAGTAGAATGAGAAAGAGTTGGAAGATATCAAGACTATAGTAAGATAGTAAGACATAGTTGGTGTCACAATACAACTGCAAAATGAACATAAAAGGCAACGTCTAAATCAGAAGCAAATTAAAATGTATCATAATTTTGACAAATTGGTGATAGGTTATTTTGAACATTTTCTTTTGAGTAGGATAGAGGTCATAAATGGTGACACTGTAGAAAAGAAACCATAATCACAAATTACTACTTTACAGTCGACGCTATTTATGTGGAACTAATAATATAATTGCTGTTTATCATCTGTCAACTTTCTAAATCAACCTACAGACAGAGTAAAGATATAAGTATGTTAAAGTGCAGAACAAAAACGCTATCAACTACGACAAGACAGAAATATAGTTAACAGGATTTGGTAGATGCAAGAACAAGAGATGATAGGGAAGGGAATACTTGCTAACCTAGGGAATCAAGAGATACAACCTACAGTTAATGGTCAAGAAGGAGAAAGATGCTATTTACTATTACACTAAAAAAAAAGAACTGCTAAACTATAAAAAATGATAGGTAAGATGAATTAAATCTTCACTTATAATAGCAGAAATGTAAATAGCAAATCTTTGTTATATGAAATAAATATGAGTATATATGAAATATTATTAGAACAACATTTAGAGAGATGAAAAAATCACTAGAAGAAAACACAAAGGAATAAAAGTAATTGACTGTGGCTAAGTCTACAAACAGGTGAGTGTAAGGGCTAGGGACTTTAGTTGTTCACGTTAGGTCCTTTTTTTTATTATTAACAAAAAGCATATAACAAAAAGCATATAATATAAAAATACATATTTAAGAAGGCTAAATATGAACAGGGCTATAATCTGAGGTCATTTAGCATAAAGTAAAGATCTTAAGGGCATCATTTTATCAGAGCATAATACAAAAATTGATCATTGTCATGATCAGCCTAAGACTGTGTTGCGTTCAGTAGGCAGAAAATTATACCCATTTAAAAAATGTGTTCGATAAAAATGGTTACAAAACCTTTAAAGCTTTGGTAGTTAAATAGAATTTAATTTGTTATAATTCACTGAAAAAGTATTTACTGAGCACCTAGTAGCAGGAAGTAAGCTAATCTCCAAAGTCCCTATTCTTGAGGAATTGATGTTTTTAGTGAAGAGACATATAGTGAACAACCAAAGAAATACATAAAAAATTAAAAACTAAAATATACACTGAAGAAAAAAATAGATGGAATGAGATGAAAAAAAATAAAGAGGACCTACTTGATGTTATGGTTATAAAAGTTTTCTCAGATCAAGTGATACTAAAGCTCAAATCTCAAGATGGAGAAAAGCTACCACTGAAGATCTAGAGAATGAACATTTCAGGAAGCACACACAGCAAGTACAAAGGCCTGAAGAGGGAAAGAATTTAAGATGCTGGCAAAATGAAGCTGTGGTATAAATGAGAACATGTTTTCTGTGAATACACGTAGAATGCACAGCTTACACCCTCTCTCAATCTATGTAAAATAGTGCCTCACTGCTCCTCTACCAATCCTAGCATAGAAACACAGCTAAAAGCAATAGGAGCCCTGAAATCTGATTTTTGTCACGTGGAATATGTTACTGGTAAGTATTCATCACTGATTTTCAAAGAAAAAATGTATAATAACTTCATACAGTGAATTGGCACTGATGATGAAGTAGGTCTGAACTAACCATTTTTACACAGGATAAATATTTTCACTTTTAAAATGAAACGGAAATAGCAAATCAGCAAAAATTGACATTTCTATGGTGATGATATTCTAAGAAATTAAAATGCTTCATTCTGAAAAATACACAAGAATCAAATCTTAGATTTCAACATCTGTATACATTATCTAATGGAATAACATAAAATAAGGATGTTGAATTTCTTTCATGTTATAATGTAGGACAGACCTACTAGACTACTAAGAATACATTCATGCACTCATTAATTCACCCTACAAATATATATTAATGCCAACAATGTGTCAGGTAATGTAGGAGCGAATAGTAAGTGCAATGTCCCTGATATCAAGGAGAATATATTCCAGTGAGTCAAAGAGAATAAATTAATTTTGCCTTCAAACTCTGTACTCCATATCATCCAATTTTTCAGTTTAATTTTCCATTATCAATTGTAGATTCTATCCTCTGTTCCAAAATCCTAAAAAGTTTCCCACTGCCTGTATCTTAAAGACAACGGGCAGAATAGAAGACAAGATCCTTCATACCCTATCCACAACTTATCTCTACAATCTATGTCTCTATTAACATACCATAGTAAAAGGGCCTGTTTTATGACATGCCATGTTCATTCATTAAGCATTAAAGCATTAAATCCTTTGCTTAGAATGTTTTCCTTTCTTTCAGAAGCTTGCTGAAAAACTGCCTCTCCTTCAGAAGTCATTTCAAATCTACCTGCAATACTTGAATCAACTGTCTGAAATGAAAATTCTCAGTTACTGTGCAGTGCTACTTAAGTTATGCACTTATCTGTACTGTTTATGCATATTATGTTTATGCTTTGGTTTTTCAATGGCTAGGACCCAGTACAGATAAGCATTTAATAAAGGTCTGATGATGGTGATGATGAATAATACACTTTCCTAAACAGTCAATATATCATGTATGCCCTAATACTAAATATCACTAAATTAAAGATTCTGAACTCTGGAAAGTCTGACCAAAAGCACATATAGGTTTGCATCAACAGGATAATGTCTCTTATAAGGCAAAATTGCTTTATTCTATTGGTGGTCTTAGGAAGAAAAAAACAAACAAACTTTAAATCTATGTATCATCACAAATAAACATTATTTATCAAAAAAATAGAGGCCATGACTTGAAAAGTTATGACTAAAGTATCATCTAAAATCATGTTCTTAATGTCAACTGTATATGCAAATGTAGGATCTAGATCTTAACCAGCAATGATATTTATTCAGCATTTTAATATGTGCTGCTATAATAAAGAAGTATACCTCATGGCTCCATCTTTAAGAAACTTGTTAGAGAAAGGAACAGACACACACTAAGACATATACACTAAGATGTATATTAAAAAAAAATGCAGATTATAGATGCCACATGGCATGAGGAAGAGGATAAGATCACAGTGGACTGGAGTGATTGGACAAAGTGTGAACGTGAAAATATTCAAAGAAGAATGGAAGGACTAAAATGATAATAAGAAAGGACAGAAAGAGAATATTAAGGTAACAGAAGCTGTATAAACGAAGACCACTAAGTCTAAAATATGTTATTTTGAGTTCAAATAATAGAATATAAGTTTCATGTTAGAAAATAAGGAAAAAGAGACTGGAAACTCTCTTCCGGTAGAAAGATAAATAGGGCTTTGACTTTATTTTGTAAACAGTGAACAATTATAAATGTTTTGAAGGAAGTGGATTATGCAAAATGCTAATTAAGAAAGCTGTATCTGGCAACAGTGTGTATAATATATTGGAGGAGGAGAAAATAAATGTTTGGAAACCACTCAGAATGTTAATATTATGGTCTACTTGGGAAAAACATATGAGGCTATTTAAATAGATTATAAATGAAGATATGACCTATTTCTTACATATTCTCCTTTAGAATCCAGAGCATCAAAGCAACAAGCAAAATTTCTACACAAGATGCTTCTACTTAAGAATATATTTAGTTGATTTAAAGAATTCTAGGGGAGCCAAGCAAATTACATTTTTTCAACACAAGTACAATACTCAGAAAATTTAGTACTGACAAGGTATATGGGGGCTTCTGATGGATACAATTCACTAGCAAGAATCTAAAATATGTTATTATGAGTTAAACAGAACTATTTGTCATTAAAAATAATTCAATGAGCCTGAAAAATACCAATTTTAATGTTGATGACATCTATTAACAGTATAAAAGACTCATTAGAAAGAATGTTCCCCAATAATATAGACCCTGTTTTCTAAACTTAACTCCATATCCTTATTACCCCTTAGTCCAACTTCTTAATAATAATGAATAGAAGAATCCTACCTAGTGCAAATTAGAAATTCACTGGATTCTTGTATGTGTTTATGTCACTCGGGCTAATGAGCAAAATAAGTCATCGCTAGTGCTTATTAAGCACACTTCAGACTTCACTGCCATCTGAAATTGAAAGTTGAAAACCACAATTGCTCCAAACACTTAAATATTTCTGATACTATTAACTAAAAACATATTTTCTGTTTTGGTAGTTCAGAGGAATATTAGAGGCATAACTTTATGAATTTAGTAAGCATTGTAAATTGTTCTGATATATTCACATGCAGCCTGAAGAGGGCAGTCAAGTTGTACCAAAACATCCAGGAAGGCTTAAGCAGTAACTGCCCGGCACAACTCTTGTTAAATCTGTTCTCGAGTAAATTTTCTCAATTTTTGATTATGGGAACAAAAAAAAAAGAAAAATCAGTTAATCCAAATGCTATAACTTTTTATATTATAATAATTTTTAAAGGTTATGTAAAACTAAAATGATTAACTTATCTGTAGTTGTATATGTTTTAATATATTTCCCATGATGAATGTAATTTTTATCTTTGACGCCATTGAAGAGATTTTTTTAAGAAATATGAATTTTCTTTTTAGTGTTAATCAAACTACCTATAAAGTAACAGATTTATGTCAAAAATCCCATGTATGACTTTAATAGTCATGTTTACAATGAATTATGTATATATATAAATTTATATTACACATAGGTATTCTAAAGTGTATCTTCATAAAACACCAACTTAATCTACTTCTATAACTATATAGAAAGATCTAGAGTGAGCAGGACAACATATTACTTATAGTTCTAAAGAGGAAAAAATACCCCAAAACTAGTAAACAGCACCCTGAACAAAGATTTTAACAGAGTGATTTCACTCTTGTCATGCTACATGTACCCAGGACCCTACTGAATACACCAAAATATATTAAGTAGACCCAGTGCCTCTCAAGAGATGAGAAATTAATAGTTCCCTACACTATTGTAATTGACTCTGCACAATTCACTTGGTAAGATAAATTAAAGAGATTGAGCTCATTATGCTTTGTGTTTCCTATGCATCTATATGTTCCTTCATCAGACTTAAGTAGATACCGTTCCTTGGAAAACAACTCTAACATAAAATGTTATTCAAATGCATGTCTTAAAAGAAAAATATCTATGAATATAAGAGACATTAAACTGTAACATTCATAGTTACAACACGGTTCAAGTCAATAAAATGTGTTCTCTTAAAAAAAAATGGTAACACCAACATATAAATGCTTAAAAGTCATATGCTAAGAATACTGACACAATGCAGTAAAGAAGCAAACTGATTCATCCATCGTTCATTTGACAAATTTTCTTATCTACTACATATACTATAAATATGAGGATTATAGTTTATAGTATATGTAGTATATATATCTGATAAATATTTGTAGAAATAACAATAAAGAATAGATGAATGAATAAATGGATAAGTCAGTACAATGTTTGGAAAGGATAAAAGTGAGAAAGACACAGGCCCTTGCCTCAAGATGTCAGTCCATTAGGGAAACATTATAATGTTAATTAATAAAAATAAAACAACAAATCTTATTTACGATAACATGCCCAGGAATTATCATGATATTCAAAAACTATTTGTTAAATAAATGGATTAATGCATTTATCACAAAACTTGACTAGCTGAAATTAGGAAAGCATTAATTCAGACCTTAAATCCTGTAGGGATTACTCAACAATTCTATGCTTTAGCTTCATGTGCTAAAAAGCCTAAATAAAATATGCCGCCTTTAGAGAACTTTGTTGTAATGAATCAAAAAGACAGACACGAGATTACAGAAACCGTTTTATGAGGTGGAGATTAGGTGTTTTCTACATAACTGAAAGCATCACCATCGTCATAACATTTATTGAGATTTACTGTGTACCAAGAACTCCTTTATGTATTTACATCTATCTCATTCAATCTTCACAAAGACTTATAATATAGATACCAGTTCTGCCCCTGTAGTTGTAACTGTGCATGTTATATACAATTTAATATCTCTTATTTTCGTATACATATTTTTAGGAATCTGAAGAACAGAAGTTAATCAACTTGTCTCTGTCCCATGGCCAGCAATTACTAGAGCCAGCAGAATTCAAACTCAGATTGTAAAAGATAGGCTATAACTATACCTATGGCTATACATAAAGATACAAATACAAACTCAATTCTTAAAGTGTTTTCCCCAGACCACTTGTATCAAAAATCATGTGAAAATTTTTCAAAATGTATTTATTTTTTGAGCAGTTTTAGGTTTACAACAAAATGAGGGGAAGGAACAGAGATTTCTAGTATATTCTCTCCCTTATACATGCATAGCCTCCCCTATTATCAACATAACTCAGTAGAAGGGAATTATTATTTATTTATTTATTTATTTATTTTACCAAGGATGAACCTACATTGACACATCATTCACCTAAAGAATGTAGTTTACCTTAGGTTTAACTCTTGGTATTTTACATTCTACAGGTTTTGACAAGAGTATCATAATATATACCTACCATCATAATGTCTACAGAATATTTTCACTGCTCTAAAAATTCCTAATCTCTCACCACCAACCCCTGGAACTACGATCTTTATTTTCACCATAGTTCTGCCTTTTCTAGAATGTCATATAGTTGGAATCATACAGTATGTAAGTATGTAGCCTTCTCAAATTGGCTTCTTTCACTTAGTAATATTTATTTGAGGTTCATGCATGTCTTTTCATAACTTGATAGCACATTTCTTTTTAGTACTGAATAACATTCCATTGTGTGTATGTACTTTGCATGGACATAAGTTTTCAGCTTCTTTTGTACCAAGATAAATAACTGCTGGATCATATGGCAAGAGAATGTTTAGTTTTGCAATGTACGAGAGTTCCTGTTGCTTCACATATTTGTCAGCATTTGGCATTATCATTGTTTTGAATCTTGCATTCTAATAGGTACTTGTAGTGGTATCTCATTGTTATTTTAATTTACATTTCCCTTGTGACATATGATGTGGAGAAACTTTTCATATGCTGATTTGCCATCTGTTTATCTTCTTTGGTGAGGTGTCTGTTAAGGTCTTTGGCCCATTTTTTAAATTGAGTTATTTATATTGTTATTGTTGAGTTTAAAGAGTCTTTGTATATTTTAGATAATAGTTCTTTATCAGATGTGTCTTTTGCAAACATTTTCTACCGGTCTGTGGCTTGTTTTCTAATTCTCTTGATATTGTCTTTTGTAGAAAATTTTTCATTTTAATGAAGTCCCGCTTATCATTTCTTTCATACTGTCTTAGGTATTTCATCAAAAAAAGGCATCACCACGCCCAAGGTCATCTAAGTTTTCTATGTTATCTTCCAGGAGTTTTATAGTTTTGCATTTTACATTTAGGTTTATGATCCATTTTAATTTTTATGAAGGATATAAGGTCTGTGTCTAGATTATTTTTTTGCATGTGGATGTCTAATTGTTTCAGCACCATTTGTTGAAGATACTAACTTTGCTCCATTGTGTTGACTTTGTTCCTTTGTCAAAGATCAGTTCATTATATTTGTCAAAGTCTATTTCTGGGCTCTCTATTCTCCATTAATCCAGTCTTTCACCAATACCACACTGTTTCGATTATTGTAGTTTTACAGTAAGTCTTGACATTAGGGAGTGCCAGTTCTCCAACTTTGTTCTTCTCCTTCAATATTATATTAGCTATTCTGGATCGTTTGCCCGTCTATATAAACTTTAGAATCAATTTGTCAATATCTGCAAAATGATTTGCTAGGATTTTGACTGGGATTGCATTAAATCTAAAGATCAAGTTGTGAAGAACTAACATCTTGAGAATACTGAGTCTTCCTATCCATGGAATATCTCTCCATTTATTTAGTTCTTTGATTTCATTCATCAGCTCTGTAATTGTTTTGTCATACAGATCTTCCACGTATTTTGTTAGAGTTACACCTCAGTACTTCATTTTTGGGGGTGCTAATATAATTGATATTGTGATTTTAACTTTAAATTCCCTGTGCTTGTTGTTGGTATATAGGAAAGAAATTGACTTTTGTATATTAACCTTGTATCATGCAGCCTTGCTATAATTGCTCATTAGTGCTAGTTTTTTTGTTGATTCAGATTTTTTAAAAGGATGATCATGTGATCTGCAAAGAGTTTTATGTCCTTCTCCTCAATCTGTATACAATTTTATTTTATTTTATTTTAAAAGTTTTTATTTGATTTTCACTTATTCCTTCTTTGGTGCCCTTCCTTTCTTTATGTAGATCCAAGTTTCTGACATATATTTTCCTTCTCTAAAGCAGTGGTCTCCAACTTTTTTTGGCACCAGGGACCAGTGCTCCTAGGAGAATCTAATGCCTAATGATCGAAGGTGGAGCTGAGGCAGTAATGCTAGAGCTGGGGAGCAGCTGCAAATACAGATGAAGCTTCACTTGATCACCAGCAGCTCACCTCCTGCTGTGCAGTCCAGTTCCTAACAGGCCACAGGCTGGTACTGGTCCGTGGTCTGGGGGTCGGGGACGCTTGCTTTAAAGAACCTCTTTTAACATTCCTTGCAAGACAGGTCTGTTGGCAACAAATGCCCTCAATTTTTGTTTGTCCGAGAAAGTTTATTTCTCCTTCACTTGTAAAAAATAATTTCACAGGGTGCAGAATTTCTTTTTCTCTTAACACTTTAAATATATCACTCTACTCTCTTTTTGCTTGCATGGTTTTTGAGAAGTGGATTTCATTTTTATCTTGTTCCTCTATAGGTCCCCCAGCTTCCTTGCCTTCTGACTTCTTTCAGAGATTTGTTTTTGATTTCTGTAGTTAAGGTATAGTGTTTTGATATTTTTGTTGGTTTTGTCATTTATCCTGTTTGGTGTTCTCTGAGCTTTCTCAATCTATGGCTTGGTGCCTGACATTAATTTGGAGATACCTCAGTCATTATTGTTTCAAATATTTTTTCTGTTCCTTTCTTCTCCTCCTGGTAGTCCCATTACACGTGTTAAACCTTCTGTAGTTGTCCCACAGCCCCTGGATATTGCTTTTTTCTTTCAGTCTTTTGCTTTCTTTGCTTTTCAGTTTTTAAGGATTCTATTGATACATCTTCTAGCTCAGAGATTCTTTCCTCAGCCATGTCCAGTCTACTGATTAGTTCGTCAAAGGCATTCTTCATTTCTATTACAGTGCTCTTTATCATTAGCATTTATTTTTGGTTCTATCTTAGGATTTCCATTGCTCTGGTTACACTGCCCCATCTGTTCTTGCATGTTGTCTACTTTATCCATTAGAGCCTCTACCACTGTAAAATCATACTTATTTTAAATTCATGTTCTGATAATTCCAACATCCCAGCCCGTCTGGCTCTGATGCTTGCTATATCTTCAAATTGTGTTTTTTGCCTTTTGATATATCTTGTAATTTTTTCTTGATAGTCAGATGTGATATACCAGGGAAAAGGAGAATGCTATAAATAGGCCTTTAGTAATGTAGTGGTAACATGTTGCAAGAAGGGAAGTGTTCTATAGTCTTATGGTTAGGTCTCAGTCTTCTGGTGAGCCTGTGTCTCTGGGCAGTGAACTTCATGACTGTTTCCCAGTTTTTTGGGTTTTTTTTGTTGTTTTCTCCTCCCTTAGGTGAGACAGGATGGCTGGAGTGTGCTGGGGATGGGTATTTCCTTTCTCCAACATAGAACACTCGAGTCCAACAGAATTGGGTATTCTCCTTCCCCAGTCAATTAGGCTCTGATAATACCCCACTATGTTAGCGTCTGGTTAACCAGTTTTCCCAGAGGGCAAGCCTTATTAAGAACAGTGCTCTGGTATATTTCAGAATGGTTCCTTTCCTCTCCACCTGCTGTAAGTCCAAGGGATTTTTCTGATATTTACTATGTGAATGTGGTCAAGCTCCTAGAGGTAAATTTTACCATGTTGTAGAGGCTCCTCTGACTCGGTCTCTTACAGTTTTTAACTCTAAGAGTTGTCCGCACTGAGCTTCCAGCAATTTATCAAGTACAGTTCAGATTTTCCTGGCCCAGAACTGGTTTCTGTTCCTGAGTCTTCTGCTCTGGTAAACAATGTCTCCCTGTATTCACCTTCCTCTCCAAATTGGATTTCTTATGGATCCAGGAAGAGTTGATTTTTCAGTCTAACCTTTTACTTGTTGTAAAGATGGAGTGGCAACTTCCATGAAAGCTCATTATGTGCAAAATTGGAAACTAAAAGTGGATTATTTCTTTTAATATAAATCCTTAAACACATATCATGCTATATTAATCAGCCCCTTCAAAAGATTGGTTCCAGGAATATATATTTGAACCAGCTTTCCAAGTACATTTTAAGCACACAGAAATATGAAAATAACTGGAATAAATGAAAACTGAAAAAAAAGGAAAGCCTTCTTAAATGAAGTAATTTCATCTGATTCTGTAGCACATTTCCCCCCAAAAGTTAAACATATTAATCTATGTTCAGAAAGAAAAAAAAAAAAAAAAACAACACAAAAGTTTAATAATTTGGTGTAAAATGCAACAAATATAAAAATAACCATAACACTCTCAATATGACTTCAAAACAATGTTATATTACTCTTATTGTTACCTTTTGACCATGTAAAAAGAATACACATAGTATGTGAATTCTAAAAATCTGGATTTACGTACTGGCATTGCACTTCATAATGTATAAACTTAGAACTAAGTCACATATACGTTTAGTTTATTTTTCCCTTTATATCCAGACAATACCAATAGTAATTCCTCTCTCACTGAGGTTAAAAGCATGAAGTATATCAAAATATTTAATAAATGGCAAAGGGTTATGCAAATCTCACTGTATTTAGCATCTAGCTTAAAATCCATTGACTGTTTGCGCTTTCAAATCTCATTTGGGCTATTTCCCCTCTTACACTGCACCAGGCCCAAAATCATTCTTGTGCTTTCCTCAGTAAACTAAGCTTAGTCTTGAAATTGTATTTATGTGTTTTTTCCTTCTCTTCAACACTACTTTCATAGAAGAGCACACATGCCATGCAACACACTTGGCTCACACACATCACAAAGACATACCCAGGGCATTGAAGCAAATATATATGCCTTGTGAATTCCTAGTCATCCTGTAGGTCCTATTACCTCAATTAACACTTTCTGAAATTGCCTTTTTTGGACACCAACACTAACAAGTAAGACCAGGGTCCTTTCATAGATCTGTGCTTTTCCTTCATAGTGTTTATGAGTTAGATAATTATAAGGTTAACCAAGTAACATGAATATTGTCCAGCACTTCAACTAGACTCTGAAATCAATGAGAGTTGCCACCAGGTTAGTTTGTTCACATTATCTCCTCAGTATCCAGAATGATATCTATATGTAGTAACTGTTCAATAAATATTGGTTCAAAAATGTCAGGGTCAATATAATATTGTATCATCACAGTAGTATCAAATTCCATGGCAAAAAGCCACAAATTTATGAAATATTCTTTTTGTTGCTAGTTCTTGTTAAGATTTCTAAGGGAAAAAACAAAACAAGCTCTACAGACCTGAAAAAAATAAAAACTTAAATAAACTAAACTAAAATGAATGTTAGATATATAATTCCTTGCCAAGAATGTTAAGAAACACTTCAGAATTATTAATAGGTTTATGTTGGGGGTCCCCAGTACCAATCCCAAGTTCAGTGATTCACTAAATAAATTACAGGAATTAACATATAGTCATATTCATTATGGTGAAAGGTTAAGGTTTATTACAGTGAAAAGATACAAAGCAAAATCAGCAAAGGAAAAAGGCACATGGAACGAGTCAGAAGGAAACTAGATGCACGCTTCTACCAGTAACTCCCAGTGGAGTCACACAAGACTCAATTCCTTCAGCAATGAGTTGTAACAACACTTGTGGAGTGATATCTACCAGGAAAAATCATTAAAGATGTAGTGTCCAAGATTTGTACTGGGAGCCAGTTACATAGACATCCTGTCTAGCACATACTAAAATTCCAGACTATTAAAAGAAAAGCAGATGTTCAGCATAAACCACTCTGTTTAGAATTTAGGCACAGTATGCCACTCTTATCAGTTACAGAATTGTGGGAACATTCCTGAAATCCAAGTTTCCACATACCAGTGAAGCCCCAACCTGTCAGCAGGACTTTCAAAGGAGAGCGATCTCAGGTCAGCTATGTTAACTAGTTTGTATACAATCATTGTAGTCACTATTGTCTGATAAACAAAAGAAGGGAGCTGTGTTCTTCAGTAGACTTTACTGACAAAGACAATAATCTACCACAAAGAAGGAATAAATCTGAAGCTGTTTTACTCGACAAAGTATTAATCTGTATGAATTCATTCTTATAGGACCAAGCCTTCTATGCATCTAAGAGAAATTATTTAGAGACTAGGGACTAGAATCTGGGACCATGATAAACACTAAACCTTATTTAATATGTTAAATGATTAGCATATCATAAAATCATAGAAATCAGGACAAATGCTTAAAAATAACATGAACATTATTATAATTTGACATGAATTTATATGTATCTGAGTAATATTTCAGGCTTTTGAGATAAAATGTAGAAACTTTCATCTTTATTTTTAATGTTTGAGAATAGCTATCGAGACTACACATTCAAAAGTAATTATACCATTTCAATTATAACCTTTATAAATAAAAGTTTTAAAGAAGTAAAATGCTATTTTATAGCCTATTAACTTATGTAACTGTGTAATAAGAAACCTTTCAATCTGTTTTTCTCCAATATGTATTCTCATTCATTTCATTCAATAAAATCCTAGTAAGTACATAGAAATTGCAAAGCTCTGAATTGCATGTGATCTAGCATCAACACATCATTATCATTAGTATGATAGTTTTTGTTTCAAAGAATTTTCTCACGGTCAAACTCCAAATTTTCCTACTAAGATTAAAACTCTATCTGAAAAATTACTGGGTTCCTATAGGATAACAACAACCAACTAATAGTTTCTAAAAACTATGCAGATATATCAAAAGAACAAATAAAACTATTTATGCCTATAGCATAATAAGGATAAAAAGAATACTTCGCAAGATAAAGTTATACAAAAGTGAAAAAATTAGCATCTGCAACCTGAGAAATCCATGCAAGAACAGGAAGTAAGGTGCAAACTATGGAAAAGAAGAGAAATCCTAGCAGAGTTGGAACACAAGGAGGAAAAAAAATCATCTCCAAAATGAAAGGATCTCACCTGAATTGGGAAATATTGAATAAAAGATCTGAGACTTGGTGGATAAGAACAGTGACTGCTGCTGGCCAGTATAAATGAAGGGGCTTGAAGGACACAAAAACAAACATCGCAGTCTTAAGAATGCAGCACTTTGTGGGAAGCGGGAGAGAACTTAGATGAGGCAGACAGGCAGGCCTTGGAGGCCTGTAGTGAAAGGGGAGAAGCAAGTCATGGAAAGTAGAGGACCTATGGAATGATAAAATTGTCTCAGAATCGGAAGACAGGGAGGGAAGAAAGAGGGAGGGAAAGGAAAGGAAGAAGGATAGGAGGGAGGAACCTGCTATGCTCAATGTAGCCCACATTATATATATAGAAAAGGGTACTTGAATTAAAAAAAAAACCAAAAACAGAAAAAACTACTAGGCTACTTAAAAGTCTAAGCATCACTTACACAATAAAAACTACTATTTCTGGTATAGGAAAGAATAAAATAAATTTAAAGAATGGCAAATAACCAGTAGTATCTGTACAAAGAAGAAAATCAAAAGAATCAAAATTCTTCAATGATGAAATATTTCCTTAAAAAACCATGAAGAAGAAAAATAAACCACAATATTCCAACTTGAATTTAGTATTGTTAAAGAAGCATTTGTAGACATAAGAAAAACCTCAAATAAAAAATTCAAAAACTCAAAGTAGAAGTCAATAAAAAACAGGAAGATGTATGTGAGAGTCGACCAGACTAAGGAAACCAATAGAAGGAAAAAAAACAAAACAAAGCAACATACAGAATCCTGCAGAAATGAATTCTGCATTATAAGATGCTCAATGAATAGAGCTGACTGAAAGTATAATAAAGGACACTAAGAAATTAAAAACAGATAAGAGAATAAAAACAAACGTTAAAAAGGAGAAAAAGCATGCTAGATATGAAAGACGAACAAGAAAGATTAACCACATGGAGAACCAGAGTCCTTGAAACAGAAAAACAAAACAATGGAACAGAACTGATATTTTAAACAATACACTGATAAAATTATCTGGAAATAAAAGAAGGCCTATATCTACATGTCGAAAGGGCCCACTGTGCACCTGGGGCATCTACTTCCAAAACAGTCAACTTTGAGACAGTGTAGGAAAATTATTAGACTTCAATGAAAATAATTTGGCCCTCTAGGCAAAAAGACAAATCACATGCAAAGTAAGAAAATGAGGTTGGCATCAATTTCTCAAGAGCACCTGACAAAATTTTGGGGGACTATGTGAGCACATTCAGAATGCTCAATGTCTCCAGCAGTCAAAGAAAAACTGCTCTCTTCAGCCTCCATCACCAAAATGGAGGCTCGACATCTTATAGGCTTTTAGATACTGAAGTAAGTATATTCCCTAATTGAGCCTTCTTCTTAGTCATTTATATAGATTAACTAAAAAATCAGTGTCCTCTGAGTAGGGGTCAATCCAACAGGCTGCATCGGATATTTCCAGCAAGTGGTGGCTTACTATCTACCTTTGGGGGCACACAAACATAAAGATCCTTTCAAACTACAAGACTTTGTGACTGCTAATGTTGCTGTTTGGAAGCTATGGGAGAGAAACATGAGTTCTACTTATCGGTACTCATTTATGATTTCCGAACATGCCACATGCCTGATATGGCTACCAAGTACAAGTAAATGTCTGATATCCCTATTTTGAGATTAGGCAACTTGGACCCGGTGACTAATAAGGTGAGAAGGATCTAATAAGCCAATGTTGTTAAATGGAAATGGTATATTCAGGAGTGCAGCTGACCTGGGTATTCCAGCTTATTAGTCTTACAT
>NW_024350325.1:4175442-4383831 GCF_902729225.1 Pteropus medius
AGGTAGTACCTTTTGGGAAAAAATCTTATCGCCCATCAGAAGCAAAGCCAACAGCTCAGTGTGGCCCTTAACGTGCAGTTTACCCTATATGTAATACCAAGGCAGATGTAATATTCTGCTCCATGTGCAGAGCTCAAGGCAGTCCTCATAGTTCTGACTGAGAGTCCCTCTGATAAACATTTTATTACAATTGTATTGACTTTTGCCAATGGCCTAACCATATGGTCTGCCAACTGGAAGACAACAGACTGGCAGGTTAAAGACATACACCTCTCTGAAGCCACCATTCTTTTGTGGAACAAATCATACCTGCCAAATGATCACTAATAAGTTAGTGATGTGGATGCCAACAGTAAAGATCCATCATTTGGATTCAAGCCTCCATGGCCCAGATCGCCACCACTGCTACCTGACTTCATTATCACAACAGACATGGCAAGGCATCCACCATCATGAACTGATTACAATTTCATGCATAAACTACAGTGCATACTGGACTTGGGACTCTTACCAAAACTTGGCCTGTTTATTTTTGCGGAGCAGGAAGCCACATTGGTCAGGGGATTATCCTCATCCATATTTAGCAAATTGATTATATTGAGCCTATAACCTCCTCTTAGGGCTACTATTGGCTACCTCTTAGGGCAACTGTCTACATCTTTTCAGACTATGATGTCACCATTACAGGTAAAGTATAAAGTAGGTTTAGAATTATCTTGTTGAGCCAGAATGCAAAGAGCTTTTTGTACCTGACCTTTGCCTTTTGAGTATCTCAATTACTGTAAAAGAAATGGCAGAATTTTTAAAAAACACTACTTTACAATCAACAATGTAATACCAAATTCAGGCAAAGATTATCAATGGATGCTATAATCACTGGCTAAAACGATACTGAGAAACAGGATAGTCACATGATCTCAAGCAAACCCCTCCTAAACCATTCACCTCCAATTACTTATTACAAAAGAAAAAGACATGCTTAAACAATAGAAAGATTGTGGTGATCACCCTAATCAGGTGATTAATTTCATCATTGATATTCAAACAATTTAACATTATGTGCCTCCTGATCTAATGTAATACGAAGTACACAAATAACTGCTATAGTACTCCTGCAAAAAAAATAAATAACTGAATTTAATCATGAGGAAACAATCAGACAAATCCAGAGAATGGACACTCTACAAGGTGACTGGCCTGGATTTTTTTTAAAAAAGGTAGCTCATGTTAAGAGTGTGTGAATATTACAGATTAAAAAATACTAAAGAGGCATAACAATCAAATGCAATATATAAACTTTGACAAGATCCCAAATTAGGAAAGGGAGGTGGACTATAAAAGACATTTTGGAGACAAAGATAAAATTTAAACATGAACAGTACAATAAGATTATATCACTGAATGTCAATTCACTTAGAAATGATAATGGTATTCTGATTTGTGTAAGAATTTCCTTTTCTTAAAAGATGCACACTGAAGTATTTAGCAGTGACAGTTCATGATGTCTACAAGTTATATGTACATTTGCTGATATGTGATTCATTTTTGAGGTATACTGAAAAGATCAAGATCAAATGTGGCAAAATGTTAATAATTAATGAATCATAGTAAAGGGTGGACTGTATCCTTGTACTACTGTGTCAATTTTCTATAGTTTGAATAAAAAAGATGAGGGACTAAAGCTGAACTTTACATACAAATAACATAGAAAATAAAAAGAGCTCAGCGACTGCTACAATTTAATACAGATAATGAAGGTCACTGAAAACAGTGAAAGAGCTCCCTCAATCTGAGGAAGAGACTCCTAGGAAGACATTAAATACACTTAAGTTATGTCATGTGCCTTTAAATTAAAAATAAATAAATAAATAAACTAGATGGAGCTCAGCAATAACCATAGGACATCCTTTATATTAAACTGGTCATGGATTCAATCAAGCCTGAGTGAATCAAGCATGATTTGATGGAATAAGAAGTACACAAATAATTGTTATAGTACTCCTGCAAAAAGAAAAAATTGAATTTAATCATGAGGAAACAATCAGACAAGTCCAGAAAATGGACACTCTACAAGATGTAGACAATTTTTTAAAAAAATGTAGCCCATGTTAAGAGTGTGGGAATACTACAGATTAAAAGAAACTAAAGAGGCATAACAATCAAATGCAATACATAAACTTATATATTGCATTTATATAAAATATACAATACAGTTCTCATGTATTAACCAAATCAGGGAAAGAATGTATGAATGTTAGGAGGGTCTGCCAAAGAAGTGAAATATTTTGTTCACGAAACCAGGCATATTAGGGTGACAATAATTAAGGCCATAGAGAAATATTATCTACAGCATAGAGGAAATGATGAAGACTATAGTCCCAACACCCATTACAGAGCACTAGCAAGAGCATTAAATGAGGTACAAGGGTAATTTTATCTATACACAATTCTCACCTTATGTGCTGCTCGCTTTAGAACCTAATCTCTTAAAAATGTGACTTCACTTTAATGAAACAAAGGCTGATGAGCTCTTTTCCACATGGTTTTGGCCAGCTCTCTCTAACGCACCAGTCCCTGTTATGAGATACTACTCTGAATAAAAGCTTTTCATGATCTAATGAGTTTAAGAAATGCTGACTGATAGATCCCCGCCCTAAAAGATTAATAATCTTAATTGGAAATGCAAAAGCAAAATACAAATTACAGTTCACAGGGTAAAGGCAATGATGAATGTGTGCACTTAAAGGAAGCATTAAACTCTATTAGCTCTAGAGTCACAAATCCCAACCCTGACAGGTATTAGCTGTGTGACTTTGAATAAATTATAATCTCTCAGCTTTGATGTTCTCATCTATAAAATGGATTTTTACAGACCCACCCTTTTTAGTAGTGAGAATGACACTACTACTGTGTCAGTTTTCTGTAGTTTGAAATAAAAAAGATGAGGGACTTGAAGCTGGACTTTACATACAAATAACGTAGAAAATAAAAAGAGCTCAGTGACCGCTACAATTTAACACAGATAATGAAAGTCACTGAAAACAGTGGAAGAGTGTGTCACAGGATAACACACTCCCAATAGTTTATACATAGAAAACAATCTTTATTTAGAGGAAGGTTATTAGCCAGTTAACATCTAATATGTCAATGTAATAACTTATTCACCCTCCCCTTTAAAATACCTTTGTAATTGCTAACTTCTTTCATTTAAGTCTAATAATATATTAATCTCCATGTTATCACCAAAATTTTGGTTATGCATACATCCTGCTTGATTCTACATGTACTTCTTGATTTTCCTTCACCTAGATTTTTTTTTCCTTACATTTATTGATCCATAGTAATTACCACAAAAGAGGATATCTTACTCTCAGAATTTTTAGTGACTTCTGGAAGAGATGAGTAAGTTTATACTAGACTATATCTAAAAGATTTAGCAATTATGGGTAATATTCCCTTTAGTACAATTTGATAAAGGAAGTTGGAGTTAACACTTACGAGAGGTGAGAACTGTATTGAGCAGTCTTAATTAACAACTTTATTTGGCCCAGGAGTTTGATGTTAACATCGAAAGAAGGTGAGAATTGAATTCTAAAATCCGTGAATAAACTGTGTGAAGGGAGAGCAGAGTGATTTGCTAAGAGGGCTTACACAGAAGCCAACAGCTCATTCACCAGCCTAAAAGCAACTGGAGAATCTAAGTAAAAATAAATGTCACTTTTTCATAAAGAAAAAGTAAAAAGCAAAAAGTCTCACAAAGAAAAGTATTAAGATTTTAATATAGCTATGAACTTTTCAATGATTCTAAAGAATTATAAAAAAAAAAAATGGCTGCTTATGATAGGGTGCCTTTCACAATGAATCTACAACTCCCTTTGAAGCTTTATTTAGAATACATGAATATAATCTGAATAATTTTTCTTGACATTCTTTATGCTTTCATCTTAGTTGTCACCCTGAGATCTCTTTGATTAGCTCTGCCCACTATCTTATGGGTAACAGTTAGTACTCTCTTGACTCCATAACAGTAGATCTCAGAACATTACTCAACCACAATTATGTAACAGATCCTCCTTTGAAATTTATATTATCCTGTAATATAAATTTATCATCCTCATTTAATAATTCCAAGGCATCCCTCTACAGCTCATTTAATATCCTTCCTTACCAATTCCATTATCATCCTGAGTAATATCAACATATATGATTATACCCTAGACACTACATAGCCTTATATAGTTCCTCAAGCCTCTCTACAACATCAATAATCACCGATATTATACTTCAATAAATTGTTTATTAAATAAACCCTTTATAAGAACTTCTTAATTTTCAGCCCATCCTATTTTCACACAAAACCTGTTCTTCACCCTAATGAAAATATAGTTTAATTATATCACACCTAGTTTAGCAGCTATTTCCTAGCTTCTCTTGACCCTATCTAACTTTGAACCCACAGTTACACATTTCAAATACACTCTTCACACTTTCAAATCATTTACCTAATCCACTTTATACCATAAACCACAAGTGTTAATCCCTAAGGAAGGTGCTCTTGCCCCTAAATTGCTGAGTATTGGGGAAGAAAATCATTTAATTCTACAAATTCTCCACTAAGAAGTTGGGCATTCTAGTTTGAAAAGAATCTTCAATGCTAAATGGTTATCCAATTAGTTAAACCTTCCATTCTCATTGCCCTAAATGAAAATAAATAAAAACTATAAACCATAAACCTGCTTCTTGCCTTCCCTTTCTCTATACTGGTTGCACATTAGAAACCTAGATCATATTTGTATAAATATCACTGCCTTGGACCCATCCCCAAACAATTAAGTCAGAATATCTGGGTATGAAAACCATATATCTATCTGCTCTACATTTTTTATTTGCCTCCAAAGCATCACCTGTTCTTTCTAACAACCTACCTCCACCTTGACCTATAAATTACCTTAACTTTTTTCTAATAACTTCAATTTTTTCTTCTTATAAATCTAAAACTATTCTAAAATTGAAAAGTTAATTACGAAATAGGCTATAACAAAAAAATAAAAGGTTATTTTGAGCTAGGGGTTATTGAAAAAATTAACAGTTAATATTTAAGCATTCATTTAACAACATAATGCCTTAAATAAAATATTACCTAAAGGATGTATCATGTAACAGTATGCTATGGTTATTATCAGAATATATACAATTATATGTAACTGTGAAATAAATACTATGATGATAAAGTAATTCTAGACTATAGCTCCTAAAAATATAATGATCAAATAAACATATTTCTTCATATAGTGAATACAGGAAACCAATATTTTCAACTTTTAGGAGCAAGTAAATGATTTCCCTAAAATACATATGGCATTATAGCATGCCAGAATACGTTCTGTATTTTTAGTGGAAACTGACCTCTTACACCAAACTAGCAATTAAGATGTTATTTTTGCCTATGTAGGGCTTCAAAGCATCCCTTTGTTTAACATACCTGTTCCCTATCCATATGTGCTAGCCCAGTTCTGGCAACTGTATTAATGCTCACTTGACTACTATTCCTCAAATTTGATATGAGGGGAACTCAGAATCATCTAAGTGTTGTTTTTCAAAATACTTTTGTTCACCATCTTCTCTACCCATTTTGTCATGAGTTGGTTGTAAAAAGGTCCCTCTTCAAAATTTCAGAACACTGCAATTCCCTTTCTGCAAGTTAGTATGAGCAAAACTGTTTTTTTTTTTTTCATTGACCTGTTACCAATATCTTTAGTTTCCACTACAGCTCAAAATGATTTAGACATTTACATAAAGTCTACAAATGAATATGCAATATGGAGAGTTTGGATGTGGAGCCACTGCACACAAAGAATTTGTTCTTGGAAAAAAAAAAAAGTGGTCAGCCAATATAAAATAAGACAACCTGAGCTGACCTTAACCATTGAGGAATGGAATTTACAATTTAAAGCCTCTTGAGAAAGAAATACCCAGGCCCAAATGGTTTTACTGGAGATTCTATCAAACATTTAAATAAGTAATAGCACAATCTAAAATTGTGTAATTTTACACAATCTCTTCCAGAAAATAAAAGATGAGGAAATATTCCCAACTGACTTTATGATGCCAATATTATAGTGATACCCAAACTAGACAAAACAGTATAATGATATAAAAATGTAAAAATAATACAAATCAATATCTATCATGAACTTAGATACAAAATTTTCAACAAAATGTTAGTAAATAGAATCCAGTGATGCAGAAAAAAAATAATATACCACAATTAAGTGTGATTTATTTTAAAATGCAAGACAGTCCAACATTTAAAAATCAGTCAATGTAATTTACCATATCAATAGGCTAAAGAAGCAAAATCATATTCAAATGATACCAATAAAATTTTGACAAAATTCAACATCCATTCGGGGTTTTTATTTCTCAGAGAACTAGGAATAAACAACTTCCTCTTACTTATCAGAGAAATGCAAATTAAAACCACAATGAGATATCAACTACATCTATCAGAATGGCTTTCAATAAACTAACAAACGACAAGTATTGGCAAGGATGTGGAGAAAATGAAACCCTTATGCACTGTTGATGGGATTGCAAATTGGTGTAGCCACTATGGAAAAAAGTATAAAGATCCTCAGAAAATTAAAAATAGAAAACTGTCTTATGACCCAGGAATTTATGCAAAGAAATCTAAAACACTAATTTGAAAAAATATGCATCCCTATGTTCATTGAAACATTATTTACAATAGCTAAGATATGAAAGCAACCTAAGTGCCCATCAATAGATGACAGGATAAGACATGATATGTATATATTATGGAATATTACTTAGCTATAAAAAAGAACAAACTCTTACCATTTGTGACAACACAGATGGACATAGAAGGTTTTATGCTAAGTGAAATAAGTCGAACAGAGAAAGACAAATACTGAATGTGGAATCTAAAGAACAAAACAAATAAACAAAATAGAAACAGACTCAGAAACAGAGAACTGATGGTTACCAAATGGGAGGAGGATTGGGGGGCTGGGTGAAAAAAAGTGAAAGGGATAAAGAAGTACAAAATGGTAGTTACAAAACATTCATGGGCATGTAAAAATATAGCATAGGGAATAAAGTCAATAACTATGTATGGTGCCAGGTGGGTACTAGATGGGGAGATCACTTCATAAATTATAGAAATGTCTAACCACTGTGCTGTATACCTGAAACTAAAACACTGAATGTCAATTGTAACTGAAAAATAAAAGAATTTCCTCAACTTGATAAAGAACGTCTACAAAAATCCTATAGCTGTATCATACTTAATGATGAAAAACTAAATGCTTTCTCCCAAATATCAGATCAAAATGCAAAACATAAAACTAAGTTTTATAAGAAAAAGTTTTCTATAAATCTGAGAAGAAAAAAAAAAATTGGGGATTTAGGGCTAAGCAAGGAATTCTTCAATTTGATAACAAAATTAAGAACTATAAAAGGAGAAACTAATAAATTTGACGTCATCAAAATTAAAATCTGCAAAAGATTCTGTTATGAGCATGAAAACATAAGCCATGGAAAACATAAAAGAAAATATTTGAAAACCTCATATCTGATGAAGGACTAGTATCTACAATATATTTAAAAAAAAAAACAAACCTATCAAAACCAGTAAAAAAAAAATACAAATAGAAATGGGCAAAAGACAGAAACAGATATTTTCACCAAAGATGATATACAGATGACAAACAAGCACATGAAACAACGTTCAACAAGATAAAAAAAAGCACTTAAAAAGATGTTCAACACCATTAGCCATTAGAAAAATGAAAAAAACACATGAGATTGCACTCTATATCCATCAGAATGGCTAAAGTAAAATAATGACAACACCAAATTTTTAAGAGGATGTGGAAAAACAAGATCACTGATACACTACTGGTGGGAATGCAAAATGATACAGCCACCACAGAAAACATTTTGGCAGTTTCCTGTAAAGCTGAACATGCAACCACCATATAACCCCAGCATTACACTGTGGCATTTACTCCAGAGAAACACAAAAACCTGTACAAGAATATTCATAGTGGTTGTATTTGTAATAGCCAAAAACTAGAAACAATTCAGATGTCCTTTAACACATGGATGGTTAAACAACCTGTGGTACATCCATACCATGGAATATTACGCAGTAATAAAAAGAATGAACTGTTGATAAATGCAACAACTTGGTCAGAGTTTGAGGAAATTATGTTAAGTTAAAAATAGCCAAACTCAAAAGGTCATAAACTGTATGATTCCATTTAACAGTCTTGAAATGACAAAATTACAGAAATGGAGAACTAATTCTGGAGGTGAGGAGTGGAATGAGTGTGTGGGGTGGCTATAAAGGGCAACGGGGGGATTCTTATGGTGACAAAACTGTTCTGTATCTTGAGTGTATCGATACCAACACTGCTTATGATACTGTACTATAATTTGGCAAGATGTTACCAGTGTAAGACAATATGTAAAAGGTATATGATTTGTCTATTATTTCTTGCAAGTGAACGTGAACCTACAATTATTTCAAAAAAAATTAATTAAACAACAGCATTTACTGAATATGTATTATATTTGGATCTGTCCAAAATTTTCTTTAGTACGTTCCTACTGAAAAACATTTCATTTATCTCAAATTGCTTACCTCCATTTAAAAGGAAGCAAGTTCTAATCACTGGACATATTGAAAAGTAAATGAACTTCCTTATCAAGCATGTTCCCTCTATTAAACTGTTAAAAGAGAGTATGTCTAAAGGGGCTACTTCATTGTCTATAAGATATAATTAAATGATCTACAAGGGAATATCCGAACCAAAATTCTATCATATACTTACCTTTATATAGGACATAAAGACAAATCTTTTTTTTAATGACTATATGTTGAATTGCTCAATAAATATTTTACACAATAAAAGAATATTAGCCTATCCAAGTCATTTTCAAAACTACAATGACTTTTAACTTACTTTTAAATGCACAGTTATATTTGAGTACAATACTGAACAACTATTTAATTCTACTATATACATTTATCTTAAATATATAAACATGAGACAATAGTTTTTTAAAAAATAAATCACCTGCACACAGAACACTGCCGCTGAGGCTGAAGAGCTGTAAACATAACAATCATAGAATAGTTTCGAGGTGGTGCTTTTATAAATTTTCGGAATTTATCACCATTCATTCGGAAGATTGAACGCCTGGAACTCCATTCCATCAGCTGTTCTACTTTTTCGGCTAAAAGATTCTGCAATTAAAAATAGAAATTTAAATTTACACAGGGTTAAAATCCTTCAGTTTGCATTTCCTATAAACAGAATTATATGAGATTATATTTTAACAAACATTAATTTCTGTTAAAAGTCCTTGTTTTGGTTAATATATTCACTGTTAACTGTACATGCATAAAATATTTCATTTTTCCTAATGATCTCAAAGGTAATAAAACAGATCAAAGGTAAGACAGACTTCTACTTCCAGAAGGATGAAATAAACGTGCTTTTCTCTAATTCTCCCACTAAATATAGCAAAAAACTTTGGTCATAATATAAAAAAAAAAAAAAAGCATAAGAAGGCTTGGAAAAGTGGAAACAAGGAGGAGGACTGGCTATGGATCTCAGGACCAGAAGAATGACATGATGGTAAGTTCCTTGGGTTTTCTTTTTGCCTCATCTATGCCAGACTGCTTGCTAGAGAAGTCCACAATCCAAGAATGCCAATGGATACAGAAAAAAAAAGGCCCCAAGAAAAGCCTGCTCTCTACCAAAAAAAAGAGGCAACCTAGTAAGACAAAAACAAATGAATAACTGCTCTACTCTAGCCAAACACCACCGAAAAATAAAATAATAAAATAACTGCAGTCCCGCCACCATCCTCACTAGCAAAGCCTAAATGAAGAGCCTCAACTCAACTTGAAATTTCCCTCTAAGCTTTAATATGTAACAAATAGAGGACTCTCACAAAAACAAAGCTGAGTGAAAGAAGCTTATGCACAGCGTGCTGTATGGTTCTACTAATATCAAGGTCAAAAACAGGAAAAAAAAAATCTTCCGTTCTTAAAATCAGGATAGTAGCTAATCTGGAGCAGGCAGAGGGACAGTGGGGAGGCACCGTGCAAACGGAGCTGGGCAACAATGCAAATGGAGTTGGGGTGCTAATATTCTGTTCTGGAGTAGGGGGTAAGGGTAGGAGGAAGTAACACTCTAGCTTCTGTAGAGAAAACTCTTAGTCTTTAGAGCATTCATTTTACCTGAAAAAGTCTGAGAAGTGGAAAGTTTATGGTGGTTTATGCCTACAAGAAAAGAAATTGTCTATCCTTGGAAAACCAAACAAGCATGAGTGGTTAGGGGAGAAAGGCTTGAATTGTGCCTTTTAAGCAAACTCTGTACTAGAACTTAGGTGGAATTGTAATCTCTTACCCTTTCTTCTCAAGTGAAAAAGTGAGAATGGCTCCTCGTGAAATTACTCAGAGACCAGGCACATATTCAAGGAGAGAATGCAGAATGATATAGCCACTATGGAAAATAGTATGGAGGTTCCCAAAATATTAAAAATGATTCCAAAATCCCACTTCTGGGTATATATCCAAAATAAATGAAATCATAATCTTAAAGAGATATCTACCCCTAATGTTTACTGACATCATTCATAATAGCTAAGATATGGAAACAACTCAAATGTCCATTGACAGATGAACAGATAAAGAAAATGTTGTGTGCGCCATTTGCAACAACATGGATGAACATAAAAGACATTATTTCTAAGTGAAATAAGCCAGTCACAAAAGGACATGATTCCACTCACATGAAGTATTTAAATCATACAAGCAGAGAACAGAGTAGTGGTTGCCCGGGGATGCAGGGAGAGGGAAATGGAAATGGGAAGTTGTTGCTCAGCAGGTATAAAGTGTGAGTTATAGAAGATGAATAAGCTCTAGAGGTCTGCTGTACAACATGGTGCCTATAGTTAACAGTACCATATAGCACACTTTAAAATGTTAAATGTTAAATGTTAAACAGATAGCATGTTAAATGTTCATACTGCAAAATGCACACAAGCACACGATAAATTTTTGAAGGTGATGAATGTGTTTTTAGTACTCTGATTGTGGTGATGGTATCACAAGTGTGTGCACATTATGTGTGTTCAATCTTTTGTGTATTAATTATAACTAAATAAAACTAATAAAAAAAAAGGAGAGAGAAGGCAACTTATCCTCAGGGAAAAGACTCATTGAAACGCTTTGTACCTATCTAAGAAAGACAAAAATAACATTGAAAAAAATAGATTTTGTCACTTTTAAACTATTCCCTTTTTGCTTAAATGGTGAACAATATAGAAAATAATGTATTTAAAGTAAATATCTGATTATATCTTGCAAATTATTTTTGCTTAAAAATTCTCAAGGTATTATATGAAATATCTCAATTCTTTAAAATGTAAAAAAAAAAAAATCCATGTTCTGGCACTACAAGGAATAACAAATGACAGCATCATTAAGAAGTGAAATATCCCTCCTATTCTCTTTTAGTGTCCCAATTCCTTGATTATCCAGATTAGAACATCAGCAAAATGCACACAAAAACTTTCCTATGAGTTTTAAGTACCAAACAACTTTTAATATTTTCTTCCAAAACGTAAGCATGTGGGATGATGGAAGTGTTCTGTCTCATACTCTGGTGATGGAACTACAAGTATGTCTTTGCCAAAACACACAGAAATATGCAACACAAAAATGAATCTTATTTTATGCATTTTTTAAAACAACCAAGACTGGGAGAGGGGTCACAAAATGAAATACAAACTGTAACAAATGAACCTGACTGTATTACTAGTTAATAGTATAAAGATAATTTTGGAAAACAACATTTGATTAGATACTGTTAGAGCTAGAGAAAATAACTGTACATAAATGCCATACTCTACTTATTTTATTAAGCACTTCTGTTACTTTATGAATATACTAGAGTTGAACAAATAACCATATTATAGATAATGAGAGCCAGATTTATCACTGTCAGAAAAAAAAAAAAACTTACAAATAAGGAGAGGTAGAAGCTAAAATAAATCCTGTGGTACTGGACAGTAGTTGAAGGCACCTATATTAACTTCTGGCTTTAAAACAGAGATTTGTATTTCTATGTTTTAGAGAGATACAGAAATAAATGTGGACCTGTTTACACGGGTCAGTACACATATATTCCCCAGTTCTGTCCTCTGAAAGGGCTGAGGAGTGATGATGTCCCAACACCAAGGATATTAGTATATACCTAATACTAACATCTTAGTTTCTAAATATCAGCCTCCATTAAAGAAACCAGGGTTCTCTGGAGAAATAGTTGATTAAAACACTGAAGCAGAGAGAAACAACATGAGACTAGAACACCTTGTAATACCAGAAAGTAAAGAAGCTCTCAAAATGGCATGTCAAAGGACACAGGAGCCAACTGGAAAAAGTTCCCAAACCAAAGTTAGAAAAATTTAAGCAACAGAAATGACAATAGTATTGAATTCTGAACTACATAATAAAAAAAGTCCATCAGTCCATATTGATATAATTAAAATAATTGAATGAATGAACAAATAGGAGAAAAGGGATAGCTTTACCTTACAGAAGAATTCCAAATAATTAATGTAGCAGCAGTAAGGGAAATAGAGAAGCACATTAGACCACCAAAGTAAATACGACCCGCCAATGGGTTCAAGTTTTGTGGATAAAATTTTAAGGAGAAGCAAAATTTACATAGTCTCAAAGTATCTTCCCAAAGATGTTTTAATTACCACGAGAAACATTAACAAAAAAAAAAATAGTACCATGATAGTGAAGAAACCCAGCAGACAATATGCCATCCAAATAATCAGTGATAACAGTACCAGTAATAAGACATATCAACATCATGTACTCCCTGATGATCCACTGAGAAGATCACATCACTTCTGTGATGTTCTTGGCAAAAATGCATAACCTCAATCTAATCATGAGAAAATATTGCACTAACTTAAATTTTGTAACATTCTACAAAGTAACTGACCAGTACTCTTCAAAGGTGTCAAGTTCATGAAAGACAAGGAAAGACTAAGGAACTGTCACAGACTGGAGAAGACTAAAGATACATGGAACAGATCCTGAAACAGGAAAGTGACATTAATAGAACTAGTGAAATCTGAATTATGACTAAAGGTTAGTTAATAGTACCAATCCAACTAATGTTAATTTCTTGTTGTTGATAATTGTACATTGCTAACCTTGGGAGAAATTGAGTGAAAGGTATATGGGAATGCTGTACAATTTTTGCAATTTTCTGTAAGTTTAAAATTATCTCAGAATAAAAGGAAAAAGAAAAATATAAACATATGTTATAAAAATACATTAGTTTCTTAAACTTTTTAATGTACACAAGTTTTACCTATTGGTCCATCTTTGTTGAGATAAGAGCTTTCTGTACTATAAGTTCAGAGAGATGGTTATAATTTAGTGTTGCTTTATAGTAGCTCATTTTCAAAATGAATTATTTTTAATTTTTGAAAGTATTATGATCAGGATCATAAAGGTGAGAAAAAAAGAAAACACTCAAGCAAAACTCTTAGATCAGAGATTTTGATAGACTTGTTAGGAAATTCTGAGATTGATATTCGAAGCATGTCCTAAAGAAACAAGCATAGTTCCAAAGTGCATGTGTTTACACATGAGAAGCATTCCCTAATTCAAAAATATTTACTGAGTATCTACTACGTGCCAGGCACAAAATTAGGACCTAAGAATGTAAGAGTAAATATGATACAGTTCTTGCCCTTACTGACTTCATAGAGTGATGTTTCTCAAATTTTAATTGTGTACTGATCCTTTTTAAAGAAAATTCTTGAAGCCCATACTCCTAGGTGTCTTTAGTTATTCCAATATTTAGAAATATAATAAACTCCTTGTTGTTCTACCTCACATAATTAAAACGAATTTAAAATTACAAAGGTAATGTCAAAACTTATTCACAGAAACAAACAGCAATTTAATATGATAAATGATGTTTAATAAAAACTAAAATGGCACTTGTTACTTGAAAACAACACTGTCAGTGAAGGTACACATTCTTTATACTGGTTATAGAATGATTCATTCTTTTTGCTACTTGGTGAGATAATTATGCTATAAAGGAAAATGGAAGCCAAATCATAAAAGCCTTAAAAAATTAAAGGTTAAGCCAAGATATGGAAACAATCTTAATACTCACTGATAGATGAATGGATAAAAATAGGTGATACACACACACACATACACACACATACACACACACAATATTATTCAGCCTTATAAAAGGAAATCCTGCCATTTGCAATAAAAAGCATGAACCTGGAGGACATTATGCTAAGTGAAATAATTCAGACATGAAATGACAAATATCACATGATCTCACTTAGTGGAATCTAAAATAGTAGAAGAAAAAAAGTCAAGTTGATGGAGAGTAGAATAGCGGTCATCAAAAAGCCACGGGATGTGGGAAAGGGGAGATACTGATCACAGCATACAAGCTTTCAGTTATGAGTAAGTTCTGGAAACCTAACATACACCATGGTGACTACAGGTAATGATAATGATGTGTTATATACTCGAAATTTGCTGAGGGTAGTATTCTCTGGCATTCTTACCACATATAAAAAACAGTAACTATGGGAGGTGATAGACATATTAATTACTTTGACTGTGGTAATCACAATGTATACATATATCAAAATATCACCTTGTATATCTTAAGTATAATTTTTATCAAAAATAAAGTTAAATTTGTTTAATAAACATTTAATTTAAAAAAGTTAAGGGCTAGAAACTTTTATTTTAGAAAGATCTCTCAAGTTGCAAGGTTGAGAATGGACTGGAAAAGGGAAGAGGGTAGGCAAAGAAGTCAATTGGGAGGCAGTAGAGGTTGACTTAAAATAATTAGCATGGAGCAGAGTGGAGGCAGTACAGATGGAGATTAAGTGAAGTCATATGAGAGATATATAGGTGTCCTAATTAATAGGACCTGGTGATCATAGAGGAGTGAGAAGATGGAGGGAGGAGTCAAGGATGACACTAAAGTTTTTGTTTTGAGCATGTGAGTAAATAATTTTCTAAGACAGAGAAACACAAGTGGAAAAGCAAGTTTGTAAGAAATTGAGTTCAATTTTAAGTGTTGATTTAATGTGCCTGCCTCCTATTTAAGGGCAGAGACTGTGGTCTGTTCACTCTTGTATTCTGCATGCCTAAAGTAGCCCCTAGCACATAGCATGCATCAATACATATTTACGGAATAAACTGACAAATTATAACATGCTAATTTTTGAAAAGTACCCTTTGAAAAGTACATTGATGTTAAAGCTCCAACTTCCCTAAAAGATAAGAAAAGTTGACAGACAGTAAACAGAAAGAAGAAAGATAAAGACAATACAAAGTGTGAACAAGACTAAGAGAACAAGAGCCTCCCTTGTTTAAAAATCTTCAGTGGCTTCCTACTGACAGGATAAAAGTAGCATAGCATGTATGACCAAGAAACTATCTGGACCTCCCTATTTTAATAGTTTCATTTCCTGCTATTATCTCATCCTCTGCCTACACCACACCTCATATATCTTACATCTGGATGGGGAGCACCTAAAAAAACAGCATTTTTTTAATCAATTTCTTTCACAGTTCTTATATGAAGACTAAATTGAGGAGCCACTGCTTTATTCAATCTCAGAAACATGCCACTTCGTTTACATGACCACGCCTAGCACAAAAGAAATATTTACCCCGCCTCTCTTCCAATATTATCCCTTAGTGAATTTATCCTTGTCCTAATGAAGCCAATTCATATAACCACATGCAAGGGTTCTTTTATAAAGCCACCTAGGGACTGACTGCCAGTCCTTCCTTTGTAGAAACTTCTACTAAACTACCCACCATACTTATGATCTACTATGTTACCAGCTGCTCAAGGGCAAGAATTATGTATTATCGCCTTTGTAGCTCTAGATTCTTGAAAAGTCCCAAGGACATAATAGATACCGATACAGTGTGTAACTGAAGTAGGAGTTACAAATTAGAAAATTTTAACTGAAAATTCAGAGAATATATCTAAATTCTATCAACAGCAACAATATAAAGATAGGGGAGAACCAAAAATAACAAAAATATTTCTAATTGAGCTTTGGTAGTTTTAACATATTTAAAATCATAAAATAGATTAGTATTCTATAAACACAAGACAGAGGACAATTTCTAGGTGTTTTAATTTTATATATCAATATATATCACTACTTATAAGCTTCTAAAATAGAAATCAGTCAAAAAAGAAAAACAATAGGTTCATTTCTGAACCTATTCCTATACACTACGTTATCTTTTATTCCACTTTCTATCCATAAGGATCAAAGTGATCAGTTTTTACATCTCAAGTACCTTTTCTCTGTTTTAAAGCCAATAAAGCCAATAACCCAATAGTCAGAGGCACCTAAAATTACTATAAGATATATGCCTTTGATTCATTCTTTCTGAACTCCTATCTATGCACACTAAGGAAACATTAGGAGGTATACATTAGGAAGTAACTATATTAACTACATAAATGACTTATAAACAAAAAAAATAGAACCTATCGATGTCAAATTAAAACTTTTTCCTTCTCACTTCACTAATATTAACATACTATTACTGATAAAAAGCCACTGACAATTAGCCACATTCATTACAGAAATCATAAGTCAAGTTTTTTTAATGTAGCATTATCATCTGTACAATAATATGAAGTTAACAATCAACTAAGAGTAATAAATATTTAATGAGTATTACCAAAGTGTCAGGTACCATATCTACAATCCTATTCCACAGGAAATAAAAAATTCAGGCTCAGAGAATCTAAATTACTCAAGATCAAATTAACAAGTGGTTAAGTAGGCATTCAAATTCAGCTTTTCTATTAACTCCTATGCTGTTTTCTCCATGTAATAGGGATGTGTGTGCATGTTATACATGCTTGTGTGATAGATAGATAGATAGATAGATAAATATATATATATCTACACAATGAGACAGTTTAAAATAAAAGTTTCTCTAATTTGATTCCCTGACTAGGCCTGGAAAGTTATTCTTTGTAAGCATGCATCATGTATAGCAAAAAGTAGGCCAAATAAGTTAATGTGTGATTTCTAATAGCTTGAAGGCTTTAATATAGAAAAATATATTTTAAAAGTACCAATATATTTGAAAAACATAATAGCAAAACTATTTATGATTAAAAATGAATTTAGAACACAATTTAAGAATCAAGTGTTAGATTCTCTATTTACAAAATAATGTACAGAAGTGATCTGATTAACTGCCACCTTCGTACAGAAAAAGAAGTGGTCTAGAAAGGGAGGTTTTTAGGGCATCATGGTTGATTCAAACTTTCAAAAGCATCTCTTATAAAGAAGGTTGAGCTAATTCTCCAAGGAAAATGTTACAATACAGTAGAAATATTCAGTAAGGAATAGAAATCTGATAATGTGAATTCAATGATCTACTAGGAAAGAATCATAGGTTGAGCTACAGTCCCCAAATGAATTGTCCCCAACAATTCATTCCATTGTTGCATTTCTGTGACAGGACTTTAGCCTTGTTTAAGGACAAGACTGGGTGCATTTGTCTTTTCAAAGTTATTTCCCTTTTCAGGGCCATTCATACTCCTCTCTGTTGAGATTTTTTCCTTTCTGCTACTATTTTATTTCTCCAGAACTACTTTCAAGACTTCACCTTCTTGACAAGAGTAATGTTCATGAACCTTAACTCTCTATTCCCACTGGAGAAATAAAACTTTGGCTTAAAAAAAAATCATTCCTAAGGGAACTTGGTGTATTTAACGGAGCACAAAAAAATCCATAAGATAGAATATAACGCAACCTTTAGAAACTGAGAAAGCACCATATGTCCATTTTAAAACTGGAAAAGGATTTGATGACTCAAGTTCGAATGATGATTCGTTATTTACATGCAATGCAACTTGACCAAATTATTTCTCTGAATCTGTTTCTTCATCTCTAAAATTAAACTAACACCTCTCAAAGATGTTGGTAAGATTAAATGAGTTAATGTACGGTAAACTACTAACACAGCATCCTGCAAAGAATAGGCACTCAAACTTTGTTCCCCTTCTATCAGCAACATTAATTGGGTTGGTAAAGAAACATCTACGGTGGGTTTTTAAAAATCTCCTTAACATCTTAAATCTCAGAGATACCGAATGCTTTCTGAGTACTTATTGCATGACAAGCGCTGTGCTAAATTTATAAATAAGCACTGTGGATTACTAATTACATGAAAAACATTGTGTTAAATTTATGGAAAATGAAAGAGGAGTACAACAGATCTTACTCTCAAGGCCTTTTAGCAAATATGTTCTGGCATTTAAAAAATACATTCTTTATATTAATGAGTTATGGTTGTCGCTTTGCTGTTAAGTAAATAGCTTAATGACAACTCAGGAAAGGATGGCATATAAATTCTTATTTCTGTGAACACTAACTGATTGATAATGGCTAATTTAAATTCACTACAGAGAAAAACTCTGAAACCTGGACAGGTACTATGTCAAGCGTGTGTGAGTGAGCAGTTGGAGTTTGTCTGCTACTGGCAGAAGGCTGGAAAACAGAGGCACAGGTGCCATAAATCTACCACATCAGAAAAGGGAAAAGAAATCTAAAACTTAGAATCTTCAAGAGAGAAACCCTGTCCTTACTGGCAGGTCCCATACATTAATGAAGTTAAGATAGTTATATTAATTCTAAGTGCCCAGCCCTCTGTCTCAAATTTTTATCTTAATGTTTTTATGAAAACTGAATTTTAAGGCAATTCACTATTAATAATTCAAACTTGCATAATATAGAGAGAAGTCCCCAACACATTTTACTCAATTTTTAGTCAATTCATTTTCTAACAAACCAATTCATAACAAAATATAAAGAAATGGTACATTTCACTAAACAACATGTAATTAAATTGTTCATTCCAAAGTAAAGCTTAACTAAGAAAAAAAATTCACTAATCTAATACTGTTATACTTATATTTTTATTTCCAGCAATTTATCTCTAGGTACATTTTAATGATGACCAGATGCACCAAAACAAAGTATGTATGTGGTCTCATGTCTTAAAGAGAGACATTAGAAAAATAGCCTATGTGTCTGTGTACCAGTCACCACGTAGTATTTATTTAGGTAGCTATCATCGAAATAGCCACAATATAACTGGCTCACAGCAATTTACAGGATATAGACTTGGTATGAGACTAACTACACTTATGCAAAAGTATATCTAAAGATAAATCATAAAGTCATATAAATAGTTGAAAATGGTCTTTTTTTAGAATTGAGAGTTATTGTGTCTTACTTTTTACTGTAAAGTGAAGATAGCTTTTTAGTTTTAGGTGTTTTTTTTTTTCATGTGGGTTGTGTTCATGACTGTTTTTCACTATAAAATTGTTTAAGTATAACATTCTCCTGTTAAGAGACAGCACTATTAGAATTTTGATCACTGAAAGATCAAAATATGAAGCTATTTTAATAAGGGACAGTCATAAAATAAGCTAAATGAGTACCTCATTTTTATTACACACCACTGCATTAGTTTCTGTCACCATCTCTCTTGAACTTATTCATATCTTTGTTGGATACTTATTCTTGTATAAATAAATATCCCATTTTTAAAATAGGTACCGGATACAAAGAATCACAGCAGCTATAAGAGAAGAAAATCTACCTGCAGCTGTACACAGCCATCTGGATTTCCTCCCTTGAGAACAGGCAACATGGCTATTACTAGTATTAATGAATGTAGCAGATATCCTATTATAATAATACATTATATCACAAAATAATCTGCACTGCTTTAGTTTGTATATAACCATTAACATATGTTACAGCTGAAGGAAACTCTTACTATAATATGAAAAAAACAAAAATATTAACAATCCATAAGTTGTAAAACTGAGATTGATTGTAAGCAAGTTTATTCTTGAGTCATATAAACTAATCAGTAAAGTCTGTGATGGTTAAATTATTAAAACCAAGAAAAACTAAATAGAATCCAACAGAAAACAAGCCAAGAACAAAGCTTTAAATGTAGTTAAAAAGTTTTCCAATGCCTTTCATCAACCTAAATAAGATTTGGTCTACCAAATTACTTCCAAATGGCAGGAGTAAGTACAATTTTAGAGTAAAACAAAAGGTTTCTTTGGTTATTTTATGTAAAAGGTATACTAGTAAAATTATTACAGCTACCTACTAACTGAAATTCATATTACTGATAGAGCTCCAAAGATGTGGGGCACCAAAATCTCCAAAGAAACGTCTTACATGGGGCTTTATGTAGAAAGCTCTGAGCAATATTAGAGGAAATATCCTAACTTCATACCTGCCCCTGGGATAGAATGAGATGCCCCTACTACTGTTCCACTTATGCCTATAATATGAAGTATATTGAAATGTACTGTTTATGACAAGTACAAAAATAATGTAAGGCAGCAAAGCAAGCAAAAAAAAAAATAATAAATTCAAATTAGAACCTCTTGGGGAGAAAGGTGGGAGTGGATAACTACTTGAGACTGAACTCTAACCAAGAGATAAATCAAAATAAAGAATTCAGGAAAGGGGAAGCTATGGTAAAAGACTAAATCTTTACTACAGTGTTTACTAAATGGAAATACATTTAAATGTAAAACTAAGAATAAACAACTAGCAATTATTGTTATAGACTATCTGACCATCTTGGTTTGCCTAGGAGGCCCCAAATTATACTTGCTGTCCATGCATATTGAATAACAGCACCCCCTTTCTCTCTCAAAAATACCCCAGTCTGGATAAATTATATGGTCACTCAAAATTGATAAGATTATGTTCCATAGTCAGACAAAGTATTTATTAAATATTTATTAAATATTGAGAGACAAGGAAGGAAATTTGAAAGGAAATGTAAGAGTACAAAATTTCCACATCTTCTATAGCACAGTCAATCAATATAGACTTTAAGTAAAACACAGTGTTATTGAAAACAGTGGTTAGTGCCATACTTGTTGAGAGAAGAAAGGATACCAATGCTGGTGACTTACTTTAAAATGCATTAAGATTTTTGGATGTTGGATGAATGATAAATAAGATGGATACATAATAAAAGAAGCACAGTACAATGTTCCATGTAGAATCTAGGTGGTAGGTATTTGAGTATTCATTGTAAAATTCTTTCAACTTTTCTGCATGTTTGAAAATATTCATAATAAAATGTTAGAAGACAGTGGTTTCTGGATGGTAAAATATTTTAGTGCATTTGTTTTGCTCTCATATTTGAACATTTCTATTTTGCTTCTTGTTATAGATGTATCATTTTACAAATGTGTCAATTTATAACTATAATGCTAGTTTAAAGAGTTGTCATCAACTATTGATGATGAATTTCTACCACTAAATTATGAAAACAAAGCCCAAAACTTAAAGCCCAAAACTGTGTCTTATTCATTATTGTGTCCCCAGTGACCAGCCCAATGCCTGCCTCATAAATACTTAACAAAGTAATGGACCATTTTGTTGGAAATGCAGAAACAGAATTAACACAGCTCTCTCATGGCGTATATAGTCCTTGGTCCAGACACCCTTCCCCATTCACTCGTGGAAGAATTACTCTTTTCAAAACATTTGCTATAATGATCAGAGACAGGAGCCCAGGGTGAAAACTGATCATTTAAACTTGGAAGTAGTGTGTATATAAGGTCCCATGTTAAGTGCTAATATTCATTTGGTAAAAATATAAAAATATTTTGTTTCATTTAACATATAAATGTATTATGTTATACTAAAATAACCACTAAAAATGTTAATAGATAAAACATAGATATACATTGGTACAACCTTTCAAGGTCTTAATAATAATACATATACAATTTTAATGTGTGTACCCATTTCGTACAGCAATATCATTTTTAGGAATTTATCCTGAAGAAAAAAATCAGACAAGGCATACGTGTTTATGTAAAAGGATATTATTCACTGCAGGGCTGTTTATAATTGCAAATACTTGGAAATTATGTGTATGCCTATAAAAAAGAGATTAGTTAGATCATAATATGGTATGTAATACAATACTATTATAGTCATTAACAAGTCAGGTAGACTTATCTAAAAGGATATCCACAATTTATTTTTAAATAACCCAAAAGGCTTACTTATCAGAATACTGTGTAGAGTACTGATTCCTATTTCACAATACGTGTGAAATGTGTGTGTTCATTCAACTTATTTTACGTAGCTGCTAAACATCTGAAAAGATATATAGCAAATTGATAATGGTTTATTTCTAGAGGGGAAGATTATAGGGATATGTTTATCTCTACTCTTTACATTTCCATGTTGTTTAAATTTTCACTTATATTACTTTATCAACAACAGTTATTGTCCATTAGAAAGAGGCAGTGAAAGAGATACCCAAAAAGAATAGATTTGAGCTTTTCTGGAGATAAACATGCCAGAAATGGGTAAATTTAAGACTATGAAGTTATTGCAGAGTAACACAGTCTTAACCATATTAACAGTTTCCATTCTGCTACCATAAATATCAACCACTATTCAAAGACTTACTTTTACAATCTAAATAGAAAAGCAAAAGCAAATCCTAATGTCCAGTGTCTTCTTCCAATATCACATTGAAACTTTTACATCAAAATTTTGTTTTAGAAACCTATGCATGTCAACACCTATAGGCATAATTCATTTTTTCCATTGTTGTAGAGCATCCAATCATATTAAATTACTCTATTTCTCAACAATGGTCATATAGGTTTTCCCCATTTTTTAAAATTCTTATAAACGATGTTACAATCATGACCATTAATCATTGGTGAGAGACTCTCTTCAAGGGTTCTTTCTTAAACTAGGTCTTTATAGGTTCCATGATTAGATCAGAGAAACCATGCACTTGGAAAGAAGAAAAAACATGACTCCATTTTCACAAATCTCCAACTAAAATTTAACATTTCAATTACAAAAATTAAGATGACAAAACAGTAAATTTAACAGTATCTGTGACTTTGTAACCAAAAGAAATAATGGATATTTTCCTATTTCATTCCTTTTTATAGCTCTAGCTATTACTTACATTCATCACTACTTTGAGATTGCAAAAATTATCAGGGCTCTCAGTAGATTCTTGTTATAAAATTACTTCATAAACATGTTACTGCAGCACATTTTTTATATTTTGATAACTATATTTTAATATGCTTTTATTTTTTATATTTCTATGTATTTTATTCATTTAAAAATTATATGAAGTGCATAGACTTCACCAGATTGTCAAATTTGCCAATAGCACACAAAAAAATTAGTAACTAATTGCAACATAGTGCCAAATTGCTTATCCAGACTAATTATATCAATGGACATTCCCACCAGCAATGTGTGAGTTTCCATTTTCCAACATCCTTATCAGCACTATCAGACTTTTAAAATTTTTTTCCAGTCTGATGGGTAACAAACAGTATCTCAATATGCTTATAATTTTCATATACCTAATGATCAATGATATTGTATGCATTTTAATATGTTTACTAACCACTCACATTTCCTCTATGAAATGCCTGTTGAAAACATTTATCTACTTTTCAACTGAGTTGTCTTTTCCTATTATTTTATAGTAGTCCTTTATTGGTGATTAATTAGTAACATATTAGTAATTAATATTAATCATTTCCATGAGTGGCAACTATTTTCAGGCATCTAGGACTTGACATATAATTTATGGTATCTTTTTTGTCATGCAGACTTTTGTTTTTAATGTGGTCAAATATGGTTAATTCAATTTGTTCCTTTATAATCTGTACTTCTTCGTGTCTTTATGTTTAAAAAAAAACCTCTATTTTAATATCATAAAATAGTCTCCTAACCTAATAGGATTAAAGTTTTATTTACGCTTAGGTTTTTATTTTCGTTAATTTTATTTATGATATGAAGTAATGATCTAATTTTACTTTTCTGTAGATCTCTTTCATTTTTTTTCTCTTTGTATAGAACAAATACAATTAATAACAATAACATGTAGTAACAATAACAGCTAACATAGATTAAACTCACACTTCTAGGCAGTATGCTAACAACTGTGTGTGTGTATGCTTACAAAATTAGGTAATTTGCACAAAATCACAAAAATAGCTACTTGTGTTGTCTGACTACAAACTATACTACTTATCAAAGACCACCATATGACCTCTTCATTCCATCATGAGAAACTGCCTCTAAATAAGCTCAACAATACTTTTTAACAAGTGAGTGTAAAATGTAAAGATGTATAAGATACAATCCACTTGACAAATAAGGAAATAAAATCTATTAAATATTTTTCACCGTATCTGTATTAAAATTCATTTAAGGGAGGTTTTTCCTCCCAAAGAAATAAAATTTTATCATATATGCTATACATAATCTACAGAAAATAAGTAGTTCTGTGTGAACAGCAGGCAGTAAAACAATAAATATACTAGTAAATGAAATTTCATATAATACAAATTGTAATATAAAAGTAAATACCAGTATTGTATTTCAGTTAATTCTGAAAACTAAAAGGCAAACCACAATAAAAATACCATCCGCATAAAAATCATTTGGTTAATAAATGTCATCCGCATAAAAATCATTTGGTTAATAAACACATTTTAGGCTTGCTAACCATAGATACTCTGAGAACAAATCCAATGATGACCTTTTATAAAGTTAAGTCATTGAGTGTTCTATAGAGTTACAGACTTATAGCTTTAATTACTTCTCTTGATATCAGCGAACCTGTGCTTTTCCCACTAAAATGGAAAAATATTTCTAATAAATACATAAAATATTTAACACAGTACCTGCACATGTAACCTCTTGATGTATATAATTACTAATAATAAATAATTTGGATTAGTCATTTCTATTGTTATGAAGGTTAATGTTGATATTCCATTTAACCATTATACCAGAAACAAAATTCCTTTTAGCAAAACTAATAATGCTAACAAACGAAAAAAAAGTTCAGAACCTATAGCAGATAGCTGAATTATTCACTGATAGAGTTCAACAAGAGAGTAACTTCTTAGCCTGAGGGTCAATCTCTCACATTTATGTATAAACAATTAAGGCTCAACTACAACAGGAGGGCACACACAATCCACACAAGGAACACACATGGAGCACCGGCTCAGGTGACCAGGGAGACTGTACCACTAGACCCACTGGCCACCTACTAAATAATGCTACTCTACTAAGACCAGGAGACATAGCAACTCTACCTAATTCATAGAAATAAATATAGGGAGGCAGCCAAAATGGGGAGTCAAAGATACATGTCTCAAATGAAAGAACAGAACAAAGCTCTAGAAAAAGAACTACACAAAATGGAGACAAGCAATCTACCAGATGCAGAGTTCAAAACACTGCTTATAAGGATGCTCTATGATCTCGATGAGAATGTCAACAGAGATAGGAAACAAAAAATGGAGATAAAAAAGAACCAGTCAGAAATGAAGAATACAATAACTGAGATGAAGAATACATTAGAGGGAATCAACAGTAGATTAGATAAAGCAGAGGACTGAATCAGCAATTTGGAAGATGAGGTAGCAGAAATTACCAATTGGAACAACAACAAGAAAAAAGAATACAAAAAAAAGAGGACAGTGGAAGGAGTGTCTGGGATAACAACAAGCATACAAACATTTGCATCATAGTGGTATCAGAAGGAAAAGGGAGAGAGCAAGGAATTGAAAACTTATTTGAAGAAATAATGACAGAAAACTTCTCTAGCGTGGTGAGGGATATAGACATACGAGCCAGGAAGTATAGAGAAACTCAAACAACATGAACTTAAAGAGACCCACAACAAGACAAATCATAATTAGAAGTCAAAATTTAAAGACAGAAAGAATCTTAAAAGCAGCAAGAGAAGAGCAGTTACCTACAAGGGAGCTCCCATAAGACAGTCAGCTGATTTCTCAACAGAAACTTGGCAGGCCAGAAGGAATTGGCACAAAATATTCAAAGTGATGAAAAGCAAGGATCTACAACCAAGATCACTCTACCCAGCAAAGTTTTCATTTAGAATTGAAGGACAGATAAGCTGCACAAATAAAAAGCTAAAGGAGTTCATTGCCACCAAACCAATTACAAATATAAGAAGAAAAATATATAAGAAATGTTAAAAGGACTTCGTTAAGAAGAAAAAAAGGTCAAAAATATGAATAATAAAATGGCAACAACTACATCTATATCAACAATTACTTTAAATGTAAATGGATTGAATGCTCCAATCAAAAGACATAGCGTGGCTAAGTGTATATGAAAAAAAGATCTTTTACATATGCTGCCTACAAGAGACTCACTTCAGATCAAAAGACACACAGAGACTGAATGTAAAGAGATGGAAAAAAATATTTCATGAAACAAATGAAAAAAAAAGCTGGAGTAGCAATACATCAGACAAAAAGACTTTAAAATAAAACTATAAGAGACAAAGAAGGACCCAGTAATCTCACTTCTGGGTATTTAGTCAAACAAACCCAAAACATTACTTTGAAGGGACATATGAATCCATATGTTCACTGCAGCATTATTTACAATAGCTAAGATATGGAAGCAACCTAAGTGTCCATCAGAAGATAAAAGAATAAAGAAGTGCTACATATACACAATGGAATATTACTCAGCCATAAAAAAAAAATAAAACCTTGGCATCTGCAACAACATGGATAGGCCTAGAGCATATTTCGTAAGTCAGAGAAAGACAAATACCATATGATTTCACTTATATGTAAAAACTAAAAAACAAAATAAACAAAACAGAAACAAATGCATAGATACAGAGAACATTCTGATGGCTGCCAGATGAGAAGGAGGGTTGAGGGGTGAAAAAGAGGAAAAGATTAGGAAGTAGAAATTGGTAGTTACAAAATAGTCATGAGGATGTAAAGAATAGCATAGGGAATATAGTCAATAAAATTATAATAACTATGTATAGCGTCAGATGGATATTTGGGTGGTCACTTCGAAAATTATATAAATGTCTAATCACTATGCTGTATACCTGAAATTAATATAATATTGTATGTCAACTATAATTTAAAAACTAAAAGATTAGTTAAAAAAAAAAAAGAAAGAAAAAGAAAGTTCAGGATCTAACAGCAAATTATGCTGTCCAGTCCTCTTATGGGTAAATAGGATACTACTGATACTAAGAATACATATTATATATACTGGCTAAAATTTGTTCAAGGTAAAATATATGTGCTTGGATATATCAATAATGTGAAATATTATTCTTTGTAGTCACTTGTCTACCTATAGACATGTATTTAGTACTGCTTATTCAATAAAACAGATTTGTTTTTCACATTGTGGAAAGGACTTTCTTGGTAAGACCCTTAATTAAAAAAAAAAAAAAAGTGACTTCAGTTCTTAACTTACATGACAAAACATCTCACAACTTGTATATCACAACTACTACAGAGCCACCTCCCCAAATGTTAATGTACATTTATTCCTCTCCCCTACTGCCTGTCCAATTCATTTTAATCTGTAACCCATAAAGACACACACACAAAAAACAAAGATAAAACAATACCATCTATATGGTTAACAAACTTAAGGGTCAAAATATGGTAAAACTTAGTGAAGAAAAAAATTATAAACAAAATATAAGAATCATTGTCATCTCTAATTCTCCTTAAAGTTAATTAACATTCCTTTTACATTCTCTAAGCCTACCTAAATCCTATCAAACCTGCTTATCCTTAAATACAAATATTTCTGATAACTTTTTCTAATTTAATCATTCAACATTTTTCTTAATTACTATTTCTACAGCATATTATTCTTTTACTTTCATTGCAAATGTCAGTATTCTTCACACTTCCACTTATATGTTCTTCTGTAGACTAGTTTTCTAACTAAAAAAAAAAAGAAAAAAAATATACATAAAATACTGATTATTTCACCAACATGAAAAGATGTTCTAAATTATACAGCATAGATTAAATATCAAATTAATAGTAAAATTTGGAATTATATGTATATACTGGTTAAATGCAGAGTATTCTACTTTAAACTAATTGACTTCAAGAAACTTGCTGGAAATCTATTTTAAAATATAGAAATAAAAGAGGATGGAAAACCTATTTCAGTACTTCTATCTATAGTCTAATGTGCAATGGAACAAAACATAACATGTTAGTTTTAATTAACTACAAAATAGAGCAAAATTTATAACAAAATATCACATTTTTGGTTAGAATAAACTTAAGGGTCATCTAACTCATCAAAATTTTAGTAAAAAGGAATAGGATCATGAAACTAAAGAATATACGAACAAAAAAAAAGCCAGATGAAAAATTTTAAACATATTAATAAACATTTGGGTGGACTGTTGGGGTCAGGGGATGAGGTTCTAGATTATAATGACAAGAATTAACTAAAATATCAATTTATATTATGCTTCTCCAAATCCCTCCCTTCAACCAGATTTATTCAATCAGAAACTCTTGAAGTTTGGAAATAGATGCTCATAACAATTATTTATCTCAAACCTAGAAAGAACAGCTTATGTGAAAAGCACTTTGAAACTATCAATGATGGGCCACAGAATAAGTGTTCTTTTTTATGTGTAAATGTGTATACACATATATAAATGCTGATCGATAAACATTTACTATATATCTAAAAGAACAATGCACAGCATCAACTAAAGAATTTTCCCTCATTACCCAATTAGAATTCCAATTATTTTAAAAATCTAGGTCATACTTATTTCTGACAAATGATAAAGTATGGAATAGTTAGAGGTCAAGAAGTTAAGACTTAGGCATATGCTTTTAGTAAATATCCTTAATTCCAATGTCAGATATCTGGTCATCATTTTCCAAGAACACACTCATGAAGGTTTTTCTAACTAGTATTAGTCTAATTTCAATGTGTACTTAGCTTATTAGAAATATCAAATGTTCTAGTCTTATGAAAGTAATACTTTAGATGTTCAATTAGTTTTTTATAGGCTTGATCATTTAAAAATTGATTTGCAAATAATTTTAACTCATGTGCCAAAGAGAATAATTTAAAGAAAAAAGAAAAAAAAACACATGAATTTATTCAACAAATTACAAGAATACCAACAAACTTAAACTAGCAACTAAAATTTCAGATCCCAGCAACTGACTCAAGAACAGTACAAAGTTTATCTTCAAAAAGTAGTTTCTCAGATTATACTCAGACAAACCAAATGATATTAGTTCCAAATTCCTAAACTCGGAGGGCCATTACAAGTTCAAAATCAGTGTAGACAATTCCTGGGTTGGACTGAGACTGAAATTACCTCCATAAAAATATGCAGCAAATTTCCATTATTAAGTTACCTCCTCTTTACATTGCCATGATTTTGATCTTGGGCAAGGTGCTACTTCATGTCCATATTTCACCTTTCATTGTATTTCTGATCTCTTCTGATTGCTGTCCTTGTTGATATTCTCATGCAACAATTCTTACATCTACAGAACTGATCCAATTTCTACAAGCCTTCCACAACTATTTACTTTCAACTGTCACCTGACCAAACTTTAAAATGGACTATCAACCCTGTCACCTACTGTACAGCTTTCATCGGAATCTGTAAAAGATCATTTCATAAACTATATAAATGTCTAACCAATGTACTGTATACTTGAAACTAATAAAATAATGCTAAAAAAAAATACCTTCTATTATTTGAAGTGATAATTGAATACATACAGAAGGTATTTGTTTCATGAAATATTCTAGGAAGGGAGAAAAGAGTTATAAACAATAAAATTATATTCAATCCCAACCAAAAAACTATATCCACTCATCTCAAGTAATGTAAATTCTCCCAAGCCCACAGTGTATATCCCATTTCCAAAACCTCTTTATAAGTCAATGAAAATTGTGATTTTTATAGGGAAAATGTAACAATAATTGATATATGAGGATATTAGCATAGTAACAGAGTACATAAAAATTAGAGTTACTTATAAACAGTGTACTCCATAATTAACCTAATTACTACTATTATAAAGCATATTAGATTTCAAATATTGCTTTAGCAAAACACTACTAAAAATATATTACCTTTTCTGTGAGCAATTATGCAAATAAACCAACTTTAAAAAATATATCCATTTCAGAAACTTCTCTCATTATTACACATAGATTATAGGCTCTCAATTAGAACATGTGACCATAAAATGGGAAGGAATACTTAGACTTTTTAATGCCTCTTGTAAATTCATTTTGAGAAAATAAGTTTTATTTATTTAGATGAGAGGCTAGAAAACTGCCAAACTAAGTCTAGAGAATACTAGCTGTCGACTTAGAGATCTTTTATACAAAACCTTACTTCTAAAGACCTAAAGAAATATGTTTAAATATACATACCCTTGGACGCTATTATTCAATTGGTCAAATTACAGTACTTCACTAAAATCACTAACTCCCTATAGTAAGTATACCTCTGTATGGGTTCAGAATGGAGCTATCCCCCAAATATGCCTCAGTGGTATGCAGATTATTTTGAGCTAAAGGCAACCTAGACCCCAAGGGCTCAAGAGAAACTTCTGTTCCACCCTTAACTATCTAGAAGAATTTAAATTAGGAGGCTGGCCCATAATAAGAGTTATCACCAGAAATGACTTCTTACCTATCTATACGGCAGGGCAAACTAATAATTATTGAACATGTGCTCTCCCTGCAATTAACTTCTGAAGCCCCAAGGTACCTTACTTACCTCACCCCTAGCTCAGAATGTCTTATATATCTCAATTTCCCTTTCTGCCTCTGAAGCTCTCATTGGGTGGGGGTGGGGGGAAGAATGCTCTGATGCTTATGTGGGGTTCTCATACATACATATATAATTAAATTCGGTTATTTTCATAAAGACTGTCATTTTAATTCTTACAGCAAAGACAGCTGAAGTACAATTTATAAGACTAGAAGAATTTAAATCTACTTTGATTTCCATATACATACTAGAAAAGACCTTTACTTATTGAATTTTTTCAGACTTCTGAGAAATATAAAGCTAAAATAAGTTGTATTGTACTAAGATTAAAAATTACTCCCTTAAAAATTTCTCATCAGTTGATGCTTTTCTATAAGCAACAAAAATATAATACCTCCACATCTGGCCAACATAGGCAACAGAGCCTGTATTTATTCACCCAACCTGAAACAAACAAAGGAAATAAAATATATTAAACAATAGTTTTTAGGACATTTGATATCAGGAAATAAAAGACAATGATGCCAAAGAGACCAGAAACCAATGAGGTGAGCCTTACGATTGCTCTGTCTTACTGCCCCGAGAGAGAGTCAAGGCTGTAAAGACATTTTTAAAACTTTATTACTAGTCCTTTCTGATTTCATTCTCAATTTCAAAACTTTCAATTCGATTATTCATATTTGCACTTATTGTCCAAGTCATCCAAGGCTGCAGAGCTTAGAATTACACATAGAATTTTAATAGGATCTAATAAGTATAGGTTGTAATAACATTAGCTTACTGATTTACCACACTGCTTATGAATCACAATGTGGCAGTAGGCTTATTTTCTATCTCGAGGTAAATTTATTACTAATTTAAAATTTAATTTTTAATTATCCACTATTAACATTAACTCTGCTCCATACTATACTTTTCCTTCGTAAACTTCATCATATATTTCTAATTGATTATGTTACCAAAATTAATGTACATTATAATCTTATCCTCTTCTATTCTCTAAAGCAGTGCTTCTCAAACTTTAATGGGCATATGGGTCACCTCAGGATCTTGTTAAAACGCAGATTCTGAAACTGTGTGGAATCGACTCTAAGGTGATACAATTAAACTCCCAGGTGAAGCTGATGCTGCTAATCCATGAACCACACTGAAGAGCAATTGTCAGTAATAAGCAACCTCAGAAGAATTACCTTCCTAGGGTTACAAGGGAGGGTGTTTTGTTTGGCAGTAAACAATTAGAAACTGTGTTAATTTGAAAACGATGACATCAACTACTTATAATTTAAAAACTCAAGTACTTAATGAACTTAGAAAAATTTTTAAATAATAGTATAAATCCAGCATTTATACATAATTATGCCACATATACCATTATATACCATCTTTGGCAATGAGGTTCAAGTAAGAGACTAAGTTATCTAAATGTCAATTATATTTAAAGGCCATGATCAAAATAGCCTCTACAACTTTACTTGGTTATTCTATTCAAGTACTTAAAACCCAATTTTGAGCAATCTTCCTTTACAGTGTTTCTGGGGAGCAGAGGTGTATAGATGTCAATGTAAACAAAGCTAACTCCAACTTTGCATGCCCCCTAATTTCTTTCTAGTTTCCATGCTAAGGACTCTAATCTAATTAGTGAATGCCCCATAGTTAATGATTAGCTATATCTTGTAAACTTATACAATGTAAGTACAAAGATTCCTGTCAGTAAAGGGCCAGAATAACACAACAAGTGAAATATCAAACTAGGTGTTGGCTTCAAGTCTAAGCAATTATCCATCATAAGACCACTCACTGGGCAGTATGGTTCCTGGCTTGTACTGCATTCTTTGCCCGTTTGTCTTGTCCATCATTAGTAATTTAGCTGTACTATACCGTATGAATGGTAAATCATTTTTTCTTTTTAAATATAAAAAAAACAGAAATAGTAACAAAACTGAATTGTTATAACAACACATTAAATGGAAAAAAGTATGTTTCTGAAAAACTAAACGTGGAAAAAAGGTTTTAAAAAATAAACTCAAGTACAGGATATAGAGAAAGCAGCATAAAGAATAAACTTCAAAGAAGTTTTGTTAGCTTCAGTTTTGTGCCATATTAAGCAGTAAGCCAACAAACAAGTAGTAAAATCTGAAAATACAGCCAGTTGATAATCATGAAAGTTCTGTTAAATAATTGTTTTAGCACAAGATTAAACACAACTAAACTGCTATAATAGAAAAATATTAGGCCTAAGCAAGTCAGGAAAACTTGCTATTAATAAATGCAGTGATTTGCAAAGTGTCCTCAAACTTCAGCATGCTTCAGAATCAGTAGGAAGGCTTTTTTTTTTTTTTTAATTAAGAATTAATTCTTGGGTCAGTATGGCCCAAGAATTTCCATTCTAACAAGCTCTTGGTAATACTGAAGCTGCTGGTCTAAGGAGTACAGTAAGAATCACTACATTAAACCAATGTCAGTATCAAAAAAAAACATACTACTTGCCAGCTACTTGTCCATGTCAGCCCTGGCTCCACAGCAAGAGATGTGCTCAGCTTTGAGTGATATTCACAATGTTTGGCACCCAGATGACTTGCCTCCTACCTCACAGAGAGAAGTGAACCCATGTTGCGTAAACCTCTTCACTTCTCACTTCAAATTATCTGCATCCATACTGATCACCTCTAGTCCTTCTAATCCAGAGGTATGTGTCCTGCATGGATCTGAGATCACTCCTTTACTTGTATTCCAGGAATCTAATCATTCCAGGATCTTGATTAATCATGTAGCCCTCTACTACCCCGCCATCATATCTTCATCTTATTTTACTGGCTCCTGCTAATGTTCTTCCTATGGAAAACTTCTAGTCCCTCCTATTTTAAAATATAAAACAAAATAAAAAAACACTCCTCCTTTGAACTTATATTTACTTCTAGTTAACTGTGTTCTTCCTCCTCCCATTCTTTAAAAGGTAATCTGTCCATTTTGCTTGTTTGTTTACCTTGAATTCACTCCGTAACCTACAACATTCAATCCTCCATACTTACCACTCGAAATTGTTCTTGACTAACTAAAAATGAACTAGAAAATCTAATGGATACTTTCTTGCCTTTATCTCATTTGAACATAAAATTTGGCACCATTAACCATTCGCTTGTTAAAATTTTTTCCTGAGACACTGTACTCTTAGTTCTCTTCATACTTCCATCATGACTTCTCAGCCTGCTTCGCTGGTTTTCTTCAGAAGTGCTTTCTCTGGCCATCTATTCTCTTCATTCCACACTGATTCTCTGGGTAATCTTGTCTACATTCACGATTTTAACTATCAGTTTACATGTTTCTATACCTAGTATGGATCCCAAGTCTATACCTCTCTCCTGAACCTTAAATGACAACCTTAAATGACATTGATCTCAAATACCATGTATCCTAAAGTTGAACTCAAGTGTACCTTAATAGAGTTCTGACACCCATATTCCTAAAGTCAGTGTATTCATTGGTTGCCTAAGCCAGAAACATTCCTTATTCCCTAGCAGGTATTTCACCTTCTAAAATGTTTGACTCTCTTTCTCTCAGTTCCTTTTAACATAGTACTAGCAGCCTTTCATTTTCTCGTCTAAATTAGTACTTTCATAGCCTTGATTGGGCTTTATTCCAAGGCTTACATTTTAAAAACCTTCAACAACAAATTCTTTCTACACTATTGTGTTATCTTTCTAAATGTAGATATGTAGTGTCTCACATATCTGTATATTATATTTCAGTGTTTCCAGATCTCCTACAATTTAAATGTCAAATGCTTCGAATAGCACTTCAGATCCTTCAAGCCCTAGCTTCCATTTATACCTGTCTAGCTTCACCTCATGTTAATCCCAACAGAACCCTGAACATGCAAAAGGCCTTATTCTTTGAAAGTCCCTGAACTCATTATATTTTCAAATTGTTGTATCTTTGTGAATCCTGTTCTCACTACCTGGGACTCTGCATTCCCCTCCCTTCATCAACCCCCATACAGTCACACACGTACACATTCCATATCCAACCGCAGCCTTCATCATCATGTCTAACTCCTCCTCATCAGTCAAGACTAAATTCAATCAATTACCTAACTCTGAAACCTTTCCAGTTCTTACCATGAAGAGACACAGACTTATTCTTATCAGGTAATAAAGTGAATCTACCCATACTTATTGGTTTGTTAGTTTTTATATATGACTCGCTCATGAAACAGAGTCTCTGAATAGAATGTACTTTCTCCACTTTTAGATTCTTCCTAAAACTGTAAATGATCAATAAATAAATCAAAATAGGTAATAAAAGTATGATAGAAAATTCTTACATGTAAATTGAATCTTTTCCCAATTTTACAATATAATACAAAAAGAAAGAAAACAAAAACATTCCTATCCTCCTTGGTCAGTCTGCCTTTAAGTCAATGCTTTGCTGAGATTAACAGTTTTACAACTACTCACTGACACATCAATATACTGGTCCTCTATCTAGTCACTCAAATTAACTACAATAATATGCTTATGAGGTTCACGATTCAGAATAAGTTTAACATCAATTAAGCATCTATCTAAATATGTTAAATTCACACAAAAATATTAAACAATTATGCCACTGTGTTTGATCACACTTCCTATAAGTAGCTGTTTTTAACATTTTCTGGCAAAATACCACCCTGTTGGTGGAGAGGGCAATCTAGTTACACAATCTGTCTTAAGATTTGGTTTAGCACATCTGCCTACTAAGGTGATATTTCCCATTCCTTATTCCTTTTCCTGATTTTTCCTTCCTAAAACTGTATCTTCATTTAAGAGAAGTCTCTTCTCAAATAAGAGGATTTTTTTTGTTGTTTGGAGTATGTAAATGGTTCATGCTTCTTATAATGTACTCTTTTAAGAGTTGTCCAAGAAAGACAACCAAAAAAAACATTACATTTTTTTGAAACTCCATTACTATTTCCCTTCATTAAAAAATACAATTGGCATTGGAGTGGATATAATTTAATTAAACTTCCTAGACAATACGGCATGTACAATATTCTGACAGTTGATTACCAAAGGTGAAAACTTCTAACAAAATTAGCTTGCTATCTCACCAGGTGCCCAATTTCATTTCAAAACTGTGACAATATTTTACAATTCTTCTTTATATTGGGCATGTATATTTACACATGTAATATCCATCCACTGGACCTACTTCTGTCCTCTGGAACTACAAAGAATAAGTCATACTCAAAGAAGACTTACTTAAAAAATTTAAAGAGAACAATTACGAACCTTTATCTAAGATAAACCTGCTAAATTAGTACTTCCAATATTCCTCCATGTAACATGATTTTCACTCTTTATCATCACTATCAATCTTCTCTGCACTGGCTCTAGCTTTCAAATCAAAAGTGAGTTTTATTTGCTCTTTATTTTATTACAAAGTGACTATGAATTTACAACACAACTTAGAAAAGAATCCAAAATAGTACTGAATTATATTTATTGTGATTAAATACTAAATGTTTAATGCACTACGATTAGTAGAAAATTATAGTTTATATTTATAAAGTGCTTAAAACAGTGTCAGTCACATAGAAGTACCACATAAGAGTTTGACAAAATTAACCAATCCACTGTTTATTATCTTTATAGTGGTAAAGAACTATATGTGAAATATGTATGTATAATCACATGTAAGGATAGTTAACCTACTCATTAGGTTAACTACATATTTTTTTTTACATTTTTACCTTCTTAAATATAAAACTGCTAAAAAAAAAAAGTTAAAAATCTGCCAAAACTTATAGAGAGCTATTCCCAATCTGCAGTTTTAACCCAAATTAGGATCACATAATTATTAGAATCAAAAGAAGCTATAGAGAAAAAATTTGCTCTTAATTTCCCAGGATGGGATGAAACGTATGACAGGTGGCAGGAAAAGGGAAACCTCATCAGCAGTGATTCCTCTTACGAGAAATGTTCACTGCTGTCAACCTATTCAATCTACATTCCTAACTGCATCCTGGCTAGAAAGTCAGAACATATATCTTAGGGATATGAGGAAGCATCATTTTCAGGTTTTGTTTCATTCATATTGTTTGTAATTGGTGTTTTGAATAATGTTTGAGAAGGGTAATTTTTTTTTAATTTTATTTTATTATGGTAGGAACACTTAATGTGTGATCTACCCTCTTAACAAAATTTTAAGTGCATAATACATTATTGTTTGAATATAGATACATGTTGCATAGTAGATATCTAAAGCCTAGTCATCTTACTTAGCTGAAACTTTATGCCCATTGATTAGTAACTCCCAATTTTTTTTTCCCCCCAGTGCCCAGAAACTACCATTTATTTTACTTTTGATTCTATGAATTTGACAATGTTAGATACCTCATATAAATGGAATTATGCAGTATTTGTCTTTCAGTGACTGGCATTTCATTCAGTATAATATCCTCAAGGTTTACCCATGTTGTCACATATTCCTTCTCTTTTAAAGTTGAATGTAGATACCACATTACCTTTATCCATTCATTGGTTGATGGACAGTTAGGCTGTTTCTGTATCTTGGCTAATGGGAATAATGCCGCAGTGAACATGGCGTGCAGATATATCTTTACGATTCTTATTTCAATTCTTTTGGATAAATATCCAAAAGTGGGATTACTATATCATATGGTGGTTATATCTTTAATTTTTTGAGGAACCTCTATATTGTTTTCCATAATAGCCCTACCATTTTGCATTTCCTACAGTAGTAGCATTTCTGTACACTAAGAACAAACCACAGGAAAGGGAAATTTTTTTTTTAAATTCCATTTATAATAGCACCCAAAATAATAAAATATTCATATAAACAACTAAATAGGTGAAAGACTTGTATAATGAAAACTTCAAGACATTAAAAAAAAAAAAACAAAGAAGACACAAACAAATGGAAAGAATCTCATGTTCATGGATTAAGACAATACTGTTAAAATGTCCATACTATCCAAAATGATCTAGAAAATCAATGCACTCTCTATCAAAATCCCAATGGCATTTTTTTATGGCAATAGAAAAAGAAATTCTATAATTCATATGGTACCACAGAAGACCACAGTCATACCAATCCTGAGAAGGTAGAATAATATTTTCTTTCAAATGTTATTATATTTAATTTAAAGAACAAGTAAAAACATTAACTAGAACCTGTCAATTGTGTATGCCTTAAACCCAAGAAATATGTTAAAAAAGAGCAACTATATGAGTGTACAAATTACAGTTGTTACTTTTCCAATTTTAACTTATTAAAAATATTTTATGCCATTTGTTAATAAACAATAATTTTAATAGGTAATACCAATTTTAGTGGGGCAGAACAGCTACTATATATGCATATTCTTCACTAAAGAACTGACCTCCCTATCTGGGAGAAAATTCATCTTGGAACTACAAATACATATGGAATAATGAGAAAAGAGGGCACACCAATCTAGACTCTTAGATCAACTCTGGTCTTTAGTGGAAAGATTTCACAGTTCTATCAACCACATCCTTGTTAGTTTGATTTCGGAAGATGCTACAGTATCTCAAAGTTGAATTCTGATACTAGCTATGTTAATAACAGTTTGGAAGCCACTGGAATTAGAGAATGAGTAGAACCTAAAATTAGGAAGAGAAATAAAATAAAAAAGTTCATGTTCATTACCAACTAGTTCATCGTATTATTAGGTCGCTTAGCCTCCCATGTATTAATTTCATCATGTCAGATGGATAAAGTTATCTCTAATATGCTTTGTAGAGTCAGGAATTCCAGAATGGCTGTGATAGGAGTTTGACAGACCCTCTTCCTCAACAAAACAAACTGGAACTGGTGAAAATTAACTAAAACAATAGATCTTTTAAATTCTCTGTAAGCTAACCTAATGGCATGACAAAAAAAAAAAAAATTAAGAAACATTTATTCAAGATAATCTAATGAACCTTGGTAAGAACAGTGGGAATTTGTGGCACTTAAGCCAGAAATGCAATGTGTTGCAGAAGTTCTATTCTGTGCAGATGTGTCTGAGAAGGAAGAGGGGAAAGCTCCCTTCCCTTGCCCAGCCCCTTACGGGGGCATAACATGGAGGTTCCACACTCAGAGGCGCAAGCTGAGAAGACCAGAAGCTATCATCCTCCTCTAACTCCTAATCATAGAGAGATGTTACTCAGGGAAAAATAGGCACCATCTCCCCCAAACTCAGCTCCGAAACAGTTCAGCAAAGGCTCTGTCAGGAAAAGAAGCAAGGCATGAGACCTAGCAGCTCACAGCACAGTCTGAGGTATTATGTAAAACAATAGAGATTATATTGGCAAGCAATTAAGAGAAAAAAAAAATAGATACTGGAAACAGCAAGAAAAACAATATACCGATCATAAATTTAAGAGAGATTCAGGGAAAGAGACAGCCAAAAAGAGCTTTGCAAAGATTACACTCACCCCTGAAGGTCTGGAACACCGCGAACGCTTGCTCAGGAACAACTTGAAAAAGTGCTTGCCAGCTGCTAAGCCCTGGCTAAATGCAGGGCAGAAGTTTAAACTCCCTGAACTTTGAAAACATCCCCAAAACCACACACAGATCCATTAGCAAGGGTGGAAAATTTACTGAGTCTGGGGTCTTAATCACACAACCTCTAACCAATCACTGGCAATTCCTAGAAAGCCAGGGTTAAAAATAAAAATGAGGACAAAAAATAAGCATTAAAATCAGAGGTTGAGCATTGTAGGGGAAAGACTCCACAGGATCGATCCAGGCAAGCTACTAAACAAATAAAAACAACAACAACAATGAGCTGGGGGAAAGAGGGGAGTAGTCAGAATCCAGAGTTGCTTAAATATCTAAAATCCAGTTTTCAACAAGAAACATGCATAGAAACAACAAAAAGCACGATCCTTACACAGGGAAAAAAAGCAGGTGAGAAAAACACTGCCACTGGATGGGACTACATATTGGACTTAACTTCAAAGTAGCTATTATAAATATGTTCAAAGAACTAAAAAAACACCATGTTTGAAGAATTACAGGAAAAAAGAATGACAATAACTCATTAAATAATAGAGAGACAAACTATAAAACACAAGCAAATGAAAATTAGAAAGTTTGAAACATGCTTTCTACTTCAAAAAATCTAAGCCATAGCCAACTGTCCTGACATGATTCACATCTTTAATAAAACATTATTTTGATTATTAACTCTATGATCCACTAAGACAAAAAATTTGCTTTTTAAAAATATCTAAACAAAAATATACCACTTCTGTTGTTCTTAAGAAATAACATTATTCAGGCTATTTGCATTAGATGTGCTCGGGACAGTCCTAGTTTATCTCTACTGCCGTGGGGTAATTATCATCAGCATTCCCTTTCCTTCCAGAATGTATCAATTATTTGGTAACCTAGTTATATGTATGTTTCCAAGTTATTTGTAAATATTCCATAATTTAATTGCCAATTTAAAAATGGTAATATGAATTTTTACAGATGTAAGATAAAGTTATAGATACTCAAAGTGGTAAAAATGCTCTTCCCTATAGCATGAAAGTATCTTCAACCTATTTGGGTGCACAACTAATAAAGGTGTTGGAACAACAAAACAAAAAAGAATTTATAAAAACGAATTCTTATCCTCCAAGGAAAACAACAAATTTAATTTAGCTCAATTTTCATACCCTGATAGAAAAAGCAGTGGGTTCCTAACTACCTAGCAAAAGGAAGCTGGTCTATCTACAAATGAATGTGTAATTTAGTCTCTCACAATTAAGCTAGCAAGAGTTCTGCACACATCATTTGAAAACTGATTTGTTGCTTTAATACAAAACCTTTAAAATAGAAAAATTTAAATGACAACTTTTGTGCTAAGTGAGTTCAAATGAATAAGGAATCAAATATATTCGTAACTTTTAAATTTCAACAGGGAAAAAATACTAAGATCAGTCTCAAAATCTGAAATGGGTACTCTTATTCAGTTGCCATTATATCCATTTGCAGTTAATACATATTTTAATATATAAATCATAAATTTCTGATTCACTTTTATAGCCTTTCCTAAATTAAACACTCATTTTAATCTAGGGTATAAAAGTTTTAAAAGTCTAAAACATGTATCATTTCCATGTTTTTATCTGTAAAAGAATTATATATTTGCAAAAGAAGTATACTCCAAAGGAATTTTAGAAATATATACTAACCTCTTAACTAATGAAACGATATATGTACACACGTATATTAGATATTAAAGTTCTTAATATTTCAATTAGTTGCCATGAAAAGATTCCATTTCACATAAAAAATGATAAGTATAAATAATGGTTATAAAATAAAATAAAAGTATTATAGCTCAGTATTTTTATACCACACTGGCCACTTTACGAGAGACCCTTAGTCCTTTTTAAACAAAGTGTTAAGAATCAAACACACAAAAAAATTACCTTTACAAAAGTCCTATTATTTCCAGAGTATACGTTTATATACAAAAATGTGTGTATATATACAAAAGTGATTCAATTGATTGAATTTGTCCCCAAAAATATGCATTTTAAATGGCAATGTAGTATATTTTTAAAAATCACTAATTGCTTTTAATGAATAAGCTTACAGTAGATATATAATTTATCTAAACAATTCAAGAAAAATTTAAATAATAACTATTCTGTACAAAAAAAAAAAAAAACAAAGTTAAATTGCCTTTTCCCCTTCAAAAAAAACTTAAAACATTATAACACTAAGATGCTTAGTTCCACAGCACGAGACATTCCTTACAACCGGAAGTATGAAATTAGACTTGTTTATTAGGTTCTAATTGGCTGATCCATCTAAATGTTTTCCAAGTGATACCTAGATGAAAACCCATTTGGCACAAAGTATAAATGCTAGCTTGAAATAATGTTTGATTGAGCTATTTCTCTAAGGTGGTTGCAATGAACTTTATATCTGTGTCCCCCTACCCTAAAATTCACATGTTGAGATCCTAACTCCCAACGTGATAGATGGTATTGGGAGGTAGGTTCTTCGGGAGGTAATTAGGTCGTAAGGGTGGAAGAGACCTCATGAATTGGATTAATGCCTTATAAAAAGAACCCCCGAGTCCTCTTGGCCTTTTTAAGACACGTGGGGGTAAAATGAGAAGTCAGCCATCTGCAACCCAGCGGAGGGTCTTCACCAGAACTGGACCATGATGGCACCCTGACTGGACTTCCAAGCCTCCAGAACTGTGAAAAATAAATTTGTTGTTTATAAGCCACCAGTCTATGGTACTTTGTTATGGCAGCCCCCACGGACTGAGCCAATGGTATAAACCCTTCCAAATTCCAGAGGAATGACAATGTTAGTTACAAAATTGGCTCTATTTCTTATGGAAACATCTATGAGTAAAAACCCTAAGTAAGCTTCGTGAGGCAGAGTTACCAGAAGAATTATCGACAAATAAATTACTCTCATGGGATTAGGAGGAAGCTGACTGCTTCACTAAACCATATCTATCTTCCAGGCCAGCCTTAACTTATCTGCTAAAAGTAGAAAAGAAAAGAGAGCAGGATGACAACCAAATATAGAGGAAAAGAAGTTGGGAAAGAATAATGCTTCTTGACAATTTTATAACCCATATTCACTAAATGTATTTATATTCATAATCATAGTTGTATCCCTTTTGGTAACAACAATGTGGAAATCAACAGGTTAAATCTCCATAGATCTTGATGGTGGGAGTGGAGGATGGGAGGGATGGATGGAGGGAGCTAGCAAGTGTACAAAAAAACTAACAAATCTCTATGAAATGGATTAACAATCTGAAAACCAGTTAGGCTCCCTTAACAGGAAAATGCTGAGTTCCCTTACTAAGTCTACCTAATCCTGAAAAAGGATTCAAAAAAAGACTGTAAAAACTTCCAGGAACAAAATATAATCCAAAAATGGCAAATAGAAATAGCTAAAATACCTAAGGATTGGCTTCATTCTGTAACTGTACTGTGAAGATGTTTTTTCCCCCTTATATTTGGAATTGCCAGGAAAGCTGTAAAATGGCATACAGATGAGAGGCAAATATCCAATTTCTGCATGTCTTGTGACAGCTTCTCTTCCAGAATATCTTTTCAATAATGTTTGAAAAAATATAAAGTCTAGGAAACTAGAGACAGGGTTTCTCTTTGGGTCAGAGGACAAAGTTGTTTCCTAACCAGAAAAATAAAGACATATCTCCTATAGGACAAAGGCTGGACAGATTTTCTAGCTCTCCCCTTAAAAGACTGAGGTTTCCTAAACTCAGGGTTCTTCAACTGTGACACAGTCCTACTGAGTGCACAGCATCCACCAGAGCCCACCTCTGCATCATCCTCACAGGATGTGAGGGGAAAGGGAGCCCGTCTGAACCAGAACATTATGCTGCCTGCTGTGGCTGGAGTAATAAACTACCTAAATCCATTTAGGCTCCCTGTCTCCTTATCAGCAGAATCTATGAAGCCAACCTAGCAGCTGCCACCACACTGCTGTTTAAGAACTGTTTAACTGCTTGACATATACAAGCCCTGCATGGCTGAAGCTGGTAATAACTTTAGATGCTGACTCTATTGGAAGGCAGTATACCTCTGATTCTCATTTCTCAAACAGAATAATCCTAGGAGCCCCTGGGGTGACTTGATAGTGTGCCAAGAAAAATATAGTATACCATCCTGAAGCAACAATTATACTCAACAACTAAGACAATTACATTTTAAAAATTAAACAAATAATAAAAATGGAATAGAAAGTAAAGTTTACAGAATGTTTTAATATAAAATATAAGATCATGAAGACATTTTGAATAATCAGGTGGCTTCATGCTATACCTCCAGATTCCCAGAGGTATGCATTTGTTCTTCAACCTTCAGTATAAAAAGCACAATAGTAGTTAATTAAGAAGAATAGCCTGGAAGTCAATGATGTATCTGAATAATGGCACAATTGCTAGGCTGCATGATTTGGGGGAAATTACTTCAACTCTCTGAACCTCGTCTATAAAATTAAATCGTAGTAGGCTGTTGTGGTGCTTTGATGAAGATAATATATATAAACAACACTTAGAGCATGGTACATAGCAGGTATTTAATAAATAGTAGCTACTGTCACTGGTTTATTATAAATTATGTTGAAACATACCAACAAAATGTAAATATTACTCCTTGTTTTAATTAATCCTAAATAAGGACATGTTTTAAAAATAATTCCAAATTTCTTCCTCCAAGCACGAAACTACTAGTAGTTGCTGCTCAATGAAAAGACTGAGCTTTCCTTACATTAACAAAGCGAGAGGTGGGGGGCCGGGGCATAAGTCTGCATTTGAATTTATGTATTTCATATGCTATACACGCACTTGCAACATATTTTGAACCAAAGAATACAATCTTTTAATCAATTTTCTTCAAGAATCACTGGGAAGATCAGCTGTCAATCAATAGATAGATTTCAACACTCGATGTATATCTGTGGTGTCTGTGTGCACAAAATATTGTTTTAACACCAGGAAAGACTAAAACGTGCTAAAGTGTTTTCTGAAATAAATTACTTTAAAGGAAATATATATTATGTAAGAAATCAGAGTTTCACTATACTGAGAAAATTACCAGTACAATATTATAGACAAGCTCTAAAACAATAAATGAGTAACAATAATGTGGGTACCTTTTTTATATCTATACGTTCTTTTAAGAAAATTTTTCCACCAATGTTTTGTATATACAATCCAAACTCATTATTTATAAACATATGGATGCAAATAAACTTCTATTTTTAATGAAAATGAGTTGCTTCCTAATTGATGAAAAGACAAATAGCACAGTAAAATTCTAAAAGTTGAGTTTAAAAATTAAAGAACCAGGCAGCACTAAGCAACTAGAGCAACATACAAAACCTTTGTGCAGCATCAAATGGATAACAAATCAGACACAAGAGTGTAACATAGTGTTTAAATAAAGAGAAATTTCTAACAGGACTCCTATACAATCATTCTAATCAGTCAACAAAAATGTGTTAAACACAACTGTGCATCCATTTAAAACTCTTCTGTCCCATCTCTAACTAAGGTGACCATATGTCTCAGCTAGCCCAGGGACAGTCCCAGTTTATTCCTGTTATTGAACCAAAAACATTAACTGCACCTTTTTTCACTCTCAAATGTCCTGGTTTAGACATTACATGGTCACCCTACTTCTAAATACCTAGCTCCTTCTGGCCTTTTCCCTGCTTTAGATGTCAGGATAATTGTACAGATATTCTGAGAAAGATTAAATAAACTTTATGTATATGTATTATGTAGTTTCATTATGATTATGCTAAAGTTTATCTCAAATTCATATGGTAAAATTTCCTGATTCTCACCTCCGTCTAAATTTAAGGAGTATATATTTTGTATGAAAATAAATTGCCCATACATTTTCCAACAGGTACCAAGAAAAACATAGAAGAGTACGCAAATGAGTAACTAAAAGAATTAAGTTGCTTATTTATCTTAGAGTATTGCTGGGCCAAATACAGAAGTATCTAGGACAAAAAGATTTCAACAATTTAATTGTAAGGGTGCAAATAAACTTCTCTTTCACATATTCTTAATCATATATAATAGGAATAAAAGAAACTTAAAAATTGAATTATAATGATTTCCCAAAATTTGTTCATTCAATGCATAAGTAATCGTACAATACTCTTAAAAAGTGATTTACCAAAAAAGCTATCAAGTCTAAAGCAGGTATATTTGGAAATATTAGAAATTACATCTTCCTGAATGATTAAAGAAAGTAGTCAACCAAAGGGATTTACCAGAAAACATGAGGTTAAAGACTGGAATGAAATAGGAAAAAAACGAAGGACACGATAATCTCCATTAACCAAAAACTGAAAAGGTAAAATACATGATAAATTTTAATCAAATTCACCAATTTGAATTTACTTATATATTTTAAATTCTGTATTATCTTTTTAATGAAAGCTGAAAGAAATAAATGGCTTTATTTACTGAAACATCTTTAATTTAAAATGACACAAGCCTAACACAATCTGACTTAGATGAAAAAGAACTGTATGTGTATATATAACAAGGAAGGCTGGAGATTGATCTGGTTTCAGGGATTACTGGATCCAAGAACTTGACTGGTGTTGTCAGTACTCACTCTACCCACAGAAGCTCCAGGAGGACAATGGTTTTTATGTTTTGTTTATTTCTGTATTGGTGGCACCTAGATCAAAGACTGACATAAAATTAGTACTCAAATATTTACTGAATTAGTAAAAATCTCTTTTATTTATCTGCTTAGCTTCTGTACATCAGTTTTTCATGCCAGAAGTGATAAGCAACCTAAAAATCACATTCTTCTAATTTCACAGGCCAATTAGCAAGGTAACCTTGCTGCTAGTCACTTAGAAGAATCTCAGTGAATGACTCTAAATCACTTGCCCAACCTTGTGCCAAATATCACAAGTGGGATGAGTAGTTAGACTAGCCTAGCCTGGTAATACATACTTACCTATATGGTCATAAAGGAGAGGCTATTAAGAAAACAAAGACAAGAGAAAGGAAGGAAGGCCTACAGAGGAAAAAAATAATAGCTAACACACCTTAATGTGACATTCCTCACCAGCAACCTAAACACAAACAAGCCATTCAACTCAGTAATTTCATAGCAGTTTTCAGTCCTGCATATGCCATAGAAGATGCTCCTTATCCAAGTACTCAACCTGTACACACAAAATATACAAAGATACATAGAGAATTGTTGTATATTCACTAATGTCCAACCATTTACAAAGTAGTCCCTATGCAGACGTCCATTTCTATTTCACTCTAGCAACTATCCCAACATACCATGTCACACTATGTTTTGGTCATTTTCACATTCTACTGCAGTCTTATGAACGGCAATGGATTTTGACCAATTGATTTTTAAAAATATCCAGGAGAACCACTCAAATTATACACAAAACCATTGACAAATGAGGACCTGTCAGGATTATAACAACTAACATGAAAAGAGAAAAAAAAATGACATTAGGTACTTCAAAAAAGAATGATATGAGTATCAAAGAATTGAAAGATGCCCCTGAGAAAACTGGAAAACCTAAAGATATTTTCTTAAAATGACTTCCAGAATTATGCTCCAAAATTAAGCATTAACTGAAGATATCTATCATACTATCATAAAATTTTATTGAGAAAAATCACACCAAAAATGATCAGCATGTATTCATTCATTATTCATTCTAACAATGCATTACTACTTGCAATTAAAAGTTAAATTTTAAGCATATGATCAATTGAATAAAGATTCATAATTTTGATTTTATTTTATGTAGATAACCTCACAGTTTTTTTCACTTCTATGAAATATTGTACATTTTAACTAGACTCATACGCTGGTCTCTTTCCAAGTACTATTTAATTTCAGTTAAGGGGGTGCCCTGTAATCTTAAGAAGTATTTGATACTCTTCTAAGTATTAAACAAATAAATAAGCACCTAATCTGGGCAAGATACTATACAAATGAGAGATCTGAAGTTGAATAATATAAAGAGATATTGTGTTAATGTTTGAAAGAATAAAAATATGCTAGGAAACCACCGGGAGAGTGATTAGTGGTGACTAAAGATATGAGAATATTTTTAATTGAAAAAATATTGATTTTAGTGCTCTTTTGAAAATAAAGCTTCCCCTACTGCCTGAAGTATTTTCCAATTCCTCCATTACAATGAATGATCAGGTATGAGAGTTGAAAGCCATCTTTGATCTAGCTCAATTCTAATTTTTTTAACTGACAAAAGTATTATGACCCAGAAAGATGGAGTGGCTTAACAAAGAAAACAGAGTTAAGAAAGCTATGATTAGAACCTTTCCTATGGATTCCCAATTGGCTGCACCATTGTCTTAGCCAAAAGCAGATTCAAAAGTGCCCTCCCAGCAACCATCACTAAGTAAAGACCAAAAGAGAACACAATACAAATTAAAACAAAATACAATGCATGTTACGACTTTCATGAATATGTCTTCCATGAGACAAGGTAAACAAGTATATTTGTCTAGTCCGAGACATACCTGATGGAAAAAGTAGTGAACTTAGATCAAAAGATCTAAGTTTTTGTCACCTTGGCAGAAAAATTCTTGAACTTAGGTTGTCTCATCTTAAAAATGGTAACGATAACACTTGCTCAAAATAATTCTATGAGAAATGAGATGATGCTATGGTTTTAAAGCTATATTCTTAAAAACACCAGCCACTGAGATTTGTTTCTGAGCTCTAAAAACAATTTAAATGTGATGATGAAATTATACTGGTAATCAAACTGTTGCAGCCCATATGAGGAATATATTAAAGAGCAGCTATTGAATTCCATGCATTAGTCTAGATATTGCAAAAAGTATACATGAGCGCACTGTTTTAATATGCAAACAGTATCATCATCTGATAATATAGTCAGTCCAGAGAAGAAATTGAGAATGCAAACCAGTGAGGCTGAGATAGTGATTTTTTAATAAATGATGGACGCAAATGTTAGGAGTCTCTTTTCCTTGCACAATATATTCATGAATGTAAGTACAGAAAATACTGCTCTAAACCAGGTGTGTTTAAATACACAAAAAGAGATATTTTAGTATTTAGTTTTCAACATCTCTATTATTAAAAGTATACTAGAATGTAGTACCATAGCTCCAAATAGAGCCCCAAAATTGATTGACTTATAACTATACAATACTCCAGAGCAGAATTCAGTCATCTCCTCCACACAGTCATTGACACCTAGGCTAATGGCTGCTCTGCCATCTACGACACATGACTTTCAAGGTCATTCTTTATTTACATTGCCCAACAGTCATACAAAAAGAGCTTGTATCAGTCAGAGTTCAGTCAGGAAAACAGAAATCATTCCATGTACTCCAAATATGAAAGTATTTAACACAGGAAATTAGAAGCTGCTTAGAGCATCATTGGAGAGTACAGGAGAAAGTAAGGTAAAGCAACTACCAACAACCTCAGTGAGTATTCTCAGTGATTCTCAAGAGCTCACCTGGAGCTCTTAAGAGTTCTTGAAAGTTTCCACCAAGTATCTTGGTCAGCAACAGCTAAGTGAGTAGTTGTGATATGCTGAACAATGCCCTACAGCTAAGTGAGTAGTTGTGACGAGATATTCACAATCTAATTCCCAGAACCTTGGAGCATGTTACCTTACATTCTACAGGAACTGTGTAGATGTGATTAAGAAAAGGATCTTGAAATGAGATATATCCTACATTAGCTGAGTGGGCCCAATATAACCATTAGGGTTTTAAAAGAGGGAGGTCAGGTCAGCAATCAATAGGAGATGCACAAGGTTACAGTGATGCAAATAAGGGATCAGGAAAAATTCAGATTGCCTCTAGAAGCTGAAAAACACACAGAAAAGCATTCTCTCCTCAGAGCTTCCAAAAGGAACTAGCTTTGCAGACACCTTGACTTTAGTTCAGTAAGGCTGATTTTGGACTTGTGATCTCCAGAACTACAATATAATAAATGTGTTGTTTTAAGCCAGTAAATTTGTGATAATTTGCTACAGCAACAATAGAATACCAATACAGTGGTCCCCTGACTCTACCTCAACTATTTCTGAAGAGCAGTGGCCCTTCTCCTCCTTTCTGCCTTCTGAATTTTAATGGCACACTAACACAGACCCTCACAGGGAAGCTTGTGATGCAATCAATGTAGATGAGTCCTCTGAGCAGGTTAGTAGTGGTCGATCAACAAAGCACAGGGCAAATCTTTATAGGCCAGGCTAGAGATGACATGAATCACGGTCACATTCCATTGCCCAGAACTTTGTCACATGGTCCTTGATAAATGTACAAGAAGCTGGAGAATAAAGTCTAGCTTATATCTTAGAAAAAGAAAAATTGATGTGGTAAACAACTGTGGCATACTATCAAAGAATTTAGAAAAAATATAATAAAATCTGATAAAAATATGAAAGCCGCAGCGGGAAAGCAACAGAAGTAGCTCTCTAAAAGCTGTTGACAAATATGTTCAGAGAGCCATTGTATATGCACAAACAAAAGTAGCTATTCAAAAGATGTATGTCCCTTTCAAAACAGTATAGGATAATGCCATATAAATTGTCAATTTTATTAAGGCATTATCTCTACATCTTACCACTATTCAGATTTAGTAATGAGAAATGTAGACAACTAATTCCATAATTTACTTTTTTATCATACCAGTCTGTTGGCAGCTGAATGAAAGTAAGATGCTACTATGAATATTTCAAATAAGATAAAAAATCGCTTTATTTTTATTTTTTTTTTTTATTTTAGCAAATAGAGAAATGTTAACTCAAAAACAATATGGCTGTCTCGACTTAGGTCTATCTTCCTAAAACTCTCTATAATTAATAAGCACAATTTGGAAATGCAAGGTCCATTGCTATGAGGCTTACAAAGATACATAAAGTATCAACCGCAAAAATGAAAAAAAAAATGAACTTAATATTCAAAATAAATATTTTTTTCTGTTTTGAAACTGCAAGTAGATATCTGATAGAAGAATAGTGGTTTATCCCATAATGGGTGGAGGAAGGCATTTCTATAAAATTCTTAATTTATTTTTAATTTTTAATTGTTAGTTTCCCCTGTGAAAAAGAAAGTATCTATTACTCTTCCAAACTTATCTATCAGTTTAATTGGTATCCTGAGGCTGCAAGATGAGTAAGCTCTTTAAAATAATTCTTATCATTTTTAATTATTTATTTTTGCAAATAACTATTTCTCAGTACTATGCAGTTTCAGAACAATGAGCTTTAAAATCACCCTGAGGATGATTTCACTCCATCCTCATAGGCTTCAGCTTGTTCTTGTTCTTCCTCACCATTCCCTTCCCAACTGCCTTTGGACCACAAGCTCCAACAGCAAACATGCAGTTTCTTTAGTTAACCGGCTCCCATCATTCCATGAGGTCAAATCCCTGTAACAAATCCAGATAGATACATACATACATCCATGTGTGTTCATCTTGTGGACCTGTTTCTCTGATTGAATTTTGACTGATAACGTTATCACTTTAATTTTATAGTCATTGCTAAATGTCTTAAATAACGTTTCTATACACTATCATAGCTGTTTATGTTGTTTATAAGCTACTATTTAAATATATATAAAAATCTCAAAGTGTAAGCTCACCCATGTTAGTAGATTCTAAAAAATTTGCCAGTGACACATATCTTTTATATAATTCCCTCTCCATGAATATGGACAAGACTTGTGAATGCAATGGAATAGCACTCTCACAATTAAGTTACTTTATATTGCAAAGATTTTCAGAAAGTTCCTAACCAGTTAACTTTAAGTTACTCAAAAGAGAAATTACACTGGGTGGGCCTAACCTCATCAGGTGCGCATTTTCCAAGCAAGTGCAATGTCAGAGAGGAGATCCTACTGGTCTGGAAGAAAGTAAACACCCCTGTTTTAAACTGGTATGGAGAGGGCCACAAAGCTAGGACATGAGGGTATCTCAAAGAACTGAGAGAACACAGCCAGCAAAAAATAAGGAACGCGGTCCTATGACTGCCAGGAATTGAATTCTGCCAAAAACCTAAAAAAGCTGAAAAGAGGACCTAGAGATTTAGGTAAGAATCCAGCCTCGCCCACCTTAATTTCAGCCTGAAAGATCCTGAACAGAAAACCTAGCTATGCCATATATCTAACCTATAGAAACTGAAATTTAAAAATGGGTGTTGTTTCTATTCACTAAATTTGCAGTAATTTGTTACGCATTGATGGAAAACTAACATACTCACAAATCACCTTTGTATTAATATCCCATTTCTTTCTTTTTATAAAAGAGTTGTTTACTTTATTGTTTTATTTGTTTTTCAGAGAATCTTATTTCTTAATGATCATAGTGGATTATTCATCTTAAGAGGAACATGTAAAATGATGGAAAGATAATTGCCAAGCAGCTCTATTATTAGCTACAGACACTTTCTAAGAGATAAGATTATTTTAGAACATGTCATATACAATTTACAAATGATAAAAATCTCAAAATAAATTCATGGTAGGTAAACCAATGCAGTACTAACCTCAGGCAATTATTCTTCAATGACACCCCTGATTATATGAAAATGCTACAAACAGTTTTTAATCTCTAAAATCTCTGAAGCCAGAGATTCTTGCCTAGTTGTTATTGCTACTGTGCTTCCATTTCTTTCTTAGATACAAAAGCTTACTGAAAAATTGGTTCTTACCTCTATTGTTAATGGTTTTAATAATTTATATCCAGAAATCATACAGTATTGATATCTTTAATCACAAAAGTATGAATTATTCTGAATTCATACTGACATATCACATAAAATGATTCACAGCTGAAACAGTCCATAAGAAATTTAGCTAAAGTTTATACTTTAAAGTCTGCAATTTTTAAAATATTAAATGTCAAATTTCTACGAAATCATTTAAACAGAAGCAATTTTATACAACTGTGAAATACTGCAAACACAAAAAAAGTTTATGATTCATAAAAATGTCATAATATCAGAAAATTGGTTTGAGACCTTGAAAATAGATATGAGAGAAATGAAGATTACCATTAACTGCCTAACAATTTCTCATTTTCAGATTGCAATACTGTCAACAAATCAAATTTAAAAGCTTATGTAAAATTTTCAAAATCACAACTAATTCCTTACATTTTATATACCTGTAATGAGTGTTCTCTTACTCTTTGCCAGAACCCTAGAGCTACTAAGATGGAAACCATTCATTCTCCTTAACTTTTACCCGGCGACAAGAGGAGAGCTAGCACCCTCTTCATTTTACATCTTCCTGCTCCTTTATGAGTTATACATTAAAAATATAACATTACCGTGTTTAGACACTATCATTAATGAATTCTTCATCTTCCTATTATTCTAAATATTGAGTAAAGTCCATATAAACATTCTTATACTCTTTCCTTTCAGCTCCTATCCTCGTCATTTGCAGAAATGAACCTCAATACCATTTCTGCTGCCCACCACCAGGGTCTCATCTGTACTAACAATAAACAGAAATTCACATAAGTGCTACAGAGAAATAAGCACAGAGATCCAGCTAGGTGAGCAAAGAGGAGGAGTCCTGCATCTAAAATGGGAGGAAGGGTAACTTGCCTAAATTGACACTGGAGGGAAGCATGTAAGAGTGGTGAGACATAGAACAGGAGCGTTAGACAAAGCGCACCAAGAAAAAGCACTAAATAGCTTGCAAATTACTTTGGATTGCATCCTACAGGAATTTCAACAATACTTAAACAGTACTCCTCAAAGATAGCATTAGTTATCAGTCTCAGGGGGATATCTTTAGATTTATCTTTAGGAAAGATACCTTCAGGAAAGAGGGTGAAAAAAAGACACTAGTGAGTAAAGGTTTGAAATCTGCCCAAATTTCTGGCTTTGGCAAATAGATGTATGAAAATGCTCCAGTTGGTGTTAGGGACTGTAGAAGGCACAGTTTTGAGGGAGTGGGGGAGAAGATGGAACAGAAACTTAGGTTCACACTTTCTTAATACATGTAGGTTATAGCTAATAATTTTCTTGTGGAAAGGATATTATAATAGCTGCTTTTGATTATGGCAGTCAATCCACTGGAAATAATTATGGAATTTGAGTTCTTTTTATATTATCAGAAGAGTTCATTATAGAGTAAAATAATTCTACATAAAGGTGATTAGTTGATGTGTTAACGACGTAATACAGAAACCATCAAAATAAAAGAAGCTCACAATGTACTAGAAAAGCAAATGATACACTACTAAGAATCTAGTCTCCTACAAAGTCATATCACAACATGAGTGAGGATTCAAAAATTAGTTTTTAATGACTCCAGGCTCAACTTTAAACTTCAATCGGCCTTCCCCAGAATGAAGGAATACATCATGCATGCCAAGTCCACTCTGGTACTTATGTCAGTAACATGTAAGGTCCTACTGCTATACTTTCTGGTTCTGTTTTTCTTCCAGTATTGGAAGAGATCAGTTTTTGTACTGACTATCACACAGAGAACTGGACAACATTTCAGAGATATGCATGCTCACTGAATAAAGTTTTAAAAGTTCAACTATTTGTTATTTTGCTCTTCTTTTCCTAAAATATGTATATTCTGCACTACCACCAAATAGTAGCACAGAGTAACTCAGAGATAGTGTTGTGGGTTCAGTTCCAGACTGCCACCACAATAAAGCAAGTATCGCAATAAAATGAGTCATAAACTTTTTGCTGGTGAAGTGTCTTGCCTTGAATTTGTAAAAAACATATCTGTGAAGTGCAGTAAAGAGAAGTGTAATAAAACCAGTTATGCCTATTTTAGACTCTCCTGTTTAAAAGAAAAGGAGTTTGGGAAGACAATCTTTTATAATCAACAATTTTCTCCCTATTTTTTTATTTTTAAAATATATTTTATAAAAAATATTTTAATGGAAACGTTATCATAATTTACAATTGTACTAGATTAACAAATGTTTTCACATGTTAAAGTAGTCTTATAATTGGAGATGCTAAGATGTTTCGAAGATGTACGCTTTCTAGACTTCTTTTTAGAGTTTGTTTTTTTCTTTCAACTGAAAGTTACTGTGGTCTCTGTAATCTTTCTAGGAGATAAAAAAAAATCATAATTTCTCTGCAGTCCCTCATTTTTTTTACTGCTGTCTGCTCTGGTAATGAACAACAACAACAATGAAACTCTACTTTTTAATCTCCTCCCTTTCTCAAGAAAAACTATAAAATCTAAAACTCTTGGAATATTGTTTTTAAATAGCAAATGCTAGAAAACATATCTTTAATTTACATTTGAAAATACACTTTTAATTTAACAATGGTTCTTCTCTAAACCTCTTGGCTGAATTCCACCAAGAATTTTGTGTGGCCTACTTTAATGTTAATATTAAAAAGCTAAAGAGAAGAAATTGAGTTCAGAGTTTTTTCAGGCAAAAGGTAAAGACCAAGAGAATCAGAATTATTTTGTTGGTGGTATCAAAGGCTTTTTTTTTTTTCACTCTCCCTACCCAACTATCAAGAAAGTTGTGGTAATATTTTAAACATGAATTAGATTTGAGTCACGTGTGTAAAACATCAGGAAAAACCATCTTGAATCATACAAAGAGAATATCTTTACTACAATGATATAGCATTGAAAACCTTACATTTCCAAAATGATTTTTTTTCTGATCCTACTAGGTCGACTATCCTAGGTAAAGAATGGATAACTGATACAAACTCAACTACTTTAGTTACTTCAACCCTCGCCCTCATCAAAGTTATTAGAGGATTAAGATTGAAATCAGGTGATCTGACCTTCACAAATTTGCATAACAATGTGAGGTTACTCTCACAATTATACACTGAGTTCAACGTAAACATACAGCTATAAAAATGAATAATTAAGAATAAAGAATAACTTAAAACACAAATTATGATAACGTTCTCAATATGCTCTGTTGCCTCCGGAAACCGATGACGAAGGGAAGAGAGTGATGAAAATATGGCATAGTTCCTGTAGGTTTTCTACTCCCAAAGGTTTTCCACACCCAACACGCCCCTTTTAGTAACTCGAGCGCCAGAAGGTTCACCTCCAACTTAGGGTCAAAAGCGCCCTGTATCTGAAATGCGTGAAGTGCTGAGGCGCAGACGTGGGACGCTTGGTTGTTTTAGGAGAAAGGACTGAGCTAACTCCCCATCTGTAGGACCTAAAGGCCTCGCACATTGCTTTCCAATGACTGGACGGACTCCCGCCCCAAGGCGGCCACCGCCGCGCCCGGCGGCCAGGCTGCCTAGCAACGCGACAGGGCTGCCTAGCAACGCGGCTCGCCCGGGCACGCCCAGGACCGCCCCAGCCCACTTTAGCCCGCAGGGGAAGGCCAAGGGGATGCGATATACCTCTTTTTTCTTCTGTCCTCCCCCGAGCTGGATGCAGAGGAGCAGCAGAAGCAGGAGAAACGGAAAGCTCCCCGTGGGCAGGTACCTCAGCCGCCGCCCTCCCTGTCTTCGGCGTGAAGGAGCGCCCTTGGCACCCATCGCCGCAGGGCAGTGTCTCCTCCACGCTCGGTAACCGTGCGCGCCCAGCTCCTACCGGCGCTCTGCACCTGCCAGACCAGCCGCCGGGAGCCCCCAGCCTGTGCCCTCGTGCGTGCCCGCGGCTTCGCCAGGGACCCGTGCAGCGGCCGAGGACGCAGTGGAGGAAACTGACAGCATCCGGTTCACCGGCAGAGGGGACCTGGAAAGGCGCGGGACGGGGCAGGAAGTGGGCGTGGCGACGGAGCGGCCTCCGCGCGCATTGCGCTCTCCGCAATTTTCCCTGAGACCTGCGCTGCAGAGTGTACGCTTTCCTGCTCGCTGATCTGGCTGGAATGTCCAGCTACTGAAGCCAATACTAGATTCCAGGAATATGCGAAGGGCCTGTCCAACATTTTACCTGGAGCCATGGACAGATATTATTGCCTTCTTGGTGATGGAGAAGAGCTTTGAGGCCTTAGTAAGGACCTGGTCATTCTTGCCAAGGGCAGTCAGTCTCCGTTCCCAGTGGACATTTTTAGGGACACAGCTGTGACTCACATGCTGAGCCTCTGAAGCCCGCTAACATAATCCAGACCCCTTGGATGCGTAGAAGTCGCCCACGACTTTACAGCTGTTTCTTGCAGACCTAATTGAGGGGCCCTGAGGAGCCAATCTACACACCATTTGGTTGATTCAGTTCGCTTTCATTCAGCATTCGTGGAGCGCCAAAGTGCGGTGCGCTGGTCTAGACTCTTCGAATGCAAAAATGAATAGCACTTAATTCAATTCCTGCTCTCTGAACATTTTAAGAATAGCAGCAGACTGTTTATTGAATATTTGATATGGGCCAATTACTGTTATACTATTTCGTATATACCCTTTTATTCTTCTATCTTGAAATTTCTTCACTTGGATCATGAACATCTTTCATAGTCTGATGAAGCCTATTGACCCAGTCTTAAAACTCCTAAATGCAAAAATTACGTAGGATTACAAAGGAATCAATTATTATTAAAGACGATTAATTAAATTAAAACAATTCACCTTCCACCCGGTGGTCAACAAACATTTTTATTTGTGAATACTGGAAAGCCATGTAGATGTGAGAACCAAGGCATAACCATTCAGACTTCACGGTGTGATTATGATTGACCAAAAGGCACTTGGCCATCTAAGTGGCATGAGGGCTGGAGATACTTTCTGCAAATCATGCAATCTAGCAACATATCTAACAGCAATTTTAGTAAATATGGTAATTTTGAAGTAGTGATGATGACAATATTTAAAAATACCTGTTACCATTGTATTGTGACATGAAAATATCTCATTTCTACAGGAAATAAAGCCATATGTACTACTAACATCATGTTTTGTTGGCTGCCTTCATGATTGAAGAAAACAAGATTTTCATGAGAGGTTAATAGAAATAAAATTAAATTTTTTTCAATTCAAGGTTTACAGAAGTTATGAAATTTCATGAACTTTATTTATATTAACAACTTCTGCTCCACAATAACCCAATCAAATAAGTCCTATTATAGCAATTTCTAGATAAAGAAATTAAGGCCAGAAGATTTAACTCAAAGTTAACCAGAAAAGAATGTAGCAGGAATTTGAACTTTGGTAGTGTAGCTCCATAACCATCTTTACATACTGTGCTATACCACATTTTTAAAAGGAATTTACAAATAAATCTATCTCCCAGGCTTTTCATTTCCCACTCTCATGTAAGCATTTTTGCCCATAGTACTAATCACTCCTAAAAGAATAGCTCCTTGAATTTTTCCTCTTCGAGACTTATGAAAGTGGCTTCAAATTCTGTTTGGAGACAAGAGTAAATGTATGGCCTATATCAGCTGAACATCTTCATTGAGATATACTCACTACAGTCAAAATCTATCTGCCCTTTTCTCTGCAAAACTGGTCTTCACTGTTTTATTGTAATTAATGGTACCAACATCCTCCTAATTATCAATTTTCAGAGCCTCAGAGCTGCCTCCTATTTTCCCCATTCTCTCCTACGACACTGCCATCTATGTTCAGTTTCCGTTACTCTGCCTTCAGTGTTTTAGGAATATGTCTTCCTCTTCTCATTTTGTAACTCTAGCATATTTTAGAAAAACATTAGACATCATTATTAGTCCATCCCTTGCTTATAATCTTACCCTTCTCCTCTACCAGCCTAATCCAAGAGGTCCTAATCCCTCTTCTTGCATTCTATTCTGGGTTAAGTGGCCAGAGTGATCCTTTTAATATATAAATCAGGACAAAGTATTTTCTCTGTCCTAGCATAAAAAGCAGTCTTTTCCATGCCCCCAGGGCCCTATGTTACTTTGCACCTGGCTACTTGTCCAACTTCATTTCCTACTTTTCTATGCTTTCTAACTCTGCTCCATCTAGGCTAGCTTTCTTATTTTCTTTAAATATGTCAAGTATTCTGTGTTTCTGGCCTTCATGATGTTATTCTAATTGGTGAAATTTTTTTAATAGTTAAATGTTCATATAGCATACTCGATCATCTTATTCAGGTCAAGGCCCAGATCTCCTAAAATGTCATCTCATCTCTCAGACCACCATTTCTAAAAAATAAACTCTCTAACCTTCACATGCACCCCCTAACTTTTTAATAGCACTATCACTAACTGAAATTATGCTCTTGTTTTTGTTTATTTCTAGTCTCCCCCATTAGGATGTAAACTCATGAAACAGGGGCTTTGTATCCGCACTATCCAGAATAATCCCTGTTTTACATTTTTTTAAAGTATTCATCACTCACTGACATGCTTTAGTATTCATTTATTGTCTTTTCCCATTAGAATCTAAACTACAGGAAGGCAGGAGATTTATTTTCTTCATCTTTGAATCCATACTACACTGAATAGTGCATTTGATCAGTTGAATCTATCCCTTCTCTATTCCCTAAAGTACAGCACTAATTATGTCACTGGTTCTGGTCCACAGACATTCAGTAGCTCTTCACTAGGTTCAAACGTAGGTCCAAACTATGATAATAGCTCATAGCCAAATCACACCTTTTATACTTGCTCTAACACAGCATACTTCAAACTGAAGTATACGCCAAGGACTTCATACTCAATTGATTTTAAGGGAATTAAATTCCAAAATTTCAACTACCATGTGTACTTTTCTGAAATGGATGGACTTGGAAAAAAGAGTATGAGGTGAAGGCTATTAGTTGTTCTTCTTGCCCACACCTTTCTTAAGACAATTGCCTTTTCTCTTTCTTAAGTCAATTCTCTTTGTAAAAGAAAGCTCTCTCACCCATCCTAATTGATGTGCTAAGCATATCCCTACTAAAGATAAAAATACAAAACCAAAAAACAAACAACAAAAACAAACAATACAATTCCGGGGCACAAACAAAAATCTTTTTGCTAATCAGAGGTTTCAGATTTTTACTTTCAACAGTACTGAAGGAGGACATAATCCAGTTATCAAGCTACAGATAATTCAAAAATCATTTTGAAGATAAAATGCTATGTAATTTTTGGCACATTACTCAAAAGGAGTTTAAATAATGGATTGATATTGTGATAATGGACTCCTATTCCTGTCTACCTATTGTGAACACAGTTACTTGGCACTTAACATAGAAAATTAAAAATAAGAATAAAGTGATGCTGAATATTATCTCATTTGAGCAATAATTAATATTTATTCATAGATATATTAATCAATTTTTAAAAGCCTGAATTATTTCTGTAAGTAACGCTTTCCTAATACTATCTTGCTTTTTATGTTTATTAATATTTTCTCAAATTCATAATATGTTATTTTTATCAATTGGGTACTACCAATACCTCAGTGCAAGAGGTAAATTTTAATATAGCCTTATGGTTACAGAAGTTTACTTAAATCAAATTTCAATTTTACAACTATTTTTTTGCAGAAAAAAACAACTTTCAAGTATAAAAAATCAATAAGACTTTCAAGCATAGACTTATATAGATATTATATTAGAATAAAATTCTATCAGATTATACTTCTGTTTGGCAGTATCTACTAAAGCTGAATACATCTACCTATGACCCAGCAGTTCCATATAGACATATGCTGTATTCACCAAATGACATGTACAAATTTATATAGCAGCTTTATTCCTAAAAGTCCAAAGCTGGAAAGAGACCAAACAGCCATTTACAGTAAAACAAATAATTTGTGATAGTCATATATCAATAAAAATGAACTAATGACATCTCTACATAATATGAATGAATTTTACAACATAAAGATTCAGACACAAAACTAATGTATTGGGGTTTCCAGAAATAAACGAAGACGAACCAAATGAGAACAGGCATAGGCTATTTATGCAGAGCTTGCTATAGGAAGAGAGTCAGCCACTACTGCCTAAATTTTGGCAGAGACTCAAAAGCAGGCAAAGGAGTAGAAAAGATTAATAATAGAAAAAAGGAAAGGCTGAATATGTGCCCTAAGGCTATTAGATGCCATTGGCATAAGGAAGCTGCAGGTAGGCTAACTAGAAGAAGGGCATCTTATGTGATTGGATAGTGGTGCATATTTGGCTTTTTCTAGTTGGTCCTAAGTTAGAAACAAGGGCAAAAATTAGAGAACTGTCGGTTATTAACCGAGGGAGCCAATTGTTAACAGAGGTTGCTATCCCTGAGGATGGGGCGGGCATTAGAGGATCGGAAATTTCAGGCCCACTCCCTGACCTCCAGGGATAGAAGAGGGGCTGGAGGTTGAATCAGTTACCAAGAGCCAATAATTCAATCAATCTTGCCTATGTAATGAAGCCTCCACGAAAATCGAAAAGGACTGGGTTCACAGGTTTTCTGTGTAGGAACACACGGAAATTCCAGGAGAATGGCACGCTTGGAGAGGGCATGGAAGTTCTGTATTCCTTTCACCATACCTTGCACTATGCATCTCTTCCATCTGGCTATTCCTAAATTATATCTTTTTATAATAAACTGATAATCTAGTAAATGAAATGCTTCTCTGAATTCTGCAAGCCACTCTAGCAAATCATCGAACCTGAGGAGGGGGTTGTTGGAACCTCCAATCTATAGCCAGTTGGTCAGAAACACAGGTGTGAGGACTTATAAGAACTTTAATATCATACCTTGTGACCCAACATTAGGGACTTTTGCAGCTTGAGCTCTGAAACTGCTTACAAGGCATAACTTTGCCCTTTGGGGCTCCGAAACCACCTGCAGAGTAAGCAGCCTCCCGTATTGATTGTACTGTTTGATAACTAGTTGCCCCTGTACTGGAACTGCTCTACCAAAAGCCATTATTTTGTGAGCCTGAACTGAAACTAGAATGTTGATAAATGCTTAATCATATGTTATCCACTGTTTTTACCATTGAAAGTTCATTTGACCCCACCAATCAGAAAATAAATCGTGTAAGTTTATAACTTTGTTTCTCCAGCAATTCTTCTCTAAGATCAGCATCTGCAACTTATACCTTTTAAAAAACCTGCATCCCACTCTACGGTCCCCATTCCAACCTAAGAGACTGTCCTCAGTTCATACCGAGGGCTATGTTCTCTGATTTGCAAATCATTTCTTTTTGGAATTTTTGTTAACAGGTATTAACATGGCCTTGTGACTGAAGTCTGAAGGGGAGTCTAGGGGGAGGCAGTCTTGCAGGACTGAGCCCTTAACCTGTGGAATCTGACACAGGTGGAGAGTCAGAATTGAACTAAATGGTAGGAAAATCAACTGGTGTTCAACAATTCCTTAGTGCTGTGGAAAAATCCTCACCACATGATGGAATTAGGTGCAGAATTCTTTTAGTGATCAATGTTTTTTTCCTATTTCTTAAAAATTATCCAGGCACCCAAAGATTATTTACTAGTTAGCTTAATTATATCTTTAAGGCAGTTCTAATATAACTCTCTGTAATTGTGGCAGTGTTCTACATCTATGTTCTCCAGTAAGGTACCACTGGCCATATGTGACTATTGATTGGGCTCTTGAACTGTGCTTAGGGCAACTGAGGAACTGGATATTTAATTAATTTAATTTTAATTAATTTAAACTTAAATAGCTACTGTGGCTATTACAGTAGTTCCTATAATCCTGAATAGTCTAAGGCCTCAATGTTAGTCAAGGATTTGGAATATAATCTACGTTAACACATTAAATCGTTGTGATTGGCAGCATTGCAAGAATTTCATAAAATTAAACTTTTAAAAGTTAGATATCCATTATTATCATTCTACTTACTTAAATATATACAAATTTTTATATTTAAAAAATTTTTAAATCATGAAAAGAGTAATAATTTACTTAACTCATGAAACAAGTTTGAGAAATTTACACCATGTGAAATATAATCCTGGTCCTGTATAAATCTAAATATTGGGATGATATTATTTTTATTTGGTAAACTAAATTTTATAGAATCTTTAAATAATGCAAAAAGTTATTCTCTTTTATTGGAACTAAGGTCTTTTTTTTTAAAAAAAACTCATAATTATAGTAATGAAGGCTATTAAGTAAATGTACTTTTCAATCTCCATGATTTTTAAAACAAATGTAACCATTATTTTTCTTTTGTTTATTACTTTTTAATTCTTTTATTTATCTATTTTCTTTCTGCCTTTTTTAAAAAATTAATTTTTTAATTACAGTTGGCGCCCAATGTTACATTAGTTTCAGGTACACAGTATAGTGGTTAGACATTTATATAACTTATGAAGACATCCCCCCGATAAGTGTAGTACACACCTGGCACCATACATATTTATTACAATATTATTGACTATATTCCCTAGGCTGTACTTTACATCCCCATAACTACCAATTTGTACTTTTTAATTCCTTTACCTTTTTTACCCAGTCTCCTAATCCCCCTCCCATCTGGCAACCATCAGTTTGTTCTCTGTATCTATGAGTTTGTTTTTGTTTTGATTATTTCTTTTGCTTTTTAGATTCCACATGTAAGTGAAATCATATGGTATTTGTCTTTTTCTGTCTGATTTATTTCGCTTACCATAATGCTCTCTAGGTCCATCCTTGTTGTTGCAAATAGTAAAATTTCATTCTTTTTTATGACCGAGTTATATTCCATTGTGTATATGTACCACATCTTCTTTATCTTATTGTCTATCAATGGACACTTAGGGTGCTTCCATATCTTGGCTATTGTAAATAATGTTGCAATGAACATAGTATTTGTGTACACTAGATATTCCCGGAGTGCACACATAGTAACAAAATGATTTTTCTAATCTGCTATTTTGTAAAGTTTCCCAAGCACCAGAAAAAATGGAGGGAGAAAAACAAAAATAGAAAATAAGAAGTGAGAAGAAGCCAACTTCAGACAAATATTAAATTGTCATTGTAAAGGATTTATTCTATCCTATCTGCAAGGAGAGAAAACAAAATATAGATGTAGGAAAACCCATTTTGACATATATACACACAAAAGACAGAGTTCTTAACAATTTTATCAAGCTATAAAATTTAAAAGCCAGGGTTTATTGAACCTTGAAGTATAGAAACAGATGGAAGAGGAGTCGTCTATATGAGATAATCTCTGTCGTAGACAAGGCAATCTCTCCAGAATGTTTCTTTCCCTTTTGTTCCAAAGGAGCTATCAAATAAACATCTTGCTAATGTCAAAAGTTCCCCCAGTAGTCACTGCAATTCTGAATTGTCTCTGGGAAATGTCACCAGTCAGAGGGGAAGATCAGTTTATATTTAGAAAAACATAAAGGAAACAGGGGTTTGGCCTGAAAGAAGTGTTAGATTGAGAAGTTCCCATGAGAACTCCAGCAGTCAGTAAGGTTCGTACCTATGCGACCTTGTGTCTCTGGAACTTGTTCTAATCAGGGGCCAGACAAAACTCCCTGACTCTGGGCAGATGAAACTAAATAAATCATTTCTCACACAACTGAAGGAAAACTTACAAAGTTTTGAAATGGTGACCTAAAGCACTTTATTTTTACCCAGAGGACAACGGTCTGAGGACATCTTCTGGAATGCCTCCTTCCTCAGCACTAGCTTAAGGATGGACTTCCCAGGTCTATGTCTATCTCTTCCTTATAGACTGTTCCTCATGCAGATGACAAGAGCAGATCATAGCAGTGAATACAACAAAGCCAGAAAACAAGTTACCAAAAATCAATATAAATCTGCTCATATGACCAGAAAGCTCCAAAAGAACTTATTCCTAAGTAAACAAAACAAAATAAACTCAATGCTGAAGAATCACAATGAAATATTAACCAGAGCTCAATTCAAAGTAAAAGTAACCTCCCATCTGTGGCCAGGTGACACCTTGAACATTTGAATAGATGACAATTTCAAGGGGTTTCCAATGTGCACGTTATTACTTAGTCTAGTGCTCTGGTCCAATAGTGAGGGTCTCAGCTGAACCTTGGTAGAACTTCCATTTCTGTCAATATCTTCCAGCCAAAAAATACACCTGAAGTGGAACCAATTTTTGTCAAGAAGGTTAGAGGAACAAAGTAAGCTAAAGATAAAATTCATCAAAAAAGGAGAAATCACTTTATTAGCTGAGAGAGGCAGATGTTTGCTAATTTTCATGGCTTATATGGTGCTTTTGTACTTGTCTTTGCTCCAGTTATGGAAGGAAATCATTTTTGTCTTGCTTTGTCACTGTCAGAGTGTCCTTGGATGATGTTTGCATTCGTGAATTTTTTTTATATTCAACAAAGGAATACTAAGGCCTGTTATTAGAACCAGATCAGCTCCAAGCTGACTAAAGCCAAGAGCTGATTTGTTCTTTCTCATCTTGGGCAAGATGATCTTAATTTTCTAATAAAAAAATAATAATCATAGATTCTTGTGAGAATTAAAATAAGCAATATATGTAAGAGAATTGTTACAAAGCTCAGAATACATAAACTCAATAAATATTTGCTAGTGTCGAGATTATCATTTACCTTACATTAAAAATATGTTTGTTTCTCTTCTGCTAAATAGTAAACACTTTGAGAACTGGGACTGTGCTTTTATTATTTGTGTACTCCCTGAACCAATTTGTACCCCCTACACTGACACTATACAAAGCAGAGTGGGAGCATGAGCTCTGGAGTTGTACTGCTTGCTCTACTTCTTAACTAGCTGTGTGACCTTAGGTAGATTACATCACCTCTCTGTGACTCAGTTTCTGTATTTATAAAATGAGGATAATAATAGTACCATGAAGATGAAAAAATGAATACATGCAACATTTAGAACAGTGACTAACGCATTGTAAATTCTAATATATATTCACTCCCATTATGGTCATAGGTGCTAAATAAATATTTAACTGACTCTAGACACGAGCGCCTCTAGTCTACCAGACACAAGGGTAGATACAGGAGTAGGGGCAAGAGAGAAAAGATTTGCATAGTCCTTATGTATGAAACATGCATAGATATTCAGCATGTTTCCCTTTGGGCAGCATGTGAAAGTGTCTCTCTAGCTGCTGTGTGAAAAATAGACTACTCAAGGAGAAGATATGAGCAGACCATATTCCTACTACTCTATATGATGCAATACCGGAGCATAAAAAGTTCTTTCCCTAGAACTATTACGCAGAGGCTCATATAGATTATACCAAGGAAAGTATAAAAGGAAAACTTCTAGAGCTGCACAAAACACCATTTCAAAACCAATGGTTCGAAATATTAGGCATTAATATTTAATCTTAGCTGCCCTTTCTCATTTCCTAAACATATTTATTGTTAGTATATTTAAGTAATTTTAGTATTTTTCAAACAATTGAATATTTAAACCAAGTTTTCTGTAATGTGTTTCTTAGAAATATTCTAGAATAAGAATAATTTTGTATATTATTTTTAAACTATATCTTAATAATAACTGAAATCTTGAAGTACTATATCTATGTAATCAATAAGAATTATATTATTTTTATAAATATTGTTAAACTTCAACTTAATGCCACTTCCCATAGTATTAAATTAAAATATTCCTTTTTATTTATATGATTTAGTAGCATTTATTAAAATCCATTGCATGTGATCTCTTCATTGTTTGATTTCTGCCCTAGAACATCTATCAAAGTCAATATAAATTAATATTTAAAATACAATATTAAAGAATAGTCTAGTAAAATATTTATGAAATGTACTAAAGAGCGCACATCTATGCAATTACATTTTAGAATCTATGTTTGTGTTTGGGATGTTTTCAGAATGACCTTCAGCATAGGATGTGATTATGTTGAACATTTGGTTATCTCAAACAGCATTTCACTTGTTTGTTCAACATGTTCCAAGTACCTGGAGAGACCAGCAAAAGATACATTGGGGTTAAGAAATATCATTTCAAAGAACTGTTCATTGGTTAACTGAGGGGAGCATGGAGGAGGGCATTACTTTCTTAAATTCTTGTATATTAGACGCTCTAAGGTCAAAGTCTAAAGTCTAGCTGTTTTTTGACAGAATGAAGCCAGAGTTTTCTAGACTCACAAGAACATTCCATTTATCTTAATGAAATTTCATAGAAGGAAAGAAGGGATATGGAAAAATGATTGAAGCTATTTAATTCAGGCAATCTGTAGCCATTTCTTAAAAAGGCAAAAGAATCCAAGAGGGTCACAGGACTGTGTAGAGACTATCTCTGAGATTCTGGGAATAATTGAAGAAGTGTTCTATAGAGCCAGGAAAACATTGAAAAGGAAACTATGCAGCCAGGTGAGCAGAAGAGATAATTTCACTATCCTTATTATGCCAAAAAAATTGTCTGAGTTTGGACAAATGTGAGTTTGCTGCAGAATACTTAACAGTGTTATTTTGATTTGCAGTTCTTATGGCTTAAAATGCTGTAATTTGTTAGGATACAAATGAACAATTTAACTTATTTTTTACTTCCTTTCAATTATCTTTTCTTTTGAATTATATATAAAAGGTTAAATTGAACTTTTAAAATTAATAAATAAATTCTATACTGGATCTCAAAGTACACAACTTTCTTCCTAATTTATTTCCTAAACTCAGCAAATAAGGTATCTATGTTTGTATTCATATGCCAATATTTTATTTCACTGAATAAATGTTTATTTTAACCTTGTCATTTTCAAAGAAAAAAATAATGGGTTAGGTTTTTTTTAAACACCACAAATGCTGAACTGAGGAAGTATATTTTTTTGTTTTTTCCATATTAACAAAAGTATTTAACTGAAATTATAATCAGTCAATAATAGGTTGCAGGCTGGAATCAAATAGAGGGAGAAATATGAATGCATGAGCAAAATTACAGAGGAGTAAACTTATGAATCTCTTCTATCATTTAGATATCCCTATATTCCCAGGTATAACAAATATTGTTTGTTACAATGCAGAGATTTCATACAATTTAGAGAAAGGGATGTTTCATGGCATCCTTTAGACCGCTTTTGATTTTGTAGAAATATAGATTGCTATCATTCAAGTAACAAGTAGCTAAAAGTAGCCAAAAATCTTTTTAGAACTATATCAGGCACTGGGTCAAGTGGTTTTGCATGAATTACCTCATTTATAAATGAGGCGGTGAATGCTTTCAAAGGTTTAATATCTTACTCAAGGTCATAATGTTGAAGCTAAAAGTAAAGTCTAATTTTACTGTAGCATCAATCTCAGTCTTCATGATGTCAAAGATATTTAAACATGTCTATCTACTTACAAAATCAGGAATCCTTATCAACAGAGACCATAACTTATTGTCTTTTGTCTCTCAATGTTTCCACAATGCACTGCAGGAAGGGAGTGCTGTTGAATTTGAATTCATCTAAAATGTGACTAACAAAAATATCTTGCGACTAGAGAAAGCTTTGGAGATAAAAGGATAAGAGTTAAACTGGAAGGATAAAAATCTCAGAATTCATTGTCTGAATCCAATTAGGTAAACTGGGAGGGAAGGGGGTCGAAGGTGGTCTGCAAGAAGAACATTAGTGAAGTGGCAGATTTTAGATCCAGCAGTGAGCATAGTCTCCTAATTCTTTTATCCATAGGTATCCCAGTTTCTCCTTCTAGGTATATTGAAAGTTATAGTAGCTATAACCACATGCCAAGAATATTATTCTATACTGAATAGGCTATTCAAAGAACTAGAAAATTTTTATGCATAGAAATGTTTAAAAATAGAATAAGCATCCAGTTACCTTTGATGGTAGTAATAGATCTTTCCAGAACTACATAACCACTGAGTCTGTTATAGCTTCAGAGTGCTATAATTTATGAGTAATAAACTAATTGAAAGCTCATATAACTACAACACAAGAAAGAACTATGAAAAATTATAATTATATAATATATAATGCTGAGATTAATATCAAAAGACATTAACATCTTTATAATATTTAATAAGTTTTAATTAGGGCTTTATCTCCAAAGAATGTTTTAAAACTATCCTAAAATTAGCCAAATAAATGAATAAAATGCAGTTGTTCTCAAAACCATGACTTCTCCATCATCCTTCAACAATTTAATTAAAAGATGAGTGATAAATCTTATGTCAGCAAATGTGTATATAAGAGTGATGGGGAGTCAAATCAATTAGCCAAAATACAGGATTACACAACATTGTTGTACTAATGTTTTTGTTGTATAAGCAAATGCTATTTTGTGTCTTATTTGCATACGGAGATGACATTTATTGATTCAAATTTAGGATAGTCTTGTAGTGTTATGGGCATAATTCAATAAACATTTTCAAATAGAGGAGAATGATATAGTTTAGATTGATTCTATTTTTATTTTTTTAAATGGAATTCTTCATATTTAGATGCAAATTTGAGCATAAAACTTATGTTAAGGTTTATGAAAAGATGAGAGATTATTAGCATTGCTAACATACTCTTTTAAGTATGAACTAATAGTATGTACTAATAGTACATATTCTTTTAAGTATGTACCCTTGAATAAACCTTTAGTGACATAAAGCTGCTTTAGCTCTATATTTTTCTTTCAAAATTCAAATGTACTGCCATGACTGGTAATCATTTGTACAAACATGTAGCTTATTTAATGTCTCTTACAGTTCTATAAAAAAAAAAGAAAATGACATAAATGTTATGGAAACTGGGAGTATTTTTTGATAAGAAGTGACTTGATGATATTCTAATCTAATTCAATTAGTTAAAAAGAAAATTCTTTTCTTATGTGTGTATGTATATACACATACACACTCACAGTATCCTACATATTAGGTATATTATTATATCTACATATTAATATATTCTGTCTATATATTAATATAATATGTTATTATATTAATAAGTATATTTATAATATATATAAAATGTTTCCTCATTACAAAGAACAAATAAATATTTTAAAAGGGCCTGATAACATTAAAATTTTTTTCTATTTCTCTTTATTTTTCTATTTTCTCTTTAATTTTTTACTTCTTTTTTTCTAGACATCAAATATTGTAAGGATAAAACCATAACATGTATAATTTGAGATTACTGTAATTATGAGCCAGAAAATTAAAAGCATATATTATTGTATAAAATACTTTCTTTTAAATGATACAAGTTAAAAATTATAAAAATATTAAATAAATCGTAAAGCTAGAAAAGGAGATTTCGAGATATAAGCACAATCATTATGGCAAGTGAAAGAAGTCAGACAGAAAAGACCACATATTTTATGATTCCATGTATGTGAAATCCACAGAACAGGTAAATATACTGAGATTGAAAGACTGAGAAAAGAGAAAATGAGGAATGATTGGTAATTCATACAGGCTTTTTTATTTTTTTGAGTCATGAAGATGTGGCGATGGTAGCAAAACTTTATGAACATAGCAGAAACCATTGCATTATATACTTTAAAAGGGTACATTTTATTTCACTGAATTATGTATCAATTAAAAATAAAAATGAAATTTAAAACTATATCATTACTCTCTTATTTCAAGATGACATACCTCCACTATGTATGTACAACATTGGTGGAAATCTATTACTTATGTCTCAGGAAAAGAAAAAAACAATCAAGGACAAAACTATATAATTATACAATTGAAGGTAAAATGTTTATGATACAGCTGATATTTAACAATTATTTAATGTGATGTTTAGCTACTGTGTAATGTGCAGTATAAATTGAAATACAAAGAAGTCTCTCTTTGAGGTATACATTGTTGAATCTGATCATTTTGCCAGGAAGTACAATCATCCAACAGCTGTGTGCAAGCCTCAAATGTGAATGTTGTATTGTTGTTGTTGATGCTGTTGTTTTGCCTCATACTAAATATCAGACAGCTCTCACAATCGTTTAGATGTTGTTATTCACCTTAGCCTTAATAGGTGCGTGACTCTGTGAGTGTATGGGCATGTGTGATGGCAACAGAGTAAGAAAGAATGGCATAGAGATCAGCTTGATGAGGTATAAAGAACATTGTTCTAGTAAGGAGGAGTTTTGAGTTCTTATTTTAGTTTTGAGAATAACTTTCTATGACCTTACACAAATCAACTTACTTCTTCGTTCCTCAGCTGCTTCATTTTTAAAATAATGGGATTGGATTCAGATAAGTTATAGCAAATAGGTATGATCTTAAGTGATAACTCTGAACTACAGGTAGGGGCTTCCTAGAGTTCATTGTTCACAAAGTCCGGGCTCCCAAGGAAAGTGCAGGTATTAATTAGTGACACTGATTGTTGGCATAAGGAAAGAAGGGAATCTAAGCATTGGTACCATGACAAGAGGAATTTTAGGGAACTTCATATTTCAAAAATTTGATCAAATTTTATTAAGATTTTTGCCCAGTTATAAAATTCAACTAATTGTACTAAAAAGAGCATAAAATTAAACATTTCACTCCTCAAAATTAAACTTAAATACTACAAATTTTCTAATGTAATATCCTACTGTTAAAGCCATAGACTCATTTGGACATATATTTGTTGCAATAGATACTGCTTATTTTTATATATTGTCTGATTGTCTATGACTCATCATTTTTATTATTTAACAAACATTGAGTAACTAGTGAGTGACTTTTTATATTTCATAAGATTAATTGTCTAAATATAGCCTGTCTAAATCAGAAGCATTTTTGCCCTCTGATTAACGGTAGTGTGATTGTGAGAGAGAATACTTCAAATAATGAATGGCAGAACAGAGAGTTTCATGGAGGAGCTAAATACTTTCAATTCCAGTTTATGAACCTACCCACTTTAATTAAGAAAAGTGATCTGCATGATAATGGAAACCCAAACCATTTGGGGGGGAAATAAGTGCAAACCTAAAAATAAGTCCCAAAACAACTAGACTTGGCACAATGCTGCAATAATAGATAAAAATCTTGACCATCAGAACAGCTTCCTTTCTTCCTCCCTCCCTCCTCCTCCCCTCCCTCCCTCCCTTCCTCCCTCCCTTCCTTCCTTCCTTCCTTCCTTCCTTCCTTCCTTCCTTCCTTCTTTCCTTTTTTCCTTTTATTCTTTCTAGAATTGACTGCAGTTTAATTTACTGACATTGATGTCTTATTTGGAACAAGTATTCCTAAAGTATTTCATCACAAAAAGAAGCTATGGCAAAGGACCTGAATTATATAAGAAAACATTCATGAAGTCAAGCCAGTTCTTATGTTGATAACAGAGATGATTTATTCCAATGGATATTTCGTAGGCATGGTAGATGGAGGGAAATCGGTCATATTTTCATAATATGGGAAGCAATATTTCCAGACTCTTGACATTTGCCATTTGGCAATAAGATTTCTGTTATTTGTTTAATGGATGTTGAAATAGTATTGTTTGGCAGGTCTCTAACTCTTTTAAAATAGAAAACACATGAATTACAAAAAAGAAAGGCGTTTCAGAAATATAGCTAAAATGTTGCCATTAACAGAAGAATTCAGTTTGGCATCTTGGGCCATAGTGTTAAGAGAGAGCAACAATAATAAAGCAGTAATAGGAATGTATTTTCATCTGAGCAAATAAATAAACTAATGTTAATAAAAATTATGATAATTAATATTAATAATAATTTATCCTTGCTGAGTAAGGCTTATTCCTACTTTGTGGCAAAAATTGTGCTAAGTCATTTACATGGATTAATTTATTTAATTCTCACAAAACTTCTATGAAAGAGGAATTTGAATGATCTCTATTTTGCAATTGAGGAAACTGAAGCTTAGAAAAATAGAAAGCTGGCAAGTAGCAGAGTTGGCTTTTGAACCCAGGCAGCCTGGCTCTGAGACCTACACTATTAACCATTACTCTGTGGTATTAAAGACTTGTCTTTGCTGGAAGCCTGACTAGATTCTAGTGTGAAAGAGTGGATGGAGAGAAATAAACTGTGTGCCTGACTAGATTCTAGTGTGAAAGAGTGGATGGAGAGAAATAAACTGTTCTTTTTCTAAAAAAAAAAAAAAAAAAAAAATTATATATCCATACCTCTTGGGTCCTATAGCCCAGGCACACAAGGATCTTGGTTATAAAGTGAGAGTTCAGTATATATCCCTCTCATTAAAGATTGTTACATAATTGGTCAATAAGTACTATAAGATAATTATATGTTAAAATCAGATTGAATTCCAAAAATGATGTGCTAGTAAACTGGTATATTATTTCCTGTTGCTGCTGTAACAAATTATCGCAATTTTAATGGCTTAAAACGATAAAATTTATTATAGTTCTAGAGGTCAGAAGACATACTGGGCTAAAATCAAGTTGTCAGTGGGGCTGGCTCCTTCTGGAAGCTCTAGTGTTTCATTTCCAGCTTCTAGAGGCTGCCTGAACTGTTTAGCTGGTGGCCCCTTCCCCTATTTTCAAAGCCAACAGCAATGCATATTTGAATCTCTCTTTTTCTCTCTCAGATCTCAGATTCCATCATTATCTCTTCTCATTCTGGTCCTCCTACCTCTCTCTTATAAGGTCTGCTGTGATTAGATTAGACCCATTTGGATCATTCAGAATAATTTCCCCATCTTAGGATCCTTAACCTAGTCACGTCTGCAAAATCCCTTTGCCATAGAAGGTAACACATTCATCCCAGGTTCTGGAGTTTAGACTATGGACATCTTTGAGGGATCATTATTGAGCCTACTGTAACTGCATTAATATATTAAAAGACTTTGTGTGTATATTTTATTTATCCTATAAAATTTTATTGCAGAAAAAGACTAATTTATATTGATGGAGAAGCTGAGACCCAGAAAAAATAACGGAGTATTGAAGAAAAATAACTTAGGCTCTCCAAATTTCTTTTAAAATCTTTAATTAGAAGGGAAAATGGAAACTATATGATATAGCATGTTGGCAGACGTGCCAAATGAAAGTGGAAATAAGAAACCAGTCTGTGCCTAGGTAGTCAGCTGTGCAAAAAAAATACATTCTAATTTCCTTTTCTGCCCTAAATGCTTTTACCTGTGGAAATTTTACAGTGGTAAGATCAGACACCTAACAATTCTTAAGCCTTTCACAAAATCACTCAAAATGGCAAATTTTATGCATTAGTCAAATTTGGTGAAGTGTTTGAGTCCCTAGATTTAAGGCTCACTCTGAGGGCCCAGCACATTAATTTAAAAAACTCATATCAAGGCATATCATTGTGGGGAATTGGGGGAAATTATAAGAGTGTATATCTAAAACTAAGCAAGTAAAGAATGAGGAATTTATAGACTCCAGAAAAAAAATGTACAAAAGAAGACACAACCAAAGTTTACTATTTGGCTTAGTGGTAAACTGTCGAAATATTCTAAACTCTGCTACTTTAAGTAAAAATTGTGATATAATTATATTGAGAAGATGGATGGTAAAATGTGAGAAATAGTATAAAGGAATTAAATCCTCATAAAAACAGAAAATCAATAGATGGTAACTAAAATTGAAAAATCAGGAAATAGCATGATGAGTATATTATCTAGAAATATGGAGATAAATATCAGAAGGATAGGTTGAAAGTTGTCAATGGTTACTTCTAGGGATCAAGACTGGAAGAAGGTGGAGTTTAGTAGGATATGAAACTATAGTTAAGTATGTTTTCAAATACAGTTTGATTTTTAACTTTGTATCAGTATAACTTTGATAGAAAGAAAAACTTAAATGAGTAATAAAAGAAAACAAGAAAAGCAATCAGCATTCTGTTAGGTATGCAGTGAATATTCAGTAAGTGTTATCTATCATTCCTATTGTTGCCATTTGCTGAGGAAGACAGAAGAAGAAGAGAGTGATTTGCAGACTTTAACACTTTTGAGTCCCTGTGAAAGCCTTCTTCAGACTGAGGACCATTGCCAAAATCAGCCCGGTTTCTTCCTCCATGCTCCGAAAATATTGTGACCAACTTGAAAAGATGAAAAGAAAACCTACTACCTTTCCAGATCAATCTATATTTGCTAAGCAGCTACTGTTTGCGAAGCACTAGTGATTCAGAGATAAGTATGACATTGTCCAGCTTTCCAATAAGTTAAGACTTCCTGAGTAGAATAAATATGTTGAGTTTTACCAATTGCCAAAGTGAAGTGTACATAAGCAAAATATCATATGTACCGAAGATAGAACAATTGGTCCAGATTTGGGATGCAAAGAATTCATGGGGAAGGAGGTACATATTTAAGTCTTGAAAGTATATTCATAGATTTAATTAAGGAATGAAGAGAAGGTAAGTAACTCCAGGAAGAGAAATGGGTTAAGCAAAGCCTCAAAAGGGGGAAGATATGTGGGAGAAGCCTGGTAGTTTTCGGGGTGAGAGTGTAGAGACCTCAAAACCGATGAAGGAAATGAAAGGCAGATAAAATTTTTTTATTGTTTTCATAAACTGTCTCAGTCTTAAACTTGAATGGGCTTGGTAAGGTAGAATAGGTCAAGGAAAATTGTTACTTGGAATTTTAGCTATAATAGAAGACTTAAATTTTGTACTTTTAAAAAGTTTAAAGTTATTTTGTTTGTTTTATTACTTTTGGAAATTGTTAATGGGGCCAAGGCTAGTGACCATTTGAAAGAAAAGAGAATGGAGATTCTTCCACTTTGGCAAATGCTCAAGGCTTACCATGAATGAATAGAGAATAAATAATGAGACTTTACAAGACTTTTCAAACTTTGTTAAAATAATTTATCTACTGATGTTTCATTCCCCATTCTTTTTGTTGTCAATTAATAACTTTAAAAAATCTATTTAATAATATTTAGTGGGGCATTTTGTTTTTAAAGAGGAATTCAAAAAAGGCATGATCAATCTATTAGTTTTAACTGGAGCCTACACTATTTTTAATACTTCTGGAAGCTGAGCAAATTAAAAAATATATATGTTTCCTTTATGAACTTTCTCAGACCAGCTAAAACACTGATTTTCTTTTCTTTGTGATAACAATGACTAGTTCATGAAGATAGAAAGTTAGATCTTTGATTGAGTAAAAAAATCCCAATGTATTTGATTTAAAAGGGGTACTTTAAAAATGTGAATTCCATAGGGAAAGAAGAGTCTGTGGGACCTTTGGTTATAAATTGAGAACAAATGACTTCAAAATAGGGACTCTTGAGAAAATTAAATTTGCATTAAGTATAAAATAAGATAAAGCCTGACTTCCCCCAGTCTGGACCTGTTCACTTCCATCAAGTTTACTCCAGGACTCTTTACACCTGAAAGGTAGCTCCCAGATACTCAATCTGCCTGTCCTCCACAATCAGAGCCTCTCTACCATGATCGGCCAGAACTAATCTCATTATATCCCATTATCCTTATTAATGTAGCTTTAATAAACAACAATCTCCCACATCACTTTCCAGAGTTATACTCTAACTTCCAATTAACTGGTTTCATTCCCTATTTTGTCCTAATCTGCAACGCCTCTTCATCTACAGAAATGCTCCTGCTAGTCCCACTGGAATTCACGGTTTGTCATAATTCCTCTGAATGTTCTTTTCATCCTCTTGCTCTAAAGGCGACCTGACTTTCTCTTAAGAACCTTGCTTTCCCTTTTGGCTCTCTCTAGAGGTCATGTGGTTGCTTTGCACTGGGTCAACTAAGCTAAGCTGGAACTCTGTTTCTCAGAATTCTCTCATCTGTAAAGCTCTGGGTTAAAATTGGCTACAGGAGAAATTTGCAAGATATTTGGAAGACAGAGTGCTCTGAAGGTCAGTGAAATGTGCCAGTGAAACACAGTTTCACTGCTCTCCTGGCTCGCCTCGTTTATGTGTAACAGCAGATTGGGCCCTCAGCTTCTCAAAAATCTTCTTAATCACCTCTTTCCATTTCTCTAAGTTCTGTGCCAGGTATATGTGCTGTTCCATGCAGAAAGTCTCCACCTTCTGCAGGTCATCTGCTTCGTCAATGTTGGAAGCGATGAAAGAGGGTGTCAAGGGACTAGAGGGCACATGCAAGGGGATGGTTATGACAATGGCTAGATAATCTAAAGTGGGCAAGGAGGAGCGGGAGGACATTCTGGAGATGAGGAAAAGTAAATGATAGTAGGATTAACAAATGATTTGTCTTCATAAGATCAAAGTGGTCAAAATGGGTTAGAAAACAAAATATTTGAAGGAAAAAAATTCAAAATACAGGGTGCCAGAAATATTATCTATAGGGATGTTGAAGTTACCAAAATTAATATTAGATTGTAAATTATGTTGAGTGATAGAATGCAGATTAGACATTACGCATTTTAGGAATTGGTGAAGAAGTCTATGGAAGGCTCTAGTCTCTGCATGTGGGAAAAGCTAAAAGTTGCTGTAGGTCAGCAGGATCAACTACTGGGAGACTCACTGGGAATGGGTACAGAATTTTCTGGGAAAATAAAAGTTCCATATCTGATTTAGTGATGTACCGATGAATGTACTGATCTGAAAAACGCATTTAACTGCATACTTTAACCTTTGACTTTTATTGTATAGAAAGTTTGCCTCAATACGCAAAATATATAAAAAAATGTTTAAAGAATTTCAGATATGAAAGAGAGAGAGAAAGAGAGAGAAGAAGAAAAAGGAGAAAGAGAGAATGGCTTGGTATTTGGAGAGATTGACAGTGAACCAGGAATTAAAGCATCAAGACGAAAGCAATAAGGCAAAGTAGTGGTGATATAATCTGATGAAATGAGATGGGGGTCAAAAGTTAGGGGAGAGTAGGGAAAATAATTTGGAAACAGCAATGAGAAATAAGAAAAACACCTAGCTGACCTCCAGACCCAGTTTAAGAAAGTCTGTGGGAAAAAATAAAGAGCCACCTGTATCAGCTGAGGTTCAGTTAGGTAAAGAGAAATACTATGAGCGATATGGAATTAGGAATTTATTATATGGATTAGACCTTACACATTTTAAGAACTGGTGAAGAAGTCTATGGAAGTCTCTAGTCTCTGCATCCGGGGATGGCTAACAGTTGCTGTCGGTCAGCAGGGTCAACGATTGGCAGAAAAAGCTTGAAGGGGAGAAAAACAAGTAAAACTGGAATGTATGAGGACAAATCAAGACCCATATATTTTTCATTGTCTCCAACCTTGATAATGCAGGTGATCTGCAAAAAAGATGGGAAAATCTAAAACACTGGTTATTTCCAAGTTTCCATTTAATGCACACCTGCACTTGGGCAACTAATCAAGGTTGGAAAGAGACAAAACCATACTGAGTGATTTAACTTCAACTTCATGTCTAGATGCCTCTACTAGATTCGTACAATACTATAACAATACTATACTATACAAAACAATACTATAGTTTTCTGGTTCATGCCCTCTCCCGTTCCCCTAGATATGATTTTACACCTACCCCTTTCTACTTAAATCTCCAATGCTTTCTTATTTTCACTTTAAAGTTTTGCTCTTGTTTTCTACTTTGCTGAGACAACTGAAGTAATCAAAAGGAAGCTTCCACACACTCACCACCACATCTATTCATCTATTCAATCCATATTTTTATGATCTCTTCCCTCCGAAAGCAACAATCTCAAAATTGAAACCTATACTTTCATATAAATCTTATCCTGTTTCTCTACTCAAAGGCACCATTTCAGTAATTTTGCCTCCCCTTTCCCATATTAGCAATTTTTCTTCTTTAATGGGTCATTCTCATCAGCATACATACTTTTGTCTCTTCTACCTTAAAAAATTAAAAGAAGAAATTTGTCTTGAACACATTTTCCTTCTAGCTATCTGCCCTACTTTGTGGCAAAATTCTTCAAAAGAATTATTTGATTCTTTCCTAATTCTTCTCTAATTCTTCTATTCCCATTCTCTAGTCTATAGAATTACTTCCGATTAGATTTTCAATCCTCTCATTCCACTGAATTGCTTTTTTCAAAGTCTCATTCACTGAGAAACTATTCCTTCCACATCTAAAGTGTTTCTGCAAGTTTTGTGAGAAGAAGCACTGATTTCCTTTGTTCTAGAGTATCTTTTAAGGATGTTTTTGTAGTGAATAACCTTGGAAGATAGAAATAGTGTTTCCCTCTGGGACAAAAGTTAAGCATTACAAAAAATTTGGATATCCTAAGCTTAGAGATTTCAAAAGGATGCAGGAGTGCTGGTTTCTATCATATCTTTGTTTAGTTTACCTGTTGTGTGCCCATGCCACAACCAGAAGGATTCTGGAAAATGACTGCCATAACTCAATCAAAAGGAATCCCCAATTGCATTTGCTATGCTGTATGTGCTCTACTTTTGCTAGAAGAGTTTAATATGGCCTCAGGTTCATGGTATGCAACGACTGATTTGATAAATAGGTTATTTTCCATTCTTATCAAAAAAGAGAACCAGAAATGGTTTGCATTTACACAGAAAGAACAGCAATACATATTTGCAGTTTTGCTGTAGGACTGCACTATCTCTCTCATCCTCTGTCATAATATAGCATAAAGTGGTCTGTTCTGTCTGGATATTCTTCACATGCAGAATGTCCAGATGGAACATTGGTCCATGATGTAATGCTGCTCAGATAGGATGTGCAAAAGATGAAACCTTGGTAAGATGGTAAGAGATAAGCTCTACAAAGAGTCAAAAGCCTGCCTCATCAATAACATTTTTAGGAGTCCAGTGGTCAGAAGCATGCTAAAACATTTCATCAAAGACAAAAGAAAGATTATTGCAATTCTCATCTTTTATTATGGCAAAGGGAGAGTTCTACAAAACCATGTAGAACTCTTTGTGCTCTTGAGGCAGCATTTTCCATACCTGGCATAATGTTCTAATCCATTATCTGGATAATACTAAATGTTGCCAGATTTTAGAGTCACCCAGAGCAGAAAGGGGCTCTGCAGCAGGTCCAGACCATGTTACAAACTTCCCTGTCACTTGGGCCATCTGACCCTATAGACCCCATATCATAAGTCATATCAGTGATGGGAAAAGATACTATCCATAAGGGAGACTCACAATTTGGATTGCTAGGTTTCTGTAGCAAAGTCACACTATTTTCAGCAGACAAATGTTCACTTGTGTGAACGACAGCTTCCAGGTCTGCTACTGAATGCTGGTAGAGATGGAGTGCCTAACTACGAGGTACTGTGACAGGCTGAACAATGGATCCCCAAAAGACACCCACATCCTGATTCCTGGAACTTTTGAATATTATTTTATAGTCTCAGTAGATATAATTGAATTAAGGATCTTGAGATGGGGAGATTATTCTGGATTATCTGGATGAGCTTCAAATACAGTCACATGTATCCCTTATAAGAGGGAGGCACAGAAATTTAAAACAGACTGAAGAGGAGGAGGTGGTGCAAATATGGAAGTAGAGATTGGAGAGATTCAGCCACAACCAAGGAATAATGGCAGCCACCAGAAACTAGAAGAGGCAAGGAATGGATTCTTCCTTAGAGCCTCTTGAGAGTGTAGTCCTGCCAACTCTTTAATCTTGGCCCAAAGATACTGATTTTGGATTTCGGGCCTCCAAAAGTGTAATGGAATATATATGTATTATTTAAGCCACCAGATTTGTGGCACTTTGTGACAGCAGCCATAGAAAATTAATACAGGTGCCAGTGACCATGGAGCAATAACTACTCGTTATGAGTGAATTTCTGTCAAGCACACCAAGTCATAAAGTTGGGTTGGCCACTGTAATTTAGAAGTGCCACACTTGGGTTCTAGCATGAAAATGACTAAAGGGTGCAAGAGCAGGTATCCCAGACACCCATGCCATCTTCTGTGGGATGAGCACTTCTTTTTTAGCTTATACCTATAGACAAATCAGGTATCTATGGCTAAGCCTGAGTTTTGTTCACAAAGTTTGACAGAGAGTAGGGATACTTGGGAAAGCAAGTCTGGGCTAAAGGTATATGGTTGGACACAGGAACTGGGCACAAGTTAATATTCATATTGTATGCTAGTATCCACCAGTGAGCATCCATCAGTGAAGAAGCACCAACTTGACAAAAAAAATTGGCCAATTAATATTAGACAGGCTCTGTCATCAGTTATCCCTGCACTGTTATGACATATGTTGAAGTGGTCATGGGGGCAGGGATGAGAGAGGAAAATGATCAATATTAGTTCTAGTTCTGAAACCAGTAGGAAGGCTGTAGTTGTTTCACTACTAACCTTTCTATTCTAAGTTTCCCTCTAGAAGAGTGGTCCATTGGATCCTTGAAGGAGCTGTTCAACTGTTGTATGTGTATGAATTGTTGCTCCAAGTGGAACAAGCATGGGCCTTTTGTGAACACTGTGTTGTGTTGCCTTCAATGAAATATTTGTTATTCTAGCTGCTGAAAAAGCTATTGGGAAAGCCTTCGATAGTCAATCATCTTCATGAATTGCCTTGGCCCCTGAAAGCCTCCTTATCCAACATCACAAACCCTTCTGATTAGCTCATATGTAATGACTAATCTCAAGCTGACTTATAACTACTCTAAAGGGAACTTCTAGCCCCAGAGTCCCCTGTGGGGTTAGTTCAGGTGTCATTTGTCCTGCATCAGAGCTCAGCTTCTCTCTATGTTCACTCTTGCTCCTTCATTTCACTTCCACAGATACCCCTTAATAAACATCCTGCAGGCTAAACTCCATCTCAGAGTCAATTTCCCAGAAAAGCTAATCTGCAACAGATATCTCTAAGTATCAACTAATTTTAAAAAGTGATAAAAAGCTGTATAAATTCAGTAATTGTTTGAATAAATTTATTTTCTTAATCATACTTATATGAAAATAGTAATGTATATATGCTTATGACACATTATTTATTCTGCTTATATCAAGAATATGAGTTTGAGAACTGCTTGTCCTATGTCATTAGACCAGTAGAGATATGCTGCCCAAAGTTTGGAAATCAATGGACTAGAGGTAGCTCATTGTTACATAGGTATCTTACATCTAAGATACATAATTTCGTTACCTGTTAAATAAAACATTGTTCCATGTCATTTGCACAATTTAGACAATAGACTCCAGATGACATCCATATACTATGAAGGAATTCAGACCTAAAATTAATTGACTGCATATGGCACACTGAAAACCCACTGGAAACGACACAGCCTAGTAGAAATTGTGAAGAAAGCAGCAGCGGCAGAAAGAAGAGCAGCTGGTAGAGCAGCAGGCTGGTATGATGGGGTGATTCTTGAACAAAGATTTCAAGCATGCTATGAGTTTAAAGAGAAGGAAGTGCAAATAATACTGTGTTGTGCAAATAGCAGCTGGACTTGTAAATCAAAGGGCAAATTTTATGTGCAAAAATTGCTGAAGAGGTTATAGCATATTATTGTCCTTTTTAATTGCTGAAGAGGTTATAGCATATTATTGTCCGACATTTCTTAAGTTAGTGCTAACTCCTATTGCCCTTTATACCATCACTTTACCCAAATAGCATTGAGATACTTCTCCTTCATGCTCCCACACTCCCCTGGCATATATCTATAACCAGATAAGCTTCGAGATGGTGGCAAATAGATTTCCATGTGGTAAGTACTCAACACATATTTTACAAATAAATAAATGAATAAGGAGTAGCCAGATAGGTTAAGGGTAAAGGCATTTCAATAAGCATCAACTATATGCAAAAACATGAGACTGCATAGTGATTTGAAATAACTCTAAGTAGTTAGATGAAATTGGCCACACTAAAGAATATTAAAGTTATTAATATATAAAGTAAATGTAAATCATTTAGAAGAGCTAAAACTACTAGAATAAAGCCTAGCATGTTGGACCTGTGCTCCTTAGCTAATATCTCTATATTGATGGCTAGAAGCTAAAAAATGCTTAAGGTTCCTAGATGGCATTTAGACCTGGTTTCTCCAGCTTCTGCCTTGTGAATTAGCTGGAGAGAATAGAACACAGAAAGGTTAGGGAATCACTTCCCAGGATAATCAGCCATATTTGACATAGTGTGTATAAGCAGAGAGAGAAGCATTCAGTGGTTATGGAATAGGTCTGTAGTTCTATCTCTCCACTAGAAATCCAGGTAGGCCTTTGAATTTCCCAGAGACTCATTCTAATTTGTAATACAAATCTAGCTAATGAAATTATGAGAAAAATATCCCCTGCATTAAATGGCTTTGGCAAATTTCTTGCATTTTGCTAAATAATAAAAAAAAGCAATATATCATTTTTGATGAAGGTTATCTTTATTGAAGAAGGGAGTGATTTACTTACCACACATAAAACTGAACAGCAGCTCTCTCAGACAAAGGATGTATTATTTTGTAGAAGGAAAAAACCAGTGTATCCATCCTTACTTGTGCTGTCCTGGGTCTATTAGCCCTCAGGTCCACATCACATTCTTTCTCCTGCAAGACTGGCCTCTGCAGGCTGCTTCTCCCAAGCTTTAGTATCAGCAGGCCTGAAGCTGGGTACAACTAATGGGAGTCACTGCTGAGAACTGCAGGTTGATAATGGGGAGGAAGGGTAAAATAGGAGAGAACTAGTGTATTGTTCCTCCTCCTCCTTCCCCTCCCACTTTCCCATCCCCTTTTTTACCTCCTTCCCCTCTCCCTCCCCCTCCAGGCAACAATTTGGTGGGGGCTGTGACTTCTCTGTGGTTCCAGCTACCGATGGACACTCCTACTGTGATTCAGCTTCATCTGGATGTGACTCTGGCTCTTGCCCTCTGGTAACAGTACCTATTCTCTTAGTCCCTCTTGCCTAGGGCTGGGGGTGGTTTCATGTTGTTCCTAAAATCTGAGATTACTCACTATCACCTGTTTGACTGTCTAGCCCTTCCATCATCCATGTGAAAAAGAAATCTCTGTAATTGATTCTTTCTGTTGTAAATACTTGTTGAGGACTCTGTCTTTCTGATTAAAGCCTCTAATACAACATTCTAGTAAAACAATACAAAAAGAAAGGCAAATCTTTTCTTTCAACTGTGAAAGCACCAACAGGACCACAAAGCTTTATAATATATGATTGTCAGTCACATCAGAATTAATCTTTACTACTTAATATGTCTGATTTGTTTGAGGATAGACTAGAATTAGATACACTCTATTTTCAATTGTGGGGAATCTTTAGAAACAAGAATTGAGATTATGGGATGGGAGAGAAGTCTCATAGTCAATATACTTATATTCCTAGTTGAGAAGGTAAGGCTACCACAGTGACAGAAATATTTCAATCAGGATAGAACACAGAGCCAAAGAAACAGAAATTGTCTACTTCAAATTTTTTTTCTCTTCCCAAATATACACCATTTTACAGATAATGGAACCAATGCTCAGGAAAATTGATTTTCTGAAGGCCACACTGCTTAGATAAAAGCTAGGAACAGAATTCAGATCACCTGAATTCTAGATGAGTGCATTTCATCAACTCCATACAGCTACTCTTCTTTTTATTAAGAAAGACATCTTTGTCAGATCTATTGACTGACATCTATTGACTAGTTTAATGATAAGAATAATGTAAGACTAGATAATAAGCTAGGTGAAGTTTGCTTTGAAATTTTAAGACAATAATGCCAAAAATATGTGATTCTTGGAAACATCTAATATGGGCGATAGAATTTAGAAAAAAATAACAGGATAACTTGGGTATGTTTTCCATGCAAAGGTAGGGAAATAGAATTTTCTTAGGGAAATAGGTGCTTTAGCTTTTGAAGAAAGTTGTGCTGATAATGAGTAACAATTAGGTGGCATGGATGCTAGAGAAGAAATTATTAAGATTGAAAATAATCAGGTTTTCAAACTTTATTTTGTCCACTCACTAACATATTAAAAGGAGTAAATAGCAAGGCAAATTATTTGGTTTTAAAGATACTCAAAAGCTTTGGAAAACAATATGTTGATAAGTTTAAAGTCTATATTTTTAGGTTAATTGGAAATAATCAAGTAGTAATTAGGTCAGACCACTGAAGTAAGAAAGATATAAAACAAACTGAGAGGATTGAAATAGAAAAATAAAACTAAGTAAACAATAAAATCAGTAAAACATTCCTTAAATATAAGAGGCAATGAAGAAGAAAGTATTTTATTGCTCTGCCAAGAAGAAGGAAAAACAAATAATGTGTGGTGGCACACATACTAAAGATTTTCAATATATAGGTTTCTACCCCTTTAGATAAGATTATGTGTTAGATGACTGGCTGAATCATGTTCCAACCACATTCAAAAGACACAAGATTTAAGCTATTAGGAAAACATATAGAAAATTTGAAAAGCACACTTAAGCAACTGTAGATATATTTGCATTGCTATTAACTTCAATTTTTGAGAAAAGGAGTATAGAATAAATTCTTGAAAATTAGTAAAAAGAAAATAATATGTTTATTTTAGGAAAAATGTAGAAGAGGAAGAGAGGATTAGTCTTTAAACTTATAGAATGATCAATCTAAAAAATTTCAAAACCAAACACAGGATGCCCTTGCTTTATATAGTCCAGATATACTTACATCTTGGTTACCACATTTTAGTTAAATAATACCATTCTTGGTCTACAGCCAATCCCGTCTGATCTCGGAAGCTAAGCAGGGTCGGGCCTGATTAGTACTTGAATGGGAGACCACCTAGGAAGACTAGGTGCTGTAGGTGTAAAAAATGAAAAGATAAGGGATTGTAAACTGACAAGGTCCTTGTAGTCTGTGAGGTCAACCAAGGGTTGCCTCGCCTAAAAAATAAATTGGATAAAATAAAATAATGAAATAAAATAAAATAAAACAACCCAGTTTCCCAACAACATGGTTCAAGGTTCAAGTACCACTATATATAAACCCAAATAAATTTATAAAGTACAAACTTAGCTGCTAGCTCTTCAGTTCACAAACTACTACATAAATAATAGATGTGCATCATGATCAATGACCAATTACATCACTTCTTTCAAAGTCTGTGAGTAATTGATCACTATGCATCTGTTATTCAATTCCTGCACAGACAGCAAAGTGTGTAGTTATGTTGCTTCCTTGTCTCTCAGTGATAAACCTATGTGACATTTTACAAAAAATGGTCATCGAAAGAGAGAATTTTCCAATAAAGATAAAAGTTCAGTGAAGGCACAAAAAGTGATAATACTGAAAGTGAAATTCAAATCGGACATTAGGTGGTAATGGGAACATTGACATTGCTGCTGCTCCAAGGATTCTAGATATGTGACCAGAGGAACTTCACGGAGGTGGACTTATAGATGTAAAGGAGGAACGTGGTTGTGACAAAAGAAATAAAAGTGTCCTAGCAGAAGTGATGCTGGCAAAAAATCTTTACTTTTAAGGAATTCTGGGAAATATTTTCTGACACTGAAAGTGCAAAAGATAAAGTAGCTGATCCAAACTTAGAATGGAGTATTTCAATCTAACATGGTATAGAAAAGATGCTCATTCCAAATCATAAACTATACCATGAAAAGAAAGGAAGCATTGTTCAAATTATTCTTGATAATTTTTTTTGCAAAGAAATAAAACACTTCTTATTTTCCTAATGTTTTAACTTATAATGTGCAAAATACACATTTTACTAGTTTTAATTTCTTTATTTATAACCAACAGTAGGATTTTTAACATTTTGACAAAAATGTTATAAGTCATTGAAAAATCATAAGTTTTCCCATTGATAAAGATTGCCTTGCATAGTTTCAGCTTGCACAGTCATGTTTATGACTCTGCACTACTGTGCAAAGCAAGAACTGCCTACATTAAGCAACTGGTTTCTATGTTCCAAGAATAATTTAGCATATTGCCAAATTATGAAGGGCAAGGTGCTCATGACTGATTTTACTTTTTATCTATGTCCTACTAAGGAATAAGAAAGGGATAGATATGTGAAATCTGATTTTACTGAACATTTAGATGTATCTCACATAAATAACTTTTATGGAGTTATTATTTACTGAGTGTCTTCTATTGTGCTAGAAAATGTGGAGAAAACAAAAGAAGCATTTGCTTCAGTGGCTTTATAAAATAATCATAAATCTAAATGAGCGTAAATGAGGCAACTAGAGAACAATTAAGGATTAAATTATATTCATTACTGATAAGTGGAGATTAATGTGATGATAGGTTTCTGGGGAAATTGGGCTTAGGACAGAGTGGGGATTTGAGTTAAGATGTGACTCCTGAAAAGGATTTGAAAAAGTGGAGAGAATTATTCTATAAACAGGATATATTACATCAGCACGAGATCATAAGTGGCCTTTATCTCTGTTCATGTGCCTGATATTCCTAGGCTATGAAGTAGCAGAGTTTGCAAGAATAATGCAAATAAATATTCCAGAGTCCACAGACAAAAGAGAGCATAGACCCTCTGGAGCCAAATGCATAACCCTCTGTAGGTCAGTGCTAGGTCAGAACAAGGGAAGAACCAGACAGAATGTGAGAAAATAGAGGGTGAACTTACCACTTAGCAAGAACTGCACAAAGCAGATACTAAATTAAGAAGTCTGGAAAAACAGTCAGGAATTCTAAGGACAGCATGAACTTTAACAACATTATTTTTGAATCAGACTTAAATTTATACTCCATGAGGAAATACATACATATATATATATTTTTTTTATTTATATATTTTATATATGTTAATGGAAAGCATTAATTTATAATTTCCAGTTGTGTATAGCCTGGGACCTGAAGGTGGCAGCATTGCATTCGTTCACTTAAATAGGGGTGAAGATAAGACAGCTGTTGATAGAACACGAGCAAAAGCAGAAGAAAACTGACTGTGCTATGGAAAAATGGATGGAATAACAAACACCCAGTCTTCAAATGGCAGCTTGTAAGAGATGATACATAATTCTTTAACTAATAGGATGGTATCTAAGATAGTTCATCTGATATATTAGAACAAAAAGTAGGTCTACACAGAACCGCATTATTTAATCATAAATAAGATGTATATATAACATGGTAATTATGTAAACATACCACAGACACAATAATAAAAAAGAAAAAATAATAAAAAGGAGCATGCTTTAAAAATAGATCAAAGAAAGAGACTTTTCTTAAAATGATTTATGCAGTAGAACACCTTTAAAAATATGAATTAAATAAAACAAAAGCTGATGACAAAGAACAGATAAGCATGACCATGAATAAGAAAACATAAAGAAAAATGGGCTTTCTGAAGTACTGATTATGAAAAATGAATGCAAAAAATAATCAGATATAATAGGGCATAATTTTCCAGAAATAAGAAAAACTGATTCTAAAGGGCATCATTCATATCAATAAATATTATTGTCATTGATCGGTATCCTGTTAAGTAACTGAATATTTATGATAATGAAAGACTTCCTTAGGATTCTAGGAACAAATAGTCACTTCCAAGCAGTGAAACTCGGACTGGCCTCCGTCTTTTGCACAGTAACACTCACTGCAAGAAGGGAATGAAGCAAAGAAGGAAAGAAAGTCTGACTTTAGAATAAGTATAAATGCAAGAGGCATATTTCCTTGCACATGAAAGATCTCAGGTAATAGATCACGGACAAGCCCCTACTCCTTAAAAGAAAAAGAAAAAGAAAAAAAGAAAAAGAAAAAGAAAAAGGAAAAGGAAAAGGAAAAGAAAAAGAAAAAGAAAAAGAAAAACAAAACAAAAACAAAAAACAACCTACTTGATGGTATAACTCCCAGTCAACCAAGAGAACTCAGAAATGGAAAGTTTGTCGCAAAGGGCTGGTGGAGAACATTGAATCCCTTTAAATCAAAAGCAAACTTTAATAATTTGAAAATTTTGGGTTGCATAACCAAATATAAACATTAAAATGTCACTAAAGTAGACATAATATGATATACATGACGGGATGGTAGGAGAGAAAAGAACATATAGCAGTGCCAATCATCTCATCTTTTATAGTAGAAAAACAATCAACATGTAGTTAAAAATCACAATGATATCCTTTATTCTTAATCTCAGAGGCATTTTTTTTAAGGAGCTAAAAACTCATGATGTTTAAAAACATTTATCCGACATTTAGAAATATATTCAGGCATACTCCATTATCTTTTGTGAAATAAAATTAATAAAATTTAATAGGATTTAACTTAAAAAGAGCATATATAGTATTAAAACATTCTTCTCATATCTTATTTTACTTTTTTTCTTTTCCTCCTGTTCAATATGTATGAGTAAAGAAATATTTTGTTTGTTTTACAAATGTTTAAGGTGGTTTTTAATCTGTAATTGTAGTTTTAGATGATTTCCCCCCACCTCTCTGGAATTTTTATGTGGTTTGAATTTCTGTGTTTTGTACAGGTATTATTTTAATTTATTTAAAGTCATTACCTAAAGTCATAGGTATTCAATGTACAAATTTTGGAACACATAAGAAAGTTAAAAAAGAAAAAATATCAAGTTATCATACAAAGACACTGCAATTAAAATTGTGCTTCCTGAATTTTTCTAATTTTTTCCTATTCCTAAAAGTTTCTTATATATAAATTTGTTATTATTTTGTGTATATTATTCTTTAGCACAGAATTTTCTATGCCATTATGTAGTATTTCATTAAGTACATATGTCGCAATTTAGATTAAGTATATACCTCACGCAGTTGAAAAGGCAATCATCAAACAGCTTTACATATTCTGTAGTGTTTTAAACATACAGTTAAAGGAACAGTGATTGGCATGCTGATACTCAATTTCTTTCTTAATTATATTAACTTTTACCCATGAAATCGCCAGTGGAAATTATAATTTGTTTTCTTTATGTCTTGAAGAATGAGGTTGAGTGTACAAGATTTCTGAATTTAAAATGAAACTTCTAATTCATAAAACTTCATTTACACATTTCATTAATCAAAAAGTAATTTAATTTTCTATTTTCTAAGCCAGTGTAAATAAAACGAGGAACCAAATACTCAATTTTTACTCTTACAGTATAAAAACCATAAAGGATTTAATAGTACATTAATGATGTATATATTCATATGTACTAATAAGAATAAGCTGTATACTGCAGAAACAAATGATCCCAAAAATGTCAACAAAGATATATTTCTTGCTCACCTTAGATATCTATTGAAAGTAAGATTCAGGTAGGATCTAAGTCATCTTTACTCTAGGACCCAAACTGATAAAGAAACCTTTATCTATAACGCTGCCCAGGGAAAAGAGATCACATGAGCCACAAAGTGGCTTTTAAAAGTTTGGCTTATATTTCATTCTGCTTATATTTTATTCTGCTTCTATTTCAAACCAAAAACCAAGAGGCAGGCATGTATAAAGATAATCTCCCTCTAAGAAAGGGTACTGGAGTGGGAGAAAGTGGATTATTTGGCTAGAAAACAAGTTTGGTCATGTTGCAGACTAAATTGTGTCCATTTCATATGTTGAAATCTTAACTGTTAATACCTTAGAATGGTATTAGGAGACAAGGCCTTTAAAGGGGTAATTAAGGTTAAATGAGGTTATGGGGGCCCTGATTCAACATAACAGGTATCTTTATGAGAATAGATTAGAACACACCAGGGCCATGCGTGCACAGAGGGACAACCATGTAAAGAAGGAGTAAGAGGGTGGCCATCTTTAAGCCACGGAGAGAAGACTCAGAAGAAAGCAAGCCTGCATACACTTTGACCTTGGACTTCTGGCCTGTGAGAAAATAAGTTTCTGTTGTTTTATCTACTCAGTCTGTTATGATAGCCCTAGTTGACTAAGACAAGTATAGCATCTCTTAATGAAAGTTTCTGTGACTATTTTACTGATTCGTGTAGCATTATAAAACCCATTTGGGAAATAGGTAAGAAAGAGAAAAACAAGAAAAAACAAAGCTGAAAAGTGAGGAGATAATTTAGCCAGTATCATCACATTTATGATCTAGAATTAATTGATAATTTATGCAAAAACTCCATATGTGTATACATGAATATATTTTCACTATATTTTTTTCTTATAAGTTGTCTAATGTAAAAAGTGTAGTCAACTTTCTAAGGTAATTGATTGCAAGTCATTATTTTCAGAATTAAAGTATCTCTACAATGAAAGTTTGCTGTTAGGTGGTAGGCAAAGTTTTTTGCGGTTCCATTCTAGAAAACTTAAAAAAAGGGGGTGATCAAAGGAGGTTTAACCTCATAAAAATCTAGATAGAGGCACATTTATCTTCTGGTCAATGGATTGAAAATTCAAATTTTTGATCACAATATAGAATAAATTTTTCTTTTTGGTAAATAACATTTAAAAAATATAACTTAGCTCTCTCTTCTCTCTCTTAAACATTAATATTTAAGGATTTACCAGCTTTGGTGATATAGCTACTGTGTTCCTTAGAGGTAAAAATCACTTTAATAAATAAAAAGACCATAGTTTGTTAAAGTCAAAACACTCTCTAAACCTCTGAACTATACAAAAAATAAATAAATAATAATAATAATAAAGTATAATAGAACACAAAGGAATATAATACATTAAGAAATAAGACACACATTTGGGTGATTAAATGTATTTCCTAAGAATTATAGATTAAAAAATTATACTCTACTCACTGTTTGCATTGAATTAGATATTAGTAACTGGGGTTTCTTAAATGGATTTTTTTTTCCTTACATAAGAGCATAAAACCTATTTGAAAAGTCACACAATTACTTAGTCATTCTTTGGGTACAGGCTGTACTTTGGTGTGTTAAAAAAATTTACTTTATTCAGAATGGAATTTCTAAGTAGGAGCAAACAAGTATTATAGAAATAATTTTAAAGATATCTTTGAAAGCCTGATGTACAGAAAGCCAAAAAAATATCTTATTATGTTGTTAAAGTTCCAGAAGTTCTATTCTATTGAGCTCTAAATGTTCATCAAAATGAGTTATCCTTGTTAGAACAATCTAATTAGAAAGGAATCTATTCTGGAATCACTTCAATCTATCAGGGGAAGAGAATTAATGCAGCTATATCATCTAAACTTTCAGAGTACATACATCCTATTAATGCTAATTACATTTATAAAATGCAAATTACTTACTTCTCTTTGCTCTGTGTATTTATGTTAATGTGCACAATTTAAATTAAGGCAAAAACACACTTAAGCTGATAATTTCATATAAAACTAAAATGATTAGTTTTTTAAAGAAAACACAGCTATTGTAATGGTATGTATTCCAAAGTACTCTAAAGCTCCAATTTTCCAGTTTATTTATTTATACTCTTTCTTTCAACTCTATAAAAATAAAAGTATATGTACAGGGTTAAACAGTTTCTGATCTCAAAGTTTATCTTGAGGAATTTAAAAATCACTTTTGGGATTTGGCTAAGAGGCTGAGAGATCAACAGAAAACTGACAGATGGGAAGAATAATATTGGTACTAATTAACTGAATCCAAAGATGATACTACTTAAAAATTATTTCAAATGCTGCTTTAACTGTGCAAGCCCTGTACAAAAGGCATAAGAAAATAGTGTAGAGCACTAGTTCTATCTCTGGGGACAGACTGATTTGGATTCCGGTCTTAGCTTTGCCCTTTACCAGTTCTCTAACTTTAGGCAAGTTTCTTAACATTTCTAGACTCATCTACAAAATGGGCTAGTAATCATATAAACCTTTAGGGTTGTTGTGAAGACTAAATAAAATAATTTAAGCCTTCAGAGCCAAGTGCAGTAGTGCCTGACGATGTAATAATTGCTCAGTAAAATTAGCTATTATAATCATGTAACAGTAAATCATGTAGAAATGGGACATCTATAAAAGCATTAGTCGGATTGTAGCAGTTGATAATAATCAAAACATTTAAGTAATAGAAAATAAAGTAAATGAGTATATCAACACATGTCACATGGGTGGTTTGAAGATACATAAAAAATTCTTTCATGAGTGGAGTGATGGTTGTAGAGAGGCAGGTTGGGTGGGACTCTCAGGGTTGGAGTGACATGAGAATGAGATGTCAGCATGTATGAGTATAGAGGAAGAACATGAAAAGCGAGATTATGAAACAAATCTCAAGTTCTAAACTGTCAACATTGCCTAGTTACTTCACTTGTTTTTAAAATGTACTCTTTTTTCTTTGAATGTTCAATTTTAAGTTTTCCTACTATGACAAAACAAATGTACATATTCACTTGTTAAACATATCTCCCTAACCTCCCCAGTGTAAAATTGGGCATTCTCTGAACTTTCCCAATAATGAAGTTAAATTCCAGGATGCATGTGGCTTTTCCTGTACCTGTTCCATTTGTTACTCCTAGTGAAATTCAATTACTATGTCAGTGAAATTAGGTAACTTTGCTCAGTAAAACTGGTTTTTCACTTGCTATGTGAACCCATAACTCCAAACCAATGCTTCGTGTGACTGTGCTAACAAGACTTCAACTTAAGGAGTAAATTTAGATGAAACCATCATTTTTCTATGTTTCTATATGAAAGTGACATTTTTCTACTAGCAAGGATAGAGTATGGGCTAGAATATTTCTTTTCAGATAAATTGAGCACAAGTTATTTTTTAAACACTATTGTAAATAGTCTAGGTTGCATCCCTCATAATCATCATGAGATGTTTTGGTCAAATAGTTACAAGTTACATGTAAATACCACATTTTCCAAATATAGTATTAACAATTCACCATATAGAAATTGGCTGTTAACACAGAGGTGAGACTTTATATGGGGGGAAATAAAAAGAATGAAGAATACAGGGCCAACTTGTGTTCTATTCATGAAGGCAGTATACACTGTAAAGACTCTGAGTTTGGCTCTGTTCTGTGTTTGAATCTTACCTCTGTCAATTGCTGGTTAGATAACATTAGGCAAAGTGCCTCAGCTCACTGAAGCTCTATTTGCCTATCTGTATAGTGACAAAACTATATTTACTCTTCGAGATATTGAGATGATTTTATGAGCTGTTACATGTGTGATGCCTGTACATAAAAGACACTTATCAGTGTTAGTTTTTTCCCCTAATCTTTCCATATAGGGGATTCTTTCATGCCTTGTTTTTTTAAAGTAAGTAATGTAGTTCATTATTGCTTTCAGCAAGACCATTCCCGCTCAACTTATCTGCACAGCATCCCGTTTTTAAATGACTAGCTTAAAATTGTTTCTCTCCTTTTGAATCTCTAAAGTGAGGTATTAAATATTTTACTGATGTTCATATGTCTGGTCCCCCATTCCCCTAAAAAAAAGAAACAAAAGTTTCATTCCAGAAAAAATAGATTTTACATGACTGTTTATTTCTTATCAAGAATATTTTAAAAGATATTTAAATGCTAATTTATTCAGGGATAAGAATTTTGTAATTGTGTATTAGGTTATGTTAGCCTTTTAAAAATACATATACAATGTAAATACATTGAAATAAGTAAATATAGAATTTCTAAGGGAATTATGATATAAATTCATTACAGAAATTCGAGTCAATAAAACATGGACTATAAAATGGAAATCTCTATTCTGTCATGGCTTGAGCAGGGAAGGACTACACTTATCTTTTCATTTAGCTGATATTTTTGACACAGTTTCTTCTGGTTCTTTCTCTCTCCTACTCTGAAAGAATAGTACAGAATTGAACAAAACTCCAGGCAAAAACTAGATATATGGAGCTTAAGGATTTTATTTAGATAATTCAATCGAAATTATTTCAGAGCAGCTGAGGGAGGAAAGCTTTTTGTACTGAACTTCAACTCAAGGGGCATGTTAACTTTTAAACATTTTTGAAAGGCTCCTATTGGCCTGCTTACAAGCAAGTATGATGTGCTGTGTGTGTGTGTTGTGTATGTGCATATAGAGATAGATAGATATGTATGTATATGCATATTATGCATATGTAATATATATTTTATGAACAATTGATAGTTTTCTAAATAAAATATCTAAAGAAGTATATTATATGTTTTTTTGTTTTCATTTATTTTTTATCCTGGTCTAAGATCTCAAAAATTAGAAAAGTACCTGAATTCTCTGGAGAATAATCCTGCCAGTAAAATATAATTTGACTATCAGCGATTAGCCATTGGTATAGCAAAATATATAAGATCAAGTAAAGATAAGTAAATATTAACTTCTAACTGGCTTCTTAGCTTCTAATTTTCTTGGCTATGTTTATAAATATTTTCTTCTCTCTAATAACATACTCAGACCGCCAAACCAATTATTTTTACTCTTAAATGGGACTATCTATGGTAATATTTTGATTTTAACCTATGTTTAAACAATTTGAATAATTGAGTATACATTTGTTAATAGATATTTGGCCCTTCGTAAATGCATTTTTTTTTTTTTGAGGAGAATTCCCCAACTGTGAGCCTTGTTTCTTGGCATAATGCAGAGCCCTCCTTTGTCTACAGAACCTGAAAATGGCAGATGTTCACTTTTTGTCTGGACAGGAATATATGATCTATATTCCTCTTTTGTGGTGCACTCTCCTTAGATTTTGAATCTAGAGTTTTTGGTGTAAAAGTGTAGAGTTAGCAGAGAATCCATTCTGGGGCAGATGGTGTCAGAAGTGGCAACAATATCAAATATCCCAGAACAGACATTCCATAATTTCATCACTTCTAGCATTCTAGCATTGGTGTCCAGAACAAATGGGAGAAATGATATGAACTCAGGATTCATTGGTAGCATCTTCAATATCTTCATGGTTTTGTGTGCTATAATTTTGGCTGTCATTCTGATAAATACCAAATTCCTCTTAGACCTTCTCATTTTATAATTTTTTTTTTTTGGCTGCCTGTCTCCCTTCCTTCCTTCCTTCCTTCCTTCCTTCCTTCCTTCCTTCCTTCCTTCCTTCCTTCCTTCCTTCCTTCCTTCCTTCCTTCCTTCTTTCCTTCCTTCCTTCCTTTCTCTTTCTCTCCCTTCTTTCCTTCTTTCTTGTGTTGGGAGACAATTCTCCATTAATTTCTCACATACCCGGGTGATTTGGAATTTCTGAACAAAGGGTATGTTTGAACAGCAAACACACCTTAGACCTAGAGATTGTGTCTCTCCAAAGGTAGAAGTCCCTGGAGACATTCTAGGATAGTAAAATTTCCTTCTACTCTGGGGATACTTTTGCTTACATTTCAGGCTAGTGAGTAATTTCTCTCTTCTCTCTCTCTCCTCTCTCTCTCTCTCTCCCTTCCTCCCTCCCTCTTTCTCTTTCTGGAGGGAAAGATGAGCAGATATACCAGCAACCTATAAAAGACTAGAGTCTCTTAAATTTGAGCTTCCTCTTCCATGGTGCAACCTACTATATGCACAGGTAAAGATCTGGCCTTCAGTGCCCTGTGGTGAATGGGGCATGGGAAACTGCCGCTAATTGGAACTCTGGGCTAGGAAAGAGTAAGCCTACTTCAACTATCTCTCCAGCTGGTGATAACTAGAAACTTGAGACAAAATAAAAAATACTTTCTGAGAACTCTGAAAGGTATATAAGAGCAGGCATATCAAGGAGAGTCAAAACTGGAAGAAACAATTGTATAAAGATGTTTTGTTTGCTTTTTTTCCTCTTTCCTCACTTGGTGTTGACCTGATGGTAGTCTAAGTTGCAGAATTGTACAGTAGGCACTGACAGCAAAAATTCCATAAGAGACTGTTATTTATTTATCTATTTTTCTGACCAAAGGACCAGGAAAAGGGCTACTGCATGTAAAGAGTGTGGATGTAATGCCCATTTTTTTCTCTCTTTTCTCTATGGCCTGCCAAAAGGTAGCCCCAGTAACAGAACTGCACAGTGGCAGTTAAGGCAGCTAAAACTCAGAGGAACCCCATCTTTCTGGCCAGAGAAACCAGGAATGAAGGTCCCTGTGTTCCAAAGAGAGAGAGAGAGAGAGAGAGTGTGTGTGTGTGTGTGTGTGTGTGTGTGTGTGTGTGGCTTTCTGTTATTTTTTCTTTATCTTTTCTGTTGCTGCTTTGCCTTAGGGTAGTCATAGTCACACTGAACTGTTCATTGGCAGCATGAGTGGCTAAAACTCTGAGTGACACCTCATCTTTCTTGCCAGAGGCCTGGGGAAAAAGGCTCCTGAGATCCAGGAATGCGGGCATAATCTTGGAGGCGAAGAAGGGTATGCTCTGATTCTGGGTACCAGGACAAGTCTCAGACTGTATATACATGGGACGAACCCAAAACAACATAGCAAAGACATTGAAACATAAACCATAATAAAATTTCAGACCACCTTAGTGGCACATAAGTAGGAAAGCCCAAAATTGTATAAGAAGGTTTTAAAAACTAAAAGAACATTGTAACCATTGTACAGAAGGCAACATAGAACTCGTGGGCTGAACCTAAATTGTCTTGATTCCTTGCTAAAATACAAACACCAGAATTCTGCAGAAGATTTTTATTAGGACCTAGAGTCTTACAACAAATTATCCAAAATTTTCAAAATACAATCTAAAATTACTCAACATAAGAACCAGAAAAATGTGACCAATTCTCAAGGGAAAAGACAATAAACATATTCTGACCCTGAGATGACCCAGATGCTGATTTCAGACAATGACTTTAGCGTAGAATAATGTTACAATGAGATAAAGATAAAGACATGATAAGATAGAAATTTTCAGCAAATAAAGATAAACAATGAAAATAATCAAATGGACAAATACAAAAGAAAAAAAAATACTAAACAGTACAAGAATGTCTTAAATTAGTGTCATTGGAATCACAGAGGAGAAATTGGTGAGGTAAAATGTTGGGAGAAATAATAGCTAAAAATTCCCAAATGTGATGAAAGACATCAACTTGTAGGTTGAAGAAGCTCAGTGTATACCAAACAGGATAAACTCAAAACAACTCAAGGTCAGCCACATCACAGCAAAACTGCTAAAACCCAAAGATAAAGAGAAAGAAAAAAACTTAAAGCATCAGTAGAAAAATGACACATTACAGAGAAACAATGACTTGAATGTCTCTAAATTTGGTAATCATGGAAGCCAGAAGGCAGTAAAAACAAGTCATGCTTGATAATTTTAACACCCTTTTGTGGTAATCAATAGAACAAGCAGACAGAAAATCAGTAAGGATACAGAAGACAAGAATAACACTATCAACCAACTTTACCCATTTAATGTTTATAGGATTCTCCACCCAATATAATTACTAAAAATGACTATCGAAATTAAAAATTTTTACATGCAAGTCATTGTCAAGAAGATAAAAGATAAGCCACAGACCAAGAGAAGATATTTTCTAATCACATATTTAGCAAAATACTTATATCTAGAATATAAAAAGAACTCTCAAATATCAAAAATAAGAAACCAAGAAACAAAGTTAAAAATAAGGGCAAAAGATTTGAAGAGATACTCCATCAGAGAGGGTATACAATTGGCAGACGAGAACATGCAAAGATGCTCTATATCAGTAGTCACTGGGCAGTACAAATTAAAAAACATAATGAAATATAATTACCTATTAGATGGCAAAACCAAGAAATCAAAGAGCAACAAAAACAACAAACCCCCTGATGAGACCAAGTTGTGGTAAGAACTGAGGGGCAACTGGAACGTTAACGCATTGCTGATGGAAGGAAAAATGGGACTATTTGGAAAACAATTTCTGTTTAGCAGTTCCTTATAAAGTTAAATATGTACTCACCATGTGACCCAACAATCCCTCTTTTAGAAATTTATCCAAGGAAAATTAAAGTTTATGTTCATACAAGAACCTGTATATGGATATTTCTAGCAGCTTTTTTCATAATTACTCAAAATGGGAGAAACTCCAAATGTTCTCATTTGAGAATGGATAAATGGTGGCTCATCCATAAAAAGAAATATTATTCAGCAATAATAAGGAAAAGACTATTGATGAATCTCAACAGCATATGCTAAATGAAAGTATCAAATGTGAAAGGCTATATACTTTACAATTCCATTTACATGGTATTCTAGATAAAGTAAACTACAAAGATGGAGAACGTATCAGTGGCTGTCAAGGGCTGGGGATGGAGGAGAGGCTGACTTTAAAGGGTCAGCAGGAGGGAAATTTTGGGGGCAGTGAAGCTCTTTCATATCTGTGTCGCACACAGCTATATATAGTCAAAATTCATAGGGCTCTACCAAAATAATGAAGTTTATTTTGCTCAATGTATATTAAAAAAACAAAGATGTAAAAATTAAAAAATAAAAACCTTGACTGTTGACAGTTTAAGCTACTCCATGGTATTGTGGCCCTGGCATCCATTTTGTTTGGCCCAGTGGCCATCAGGGCCTTAACCTGACCAGCCCCATCGTGCAAGCGCACACCCTAAATAAGAGCCTGCAGTCACGAGTTAATGTAAATTCCTGGTATGACTTCTCCAATAGCCCTTGTGATTGACAGTTTCACCTGCCTCCCAGGACCTTCCTCTTGTGTATCCCTTAATAAAACTCTCCAAATCAATGCTTTTTGGGTTTGAATTAACCAATCCAGCTTTAGCCAAGAAACCCCAAATCACTGCACCCTAATAAAGGCACATACGCAGGTCCTACCTTCTCTGCTTGCATCCTCCCTTGACAAGAGAGGTTTTGACTACTTTGAATGTACTTTTGTCTATAATGGAAGGGATAGCCAGATAGAAACAAAATTCGGAACTTCAAAAATCAGTTGCAAAAATGACTCAGTTATAGCAATGTAATAAATTGATGTAAATATAAGACCTTTAGCTCAACCTCACAGATGACAAAGTTTTATAAATTTATTTTATGTTCATTTTTGTGACCAATTATATCTGGCCTGAAATCTTTCACTACCTCTTAGGCTTTAAATTACAGAAATCATTTGAGGCAGACATTTGGGAAGTTCACCACAGAAAAACAAATTGAGTTTTAGGTACAAGTTAGAGAGACTTTTATTTTCCTTTCTCTATATGATGTTCGAAACAGGTTAATTTAAATTTGGAAAATTTGTCCCAGAAATTTTCACTAGAAATGCACCAAAGAAATGTTCTCGAAGCTAAAAATTATTTTATATATTTTACATGGATTATTGAATAATTTAAAAAATGTTTTGATATGATTATAACTTGATTAAATAGGGTAGCCTATTTTAATTAACTTTTCCTTATGCACATAACCAGAAGACATAATGAAACTTGGGAATTATATTTCTCAATTATGATATTAAATCAATGGCAGTGGAAAGAAATTTCACAGTTACAAATTTATAACACTGATTCATGAAGTCTTTCATGTGAGTGTCCACTTCCTCCCTAAAAATTTGAGCAAATTTAATATATTTGCTCTTAGAAGTGAAGAAAACAATGTAATGGCAATAAATAGAAAATAGTCTCTTCCAGGAACAATAATACATTCTTTCAGGATAGTGTTTTCAATTTGGAAATAGCCAGAAAATACAAACAGCATTAACTGTTATAATGAATGAGCTCTGGGAAGCAAATTTCTTGCAAATTATTTTATATCAATTTCTCGATGAAATAGACAAGACTGCACTTGAGAGGCAATGTGATATTGTGGAAAGAATATGTCTTTGGAATAACATAAGCTTGAGTTCCAATCCTTGCTATGCCATTCCCTAGCATTATCCAACTAGAGTTCTTTAGCTTGCTAAATCTTGATTACTCCATATGTAAAAAGTAAGCAAATAAATAAATAAATATATATTTATATATATATGTGTATATATATATAAAATTTGGTTGTTGAATTAAATGGATTAAATGAGATGTTTGTATAGTGCATGTATATAATAAGTGCTCTAAAAAAATATCCAGTTTCCTTAGAGACTGGAGAGAGTTGACTGGGGAATCCAGTCTCATGACCCAATCTCCAAATAAATAAATTTTTGCTCTATCCTTGAATTTCTTACCTAACACCTGGGCTTGTTGATCCTTTTTGCATTTTTATAGTTTCAGATTTTTTATTATAACATAAAAAAACATATTTCAGTATTGGAGTAACTTCTTTCATTTTAGAGAAAAGTTTTATTTCATTTAGAAAGTTTATTCTTATATATGTTGAAAAACAATGTAGCTATGTATGGATTGGAACACTGTGGCTTAAGGCCTCATCATACCAGTGAAGTCAAATTTGGTGTCAGTAGCTGCCAACTTGTCTCTATTTTCTTCTTTATTTTTAGAACAACTTTACTGAGATATAATTTACATAGAACACAGGCATTTTAATTATACAGGTGAGTTTTGACAAATATACACCATGTGTAACCACCACAACAATTGAACAATCGAAATCTAGAATATTTCCATAACTCCCCAAATTTCTCTTTGTTTTCTTTTTTAGTCAATCCCCTTTACCATCCTTACCCTCCTCCCTGCAAACCCCAGTCTCATGCAAGGGCCCAGGCAATCCTCTTATCCACATTCTGTCATTCTAGATTAATTTTGCCAATTCTAGAATTTCATTAAATGAAATCATACAGTATAGTGCTTTACAACAGTACTTTGTCTGGCTTTGTTTGCCCAGAAAAGTGTTTGTTAGCATTTGTTCATGTTGTGTCTTTTGGAGATAGGTTACTTTTTATTGTTGAGTAGTATTCCATTACATGGGTATACCAAAATTTATTCACTTATTGGTGGATATTTGCAATATTTTTCCAGTTTGGGGGACTATTAGAAATAAAGTACTATGAACATTTTGTATGAGCCTTTTTATGGACATATGTTTTTATTTCTCTTGGGTAAATAACTAGAAGTAGAATAACTGTGTCATTTGCTAAATACTTATTTAGCTGTATAAATGTGTAAAAGTTTTAGTTGCTTCATATTTTTGCTAACCCTTACTATTATCAGATGTTTACATTTTAGCTGTTCTAGTATGTGTGTGATGTTCTATTGTAGTTTTAATTTGCATTACTCTAATTAGTTATGATAATGAACATCTTTTTGTGTACTTATTGGTCTTTTACATATTAACTTTTTATAGTGTTTGTTAAAGTCTTTTTACCATTACTAATTGGCTGTTTGTCTTTCATTATTTGAGTTTTAAAAGTTATTTATATTTTTTAGATATGTCTTTTGTCAGATAAATGTATTGTGAATATTTTCTTCCAAATACAAATTGTAATTTATCAAAATCTTCCAGATTGTGATTTGCCTTTCTTTTTTTAACTAATGTCTTTCAAAGATGAAATCTTTTTTAATGAGACTAGTTGGTTTAATTACTGATTTGAAGTACTGTATATGCTCAATTTATAAAGCCATTCCTCATAATGAAAAGACCTCTAATTTTTTTGTTAAGTTTAATGTATGAATTCAGGAAATATAGATGAAGTAGTCAAATGTCTACGTAAAATATTTCATTAATTTTGATAATACATGTGTATTTCAAATAGCACGTTATATAAATAAGATACTAATATAGAAACTTTTTCTAGTTTCCCATGTCATGAAACAATGTTATTGAAACTTTTTAGAAACATCTAGTTCCTACGAAATACAAGGAACTTTATAAGAACTTATTTATATAAAGTTGATTCCCTCTTTTTAGAGGGTTAAACTTAGAGGAGTAAACCTTCACCTTGTATTGGGCATATAAAGTAAGAACTAAGGATTTTAAGGGATTTAAACTGCCTTACTTGCTCTTGGATTTTAGCTAGGTATAACTTTGCAATTTTCATATAGAAGTTAATCAACAAATTGAACAATAGTTCTTGTATCTATTATAGCAGATCATTTAAAAGCTTAGTGGTTTAAGATAATAATCATTTACTTTTTTCTCATAGTTACTGTTGGTTAAGAGTCTAGAGAGGGTTTGGCTGACAGTTCTTTCATAAGCAGAATCTCTTAGGCAGTCACAGGAATATGCTGGGTAGGGCTGCAAATATGTGAAGGCTTCACTGAGGTTGAAGTATCCACTTTCACAATGGCTCTCTCCCATGGCTGACAATTTGACATTGGCCATGGATGTAGGCCTCAGTTCTTTTCACAGAGTTGCTTGAGTGTCTGCACAGCATGGAGGCTGTCTTCACCCAGAGAGATCTAAGAGAGAGTGGACAAGGTAGAAGCAATCTCGGAAGTCACACAGGTCACTCTGTTGCATACTATTGGTTGAGACAGTTAAAAAAGTGAAGGAACACACCGCTGCTTGATGGAATTATGCCAATGTCAGACCGTAATGAGAGCATGTGGGATGGAACGTATATTGGTTCAGTCATCTTTGTTAAATACAATTTGTTAGAGTTCTGAATTTTAGATTCAACCAACAGTGAGTATCCACTGTGTTCCAGACCTCTGCTTTGCTGTTTTCTTTGGGCAGATTTGATCTGCAAAATAACATTGCAAGCTAGATATTATTTCTTCCATTTTATGCAGGGTAAATTGAGGTTAAGAGAAATTAATCTTCCTGAGCTCTTCACATAAACAGTATGGAGAATAGAGTATGAAGACTTAGGTTAAAAGTGAGTTCAAATTCTGGTTCCATTACTTATTCATTGTGTGATTGAAAGCAGAATGAATAATTAGCTGCAAATACCCCAGAACTTTTAGAAAAATATGTATATTTTGTAATAATAAAATGAATTATTTATATTGTGCTTCACAGTTTGCAAGTGTCATTTACTTCACTCACAACTCTAAGATCATCTCATAGTGAGGTTAAGTGATAAAACTGTGAGGTTAGCTGATATGCCCATGTAGGAAGAGGCAGTCTGAAGCATAATCCAGGTCTTTGGACATCTAGGGTAATATATATGTTCTTATCGGGTTTTTTTTTCAGCTTGCTGGTAATTAAATCAATCATTTTCTTTTAAGCAAATTTGAATTTATAGCAATTTTGAGACTTAAAAAAGTTGCCATCTAAAATTAATGAAGGAATACAGAAAATGAGCAAATAAAAAATAATTGTTTGCCATTATTTAAAATTTTGAGACAAGTTAGCCCTTTGAGTTGAAATATTAAAACAATTTCTAAAACTGCAGAGTCCTAAAAAGTTCTGTTTGCTTTAAAACACTGCATTAATCATCAGTACTATTTAATTGTATTAATAATATGAACAAAGAAGAGTAGATCATTGCAAAGTTCAAAGGGCAAAACTTTTCCACCAGTTGATATGTACTAATTATTTCATCAGATAAAAAGCAAAAGAGGATGAACGCTTGAGGCCATTTGGTCTAGTTACTACTTGCTTCTGTTCACTACATTTCTAAGCAGCTTTAATTTTTCCAAATGTATCTGGCATGTTTCTTAATTTTGTATAGCTAATGTCATCCCGGAAGAAGTTTGTGATTTTAATCTGTAGCTATTTTAAGTGCTTAGAACTCAACTATTTAGATTGAGTTTGAAGAATGCAGCAATGATAGAGATTTTAAAATTTTCCTTGCGTCGTTTTAGAATTCTGAAAGCATTAAGAAAATGTAGTGCAGATGAAATACATTAGGACATTCATCTTATATTAAGATCTAAAGCTCTACCTGGATATTAAAAGGTATATGTCTAGCTAAAAGCAAAACCGGCTTTGAGATAACAGAAAGAGGCAAAGCTTGTCTTTGCATCCTTTGAGCCATACCCTTTGGGCAGTCCCAGAAGCCAGACACCTTATTTCTTTGTGAAAACCAGTATCCATATCTCTAGTTTCATATTTTCTCCTGCAGTCATATTCTCAGTAACTCAGGAGAGAATACCTTCTCTGCATACTAATCTATTTAACTCACATCTACTGATGCATAAAATGAATGCACTCTATTCAAAGAGCAGGATAATTCTGACTTGAATAAGTAATGCCACAATGGTAGTATAAGCAGTAGACAGAGTGATGCCTTTGCAATCAGCTAGATCTTTGTTTTAAAATTTCTACTCATTACCAGCAAGTGGTTCAATTTTTCTGAATATCAGTTTTCTCATTTGTGAAATGGGGTTGTTGTGTGGACCAGAGACACTGTATGTGAAGTGCCAGCACAGTGTCTGGCATAGTCCCAGGGACTTAATTCTAGGTTATTATTTTGGCTGATAATCTCAGGAATTTGAAGTAGGCCAGTGGATAAGATATTTTTGGTGCTCCTACAAAAGACTTAAAGGCTGTTTTATTCATACAATTTGTGAGACCTCTTTGATTAAATGCCGGTGCTTTACATCAGTAATGCACTCAGCAAATTGAATACTTTCTATGTATGATCTTTAAAATAACAGGCATGATCTTCTTTATAACAGCTCTTGACTTTAGTATAGGTTTTTATCATTCTCAAATTTCATTAAAAAACGTTATGTAATCTTTCTCCTGACAATCCCAGCAGTTAGGCAGAGCAGAAATATCCCCATTTAGAAGATGATAAAATTGAGTATGGCAATTGGGGTTCTGGCAGAAAGCATAACTTATTCAATTTGGGTAATGTGAGGAGAGTTTAATAAACACACTATTTATAATTGTATGGTTTATAAGTGAGGAAACCACAAAGAATAGCACTGTACCCCAGAGCTAGTAACAGCAGAAACCATTGGTCCCCTGCCGCCTGAGAGGCTAAGAGTGGTAGGAGGAGTCACTTGAATCCACAGAGAGAGGGCTGCCTGACAGGACTGTGACCTGGTTTAAGACTGCAGCCATTCAGTCAAAAGGACCGAAGCCAAGGGAACAAATATTTGACCATCTACTAGCTCCCTTTGATCTATTGCCGTTGCTCCCATAAGCCAAACTCAGGTGGAAGTTAGGGGTTAAGGAAATCCACTAATACAGTCCATAATAGTTATCACACTAAGTTACAGAGCAGAGTGGTGAAGAAGCAGTGGATAGAAAATGGAAGCTGGAAATTATCTAGAACACTGCATTTTAACAAGGTCAGATGCTTTGGGCTAAGATTATACAAGTTTGAGAGTGAGGACTAGACCTCAGGTGCTTTATAGACTAATTCCTTTTTATTTAAACATACTATGTTATCTCTTTTTATCTTAAAAAGTTGTCCCCCTCCTATGGTTGTTCCTTTTATACAGTTTTTATTCATTTCTGCCTTGCACTATTCATTTATTTAATTACTTATTCATTTAACAACGATATAGTGAATGCCTACTATCTACCACGCACAGGGATTAATAAAGGCAGACATAGTCCCTGCGTCTGTGGTGTTGTAATACAGACTTTCATTAAATGTTCACACTAGTGTATGCATAAATGCAACTGAGATAAATGTCTGAAAAAAGGAACATTCACCTGATTTTGACTTTGGATTTTAAGGACAGTTTCCCTGAGGAAATCAAGCTTCACCTGAGACCTGAAAGCTGAGCAGGTGTTAACAAATTGAAGAGGGGGATAGGGTGGAGAAATTTATAAACAGTGGGAACAACACGTGCAAATTCCTTGTGACCATAGGGAAGCATGGCATCTGGAATAAAACAAAGCCTATATGAGAGGGGCACAGAGAAATAAAAGAGAGAAGGTAAGAGGTGGGCTCAAGGAGAAAGCCAAGGATCTGTTTTGGATTTTGGTATTTTTCCCAAGAGCAATGGGAAGCAATTAAAGATTTTGTTTTCCAGCATAAAAGAAAAGCTTTATTAGAAGGGAAAGTACACTTCCAGATGTGGAAGCGGGCCTGAGCAAGAGAAGTGTGGCCCAAAGGCCCAATTAAAGGATTTAAAGTTGGAAATGACATCACTAAAATTTCATTTTAATAAAAAATAACTGATGCTGCAGTGTTGGAGGAAGAGCTCAAAGGGGATACAAAGAGACTGATAAGAGGCTGTTGAAGAAATTGAGCTATAGTGTTTTATAGAATGGAATGTCATTGTTTAACCATTCCTTTATTGATTGCTTGTATTCTCTACCCACGTTTTAAACAATGCGAAACAAACATATTTTCATGTGTTTGGTAGTTTATGCATGAGTGCGGACTTTTTTAGCATAGATACTCAGGAAACTTTTTTAGCATAGTTTCTTCAGGAAACTATGTCTTCCTTACTCTGAAAGCTAGGTAACTTGAGTGGAAATGGAGTCACCTTAGCTCTTGAGGTGCCCATGTGACCTAGGCCTGCACAAGCAGAGCACTGATTCCCAATTTTGGAGATTTAGCAGGGACTACTGGGCAGAGTGAAAGACAATTTTTGATGGGGATATTAATAAGAACCAGATCTAAGCTGGAGATGCTGGCAACTGCTACCACAAGTAGACAGCTTACTTAAGGACAGATCCAACAAGCAAGAAAGCAATGCCAAGTTGTGTCAATGAATCCATTTCTAATAATTTATCTGAGTCCAGGGACTTAGAGATGCTTGTGGTAAAGACTATTTCAGGAATTACATGTTCTAATAAATTTTACATTGTTGAAGCCAATTTGAGTTTGGTTTCTCACTTGCAACTAAAAGTGAAATAATCGATCAATCAAAATTACAAATCAAATGAGATCTGTTGTTATATTACTACTCTAATTAATATTTACTAAATTCTAAAGAATCGTTCAGCTCCAACCAATATTAGTTATATTCTTGGAGCATAGACATTAGAATGGAAAGAAATTATATTCATAGCCATAGAGAATCGTAACAATGCACAGTAATTTATGTTAGGAATTAACAGAAAGACAACTGTGAGACAGATTTTTTGAGCAATACTAGGAATACCTATTGGTCCTTGCTAAGCATGTCTACCAAGAAAAATTATTCAGATGAGAATAATAGTAACCATTATCTAAGTTTAAAGTACTTGAATATTATTATAGAGGACATGGGAGATATATTGAAGCCGTCATGTAAGCTTCTATGATTTGCCCTGTGTGGTCCATATTGAATGACTCGGCAGAGCAGATGATTTAGAGCACACAAAGGATCCTAATAGTGCCAACTATACCAATATGTATTATATCGATTTTCATGTTTTGAAAGCAGATCCCTAGGAGAAATCTCTATCCAGTATCATCACTCCAAATAGATACCCTTTTTCTGAGAACTTGGTTTGTTTTTGTCTAGTAGGCACTCAAATTGACCTGTTTTCCCTTTTTTGAAATAGTTCCTAGAAAAGTTTAATACCAAAACTGACATCAAATTACTAAGTATGGATGTTGAACTCTTTCATATATACGTGTGTATATATATATGTATATAGTCACATGCATATATATATATGATTTTTTTCAATTATCTCTCTACCTTAATTTATTCCATCTATACTATTTATACCATCCCATTGTATTTTATTTACAGTTTTAAGTTATATGAAATATTTCTGTAACGAAGTGACTTAATGACTTGGGGACTATTTTAAAAGGTAAGATAATTATTTAATAAATTATTAAAAAGAATAAATAGTGGAAAAAAGTATAAAGTTTTTAGAATTACTGAATGTATTATTGAACTCCGAGTTCTTATCTTCTTTCTATTTTAAATCCCAGTGAAAGGAATATGGCACTGACTGCAAACCTGTTGCCTTGAAATAAAATTAATAAAGTTCTGAAAGAAGATACCTGATTATCTGTTCTCAGTGAATTGTGTTTACATTCTACTAAAATTCCATAAAAATGTCGTACAGGATGAACATGTACAATATTGAAAAGTCAGACTGATGAAATACTTTGATGACACAATCTGGAAGAAATTAATGCTTTTAGTGACAAAGACTCACTCCTTAACCGAACTTTGGTCAGGCTCCTCTGAGACCTCTTCTCAACTAGGCCTCCATCGCGGCCTTCTTTGTCTTTGGCTCGCTGAGCCTGGTTTTAATCGAGAATTCTCTGATCCTTGACATGTGATCCAGTTCTTCGACCTCCTATCCTTGCTATCTAAGTCTGCCTTTAGCAAGAAACCTGTTAAACCAGGTTAGCAAGAATCCCAGTACTCTTGCTGTCTCTTCTTAGTAATTTTTCATCCACTGACCCCTTCACTCTGCTCCTAGGTGACACATCTGCAGCTGTCTTTGCTGTCTTCAGGGATGAGCTTAGTTCTCAACTGAAGTCGCCCTCATTTACTACCGTAGTTTAAATAAAATCTATCTTGCCATTTTTATCAAGTCTGGTGCAAAATTTTTCTTACATTAGGAAGCAGTTAACTGATGTAATTACACACGCGCGCGCACACACACACACACACACACACACACTATTCAGGCTACAGCATATGAAACATTGCATCTTTGCTTCATGAAACAGACCACCTGAAAAGAAAAATTATTCATGAAACTTGTTCAAGAATAGTGACGCAGGCTTTATTCAGGAAGACCACTGCAACACTGGGCTCAACTACAAAGCCAAGAAAAAATGGAAATTTATACCCAAGAAACGGCATGTGTGGTGAGTCAGTGGGTGGGATATTACAAAGAGGAAACATCAGGGGTAAGGGGGATTCTGGCTAAACTGACTTAACAGAATTTTTGTTGTAGGCAAGCCAGGGTGATCAGACATCACCAAGGGGATGGTGGAGAATGAGGAACCTGTTTAAGTATTGAGGGTAGTCAGATATTGAGAGTGAGAGAATCAGGCTAAACCGACTTAGCAGGATTCCTGCTAAAATTAGACAATGCAGGGGTGAATACAAAAGCCTAAAAGGCAGAGTCTAGTTGAGAAGAGAGTTTAGAGGAGGCTCACAAGAGTTTAAAGAGAAAATCTTTGTCAATATCTTCCCAAGTATCACTTCTCCGACTCAGAAATTTAGAATTTATTATATGTAGAGAGAAAGATAAATATTTTTCTACATCTTTAAAATGATATCCAGGAGAAAGTAGACACCATTTCTCCTGTTCCTCATCTCTCTATTTGTTAGTTTTCTTCACCTTGAGAGAAATGCAAAAATCCCAGCAAACTACTGGAAAGGAAGTAGGAGTGAAGTGCATGGCAGAGAACATTCTGGGAAGTTTAGACCCAAGGGAAAGATAAGCTGGGGAACTTATTTTTTCCTGCACTATGTTATTTGAGGTGCAAGAGAACAGGGCAGTGGAGGAAAGAAGATAAATTAGGAGAAAGTTTATGAGAAACAAGAAATTCAACATGACGCTATTGACATCAATAGCATTCCAACCGCAGATCTGAGGATAGACGCAGAATGAAGGAATGATGAAAATGAAACGACCCCATGTCTGTATAAATCTCTTCGGCTCAGGAATAAGTAAGAATAAAAACTATATAGGTTATTAAAATCGCTGCAGAATAAAGAGGGGAAAATCTCTCTTGGTGGGAAAAACAAACCTCAAAATGATCTATTCCACAATCTATTAAAAAATTTTCAGGAAAATGTTTGGAATAATCTACAGAATAAATAAAGCTATAGCCCCTTTGGAAACAAGGCCACAGGTCGGATGGAGAAAAAAACTGAGATGAAAGTGAACAATATGGAAATGTAGGTAACAGAATAGGACAAAAGAGAAAGTAAGTAAAAAAGTAAAGATTTGAAATAATTAAAAACATAATATTAAAGTGGAAATTCATGCTGACAATCAAGAATAAAAATGCTTCTGAAGAAATCAAATAGTGATGTGGAGAGCAACTGTAATACTGTTTCTTGAATGCAGAGCAAGACATAAAATTAAAATAATGAGATGACAGAGAATATAGTGTTTATATGTACAACAGATGTTCTAAATTTAGTTTAAGACAAAGTATAAAGAGAAATCTCAAGAATATCTGTATTAGTCTGCTAAGATCGTCAAGGTTGATTTCTTACAAGGCTTCTTTCTTATTTACAGACAGCTACGTTTTTGCTGTGTCCTCACATGGTCTCTCTGTGCCCATGGAGAGAGAATCTCTGGACTCTCTTCCTCTTATAACGATACTAGTCCTACTGTATTACTGCCCCATCCTTATGGCCTCATTTAGCTTTACTTTACATAAAGGCCTTATCTCCTAATATAATCCCATTGTGAGTTAGGGCCCCAACAATATGAGTTTTGGGGCGGACACAACTCAACCCATAAAGACATCTATTCACAGAAAAACAAACAAACAAGTAGATTTTATAAAAACCAAACAACTACTATCATAGTTCAAGGATGCAACCTTGAAATCCAGAAGAGAGTAAAGCAAGATTTAAGGAGTTTTGATGGGAAAATGTTCTCATTTATATACATGTTAATACTTCAGTTGTTAGAAAAACAGACAAAAATTTAAAATAAAAGCACTGAATAAGAAAGATATGACATTAATGAAGATTAAGGACAAATTTAAATTACTATTATACAATTCATTATAAAACTAAGAATCAATATTAAAAAGTTTTCTAGGAAGTAATTTAAAATGTAATAAAATATTTCTATATTGAAATACTCAAAACCTAAAAAGTTGGTGGCTAAGGAGCAATGAAAAGAATAAAAATGTACTAAATGCCTTGTTTAAAATAGATTTGGCACAAAGATTCTTTGTCTCTTTTGACACTCTTGACACTAACTTGTTTCAGAAATATAGGGTAATGATAACCTTTGAAAACATAAAGGTAATAATGTCACTTGTTCAGTTATTTTCATTTTTCTTAATTAGGATATATTATATCCACCTCCTTGCAGAAAATCAAGTGTATATGATGTAAAATATCACAAAATTTTTACCAATAAAAGAAATGGTAAGCGTTATCATGCAAGAACATATAAAAGCAGAGATAGCCTCATAATGTTTATATAAGATAATGTATAGTCCAAAAAAAAAGTCATAAAGGTTGCAGAGCTGCATTATTCAACATTGTAGCCCCTGGATACCTGTAGGTATTTAAATTTAAAATCATTTAAATAAATTAAAGTTAAAAGTGTACTTCCTCAGTCACACTAGCAACATTTCAAGTGATCAATAGCTGTGTGTGGCTAGTGGCTATCGTATTGTATGGCATATAGAACATTTCCATCATCGCAGATTCTGTTGCATAGTGCTGTTCTAAAGTGTAAACTAATATTGATAAAAGGTAAAATGCACATATCAGAATCACATATGGAGCCTTTTCCTCTTTCACAGATGGACACATTCAGTCTTTCAAATGTTCTACTATTTGAAGAAAATAGTAGGGCAGATGTAAAAAAGGATATGTAGAGAAGGGTTTATTATAGTATTATTTATAATATTGAAATATTGGAGATGATGTTTTGCTCAATAATATTACAGTGTTGATTAAGTAAATAATGTAGCCAACACTATTAGGCAAGCATTAAAATTTGATTCAGACTTTTTTATTGAAATGAAAGGATATTTATGATGCATTGAGAAAAGAATAGTGCTAAAATGGATATGTCCGTAATTATATATAGTTATACATACATTCATGTAGAAAAGCTTGGAAGGAATTACTCTTAACGTTTATCTCTGGGTAATGCAATTTTAAAGCCTCCATGTGTGTGTTTATTACTTTTTTTTTTTTTTTTAAGAATCAGGTTTTACTTATGTAACAAGTTTAAAAAATGGTATTAAAGATAATAAAAAGAACTGCTGTTTTATGTGTATTGGATACATACTTTATTTGGGAACTGAGTATTTAAGGCTCTTTCTTTCCCACATAAGAGATGCTCTTTTTAAAGCAAACAGTTAATACTTTATTATGAAAAGATTTTAACAACACCAAAGTTCTATCAGTCACAGATCTCTTTTTTTATTGTCACTTCCCTATTTATTTATTTATATTAAATTGATTGGAGTGATATTGGTTAATAAAATTATATAGGTTTTGAGTGTACAATTCTATAATACATCATCTGCATTCTATATTTACCACCCAAAGCTAAATTTCCTTTCATCACTATATATATTTGACTCCTTTTACCCTTATCTATCTCCCCTCCTGCTCTTTTTTCCTCTGGTAACCTCTAAACTGTTGTCTGTGTCCCTGAGTCCCTGTTTGTTTGTCTTGTTTATTTGTTGGTCTTTGATTTACATCCCACGTATAAGAGAAATTATATGGTTCTCAACTTTTTCTATCTGACTTATTTTGCTTAGCATGATTATCTCAAGATCCATCCACGCTGTCGCAAATGGCAGTATTTCATCTTTTCTTACGGCTGAGTAATATTCCATTGTATATATGTACCACATTTTCTTTATCCAATCATCTATCGTAGGGCGCTTTGGTTGTTTCCATGTCTTGGCCACCATGAATAATGCTGCTAGGAACATTGGGGGGCATATATCTTTACAGATAAATGTTTTCAAATTTTTTGAGTAAATATCCAGAAGAGGGATTGCTGGGCCATATGTTAATTCTAGTCTTAGTTTTTTGAAGAACCGTCATACTGTTTTCCATAGTGGTTGCACCAATTTACATTCCTACCAGCAGTGTAGGAGGGTTCCTTTTTTCCCAGAACCTTTCCAACACTCGTTTATTACTTGTTCTGTTGATGACAGCTATTCTAATAGATGTGAGGTTGTCTCTCATTGTGGTTTTGATTTGCATTTCCTTATTAGCCAGTGAAGTTGAGCATCTTTTTGTGTCTGTTGGCTGTTTGTATATCTCCTTGGGAGAAATGTCTGCTCAGGTCCTCTGCCTATTTTTAAATTAGATTTTTTGTTGTTGCTGTTGAAGTTGAGTTGTATGAGTTATTTATAAATTTTGGATATTAGCTCTTTATCCGAGGGATTGTTTGCAAATATTTTCTCTCATTCAGTTGGTTGCCTTTTCGTCCTGTTGATGGTTTCCTTTGCTGTGCAGAAGCTTTTCAGTTTGATATTATCCCATTCATTTATTTTTGCTTATACTTCCCTTGCTTTTGAGGTCAAATTCATATAATCTTTTTTATGACCAAGGTCTATGAGTTTAGTACCTATATTTTCTTTCATGCAGTTTATTGTTTCAAGTCTTATATTTAGGTCTTTGATCCATTTTGAGTTGATTTTAGTAGATAGTGTCAGCAGCCTAGTTTCATTCTTTGCAGGTGGCTTTCCAATTTTCCTAGCACCATTTATTGAAAGGTTTTTCTTTCTCCATTGCATGTTTTTGGCTCCTTTGTTGAATATTATTTTCACAGATCTTAATTATATATAAACAGAAAGGAACTCTGACCGACTGTTCTAAGCAGAAAAAAAAAAAAACCCAAAACCCACTAAAAGGAGACTGGGTAGCTAATAGAACCTCTAGGAAACTGGGGAAACAGGTTTAGAGCCTGTGGAGCCAGAATAAATGCCTGAAACATCTCACTGTGAGGACACTGCTGCCAGTGAACCAGACACCACAACTAGCACCATTGCTTCCTCTGTCTTAAAACTGCAGCTGCCAAAGGAGATGCACAAACTCCTTTCCTGGACATCACTAGCTCTTGATTTAAAATTCAGCCTGTGTTCTAGCTGCAACAAGAGGCTAGAGGAGCAAGTATGTGGCATTTTCAGCTTTTATAATATGAGGTGTTTCTAGATCCTGGGAAGCCGCAAGGAGATGATGGTGTCTAATAGGAGTTAATTAAACCATAAAAGCACTCAGCATCATCACCATTGTCTGCCTCCTTCCAACTCTTTTTTGCACCTGTAGCAATTATGATATGAATGTAATGGTAAAAGTATTTTGTATAAATTAAAACATCACAGTATTGCTACATATGTAAAAACACTTAAAATATTTTAATTGTAATATTACATATAATTTCTATAAACAACCATATGAAGTGGTTATCATTAGTAGCCCCATAAACTTAGCCACAGAGAAGTTATAAACATTGATGAGAGTCACAGTGCTAATGAGCCATATGATAAAGATTTTAATCTAGAATATTTGGTTCCAGAGCTCACACTCCAAACTCTGAGTCTAGGCTGGCTCTCATGCCTTCAAATAACTTTTGTGATGGTGGTGGGAGATGTATATATATTTATTCTTAACAACATTTATTAGAATATCTTTTCATGCCAGTGATAAAGAAGTGGGAAAAAATATTTTGCCATCAGTGTAGCTGCTCTGTCTTACCTTGCTTAGAGGGAACCTGGGAATGTTTTTGTTTGTTTTGGTTTATTTTGGACACAAGAATGATATGCATGCAAAATGTCAAATTTTTTTTTTTTTTTTTTAGGAAAGAGAACATATGTTAACAATGGAACATTTTTTTTGATGACTTTTTTCCCACTTCCACTTTTCAAATGTGTTTAAAAATGTTGTGAGTTTTGGTTTAAATGCTGCATTTCTCAGGGTCACAAAAAAAATTTAGATGAAGTGCAAATTAAATATCAGAAGATTCATTAATGAAGGCAAAAAGTAACTGATAACTAATTTTTTAAAATTAAATTACCCTTTCCTCCAGAGTAACAGTTTACCAATTGCAGATAATATCTACTTAAGTTCTGCAACTTTCTCAAACTTTAGAGAAGATAAAACATATTAATATCATTCCTTTTCAAATAAGGGTACCATAGTAAACTAATGAACTATGTAGCTAGAGTCAGTAGCTAAGACAGAATGTAAATACGGATAGGCTGATGATTTTAGTATGTAAATATGGGTGACCAGGTCCATCCATTTTGCTTTCTATAAAGGTCCACACATGGTTTATACATGTGATTGCTCAAAAGCTGCCAATTGGGACAATGATTTTAAAGAATGTCCATCCATGTCATTTCGCATTAGAGTAGTATGGTAGTGATTACTATTTATAATTATTCCAAAATTTAATGATGCCCACAAACTATGAAAGCAATAGACTCTTCTTTCCGAATCATTAAAAAATAAGTTTAATAAGTCTATATTAATAAGTCTATATATTAAATGTTCATTTCAATCTCAATGGCATTTCCTGTTTACTTTTATGGCACCACTAAAATAACAAGTAGCTCCTTTCCTGTCAGTATCTTTCAAGAAAATGTGATTTTCCATCAGACTTTTGACTTGTCAACTTGTGCAAATTGACTTAATGCAACTGCTATGAAGAGTGTAACAAACCACTGTCTTTTCCCGTTCAGTTGCAGTTTCATTAGCTAGTATTACCACATTTTCAACACATGAATAAATGCATGGAGTTCTTGAATAGCCAAGAGGTAGACAAACAGGATTTAAATATATTTATAGAACATTCTACTGGAGACAATCACTTGGGACTTTATAAAATTACAAAGAAGACCAGTTCTCAGGAATAGAGTAATTGTTACCTACAAGTTATGACTAGGTTATATTCAGCTAAAAGAATCTATTTTATCTTGCCAGGGTTTCTGTCAGGTATTGATGCTTCAAGTAGCTTCCAGCTAGCTATTTGTTTCAATTCTTTCCTCTATCAGGGACATAACTTTCTCTGGCTAGTTATTCATTTTGTTGTTGTTGTTATTGGGGGTAGGGGGTTCCTTTTACTTTGTGAAATCAATCAAATATTGCTGTAACTCAGATGGGACCCTTATTGTGTATGTATTATGTAACCACAAGGAATTTTAAGAAAGGTATTGAATTTGCCTACTCAATTCTTACATCTAACTAGGCAGAGTTGGTTTAGTTTAACATACTAAATTTGTAAGTATATGAGTTAATCAAAGATTTAAATAAGCATGTCAAATGGCTTGTGCATATTTTTCATACTAAATATAAATTCTTCCTATGTCATTTCCAAATTCATATAGAGTATATCAGTTTAAAATTTTTAAATATTCTCTTAGAAGCTATTATAGGCTCCCTCTTCCAAGATGAACCCTCAGGTAATTAAAAATGAAAAGGATGACCAAAACTGTGGGAAACCCTTAAGGCAATGAGGAGGTGGTAGGGTGTTTTGAGATAACTGGGTAAGGTGATGACTTTGACCTGAGCAGGTCACCTTTAAAGGGTTATGGCTGAAGATGTAATGGAGACATTTATTGGAGTTATGCTCTGAATTCTACCACTGCCTTGGGATAGACACGTGCAAATGAAGATCCCAGAAAAATAAGTGCATACTAACTGACCTCTAGCATCTGCTTCCTCATACCTTCTTCTCCAAAGTTTCAAGGCTGGAAAATTATAATCTAAGGAGTCTCCAATGTGGCTTCTTTTTGGGAAATGAAGAGTAAAATCCAAATCTGTAAATGTTTTATAAACTGAGAAGCTGGTGACTGTTTTTCTGATGCCTGGGATTCTTCATCATAGGGCTTACAAGTCAAAATGATAAGATATTTGAGGAGCATAACTATTTAAAAGAAGAAAGAGGCATACTGGACTACAGATTTCCAATAGGAACAGATACATTAGAAAGATGGACCAAGAATATAAAACTAGTTTAATGAAACATTCTAATAGTTACTAGGAAGGGATTAGCAATATGTCTATGAATAAGAAAACATGAGAAAAGACCAAACAAAAATATTAGGCATATTTTTTTGAAAAAAATGAATAAAATGTATGAAGTAAATATCTGAAAATATAATCAAAGAATAAATAAATGCATTAGAAGTCTGGACTGAGGAAATCTTCTAGATTAGGAGTTGGTAAATTTTTTCTGCAAATAGCCAGATAGATTTTAAGTTTTGTGGGCCACACATGGTCTTTGTCATATATATAATTTTAAAAAATTATATATAAAAAACATTCTTAGCCTCTGGCCATACAAAAACAGCATTTGGGCCAATTTGGCCTCTTGTTTGCTGACTTCTCAACTAGAAGGAAGAAGATAAGCAAATTGACTAGAAAATTTGAAAGATCATTCTAAAATACATATGGAAACGTAAAGAAATAATATAATAGCTAGGAAACTACAGAAGAATAAGAGCAGAGAGAAAGACTTGCCAGATCAACTAGCAGAATTTATTATAAACTAATTAAGAAAAAGGTTTTGTTTTGGGGGGGGAGGGATAAAAAAAAAACCCACCATTTTCTATAGAATAGAATAGAGAGCTTAGAAATAAGTCATTCATTTATGGAACTTTGATATAGACAGAGGTAGGGAAAGGAAGAACTCCTCAATAAATAAAACTGTAAAAAAATAGTTGTCCATATGGATAAAGACAAAACTGGATTCCATTCTCACACATGGGATTAGGATAAATAAACTGAAGGAAGAAGGAGAAGGAGAAGGAGGAAGAGAATTGGAGAAACTCGATAATATCTTTTAAACTCAGGAAGAAAATTTGCTGTGTACCTTTTAGATCCGTGATAGAGAAATATTTCTTAAATATGATTTAAAAGGCATCATCTTAAATAAGAAAAGATATATATTTGTTTATATTAAAATTAAGAACATTTATTTATCAAAGAACACTTATGAAACTGAAAAAACAATTACAAGTCAATAGAAAATATTCATGATACAGAAAACCAGTAAAGGATTAATATCAAGGATGTGTAAAGAACTCCATAAACTGTTAAGAAAAGCATAAACAAGTAGAAAAGTGAACTTCCTTGAAGAGAAAAACATATGGCCAGTAACTGTATGTGATTAATAAAATGGATATCAAGACAACAGTGAAATACTCTTTCACGGTTGAAATATAAATGTATGATACAAAGTTTTGGAGAGAGTATGGGTTTACATTTACATACCCTATGACCCAGTAATTTATGCAACCAAAAGAAACTTTCACACATATACAAGACATGTACAGAAATATTCAGAGCAGTGTTGTTCACAATAACGAAAACCTGGAAACAATTAAAAAACTCATTAAAGAAAAATGAATAAACAAATAGTATTATATTCACAAACTGAAATAATTTCAGCACTCAAGTTATGAATGAATCTCCACTAAAGAGAATATGTTCCAGATGAGAACTCTCAGCCTGATACACTTTCTATGAAGTTAAAAAAAAAACAAAAAACCCCTAACATTTAACAACATACTTTTCAGGACCACATCTAAATGCATTAACACTATGTAAAAAGGAAAACAATGGAATGGGGACCATGAAATTCAGGATAATGTTTTCCTCCTGGGGAGAAGCAAGGGGATGGAATGGGGTTGAAATCCTATGGTAAAATGTAGGCTAAAGGTCAAGGCCCTCCCTTTTGTTTGGGATGATGTGCTCACAGGTACTTATTTCATTATTACAAATAACCAGTTAGATAAAATGTGGGCCAATGACAAGTGTGTTCTGTACAAATGATGAAGATAAATCTATAATCCCATTATTGAACTTGAGGTCTAATTTAAAAAAGTTAGAGAGCGTATTTTTTTCTCCCAACTTTTCAAATAAGAATAACCAATTTTCTATATTATATCAGAAGATAAGGAACTTGGAATTGACAATTAATCTTCAGTATGGAAGAATCATCAGTTTATATCTGCTAGGACAAATGGCCTGTTGCTTCTAAGTAATATTTTTTAAATGTCTTAGAATTTAACTTTGCAGATGACAAAGTATTAATACATAAACTCCTCTACTACTGAAAGGCTGTTCTGAGTCCATTAGTTCAATAAGCCCAAGGACACTAAAAGGGTTTATGTTTGTGAGTGAAAGTGTTAAAATGAGGTCTATTCTTGACGTTTTTGCCATAAATTCTACCTGATTTTCTTTTTACCAAATAGAGCAGATTCATTTTTATTAAATACCTGTTGAGGTACCTCTTTTTAATAATCTTCCCAAATGTTTTATATCTGCTAATTCCTTGGCTATCTACATTTCTAGCCCTATCACTCAGTTTTGTGTTTTGCAGATTTGAAAAAAGTCCTGGAAATATCCATGACAAGACACAAGTTTTATCACTTTGATATTTATCATGCTTAGCTTAAAGTTATCAATGAACTCTTAGCTAAGTTAATATTAGTCTGCATCCAATTATGGTGTTGGCTTTCTAGTTCTGAAAGTTTTTCATTCTAAAAGGGATAACAGAAAATGTTGCAGATATTTATTTTGTTGCTGTTAGTGTCTGATAGTATTCTTGGCTCAATTGGAAATTGAAGAAACTCTTTTTCTGATAACCAATTAATGTAGACATTTATATGTATGTCAAATTAAAAGCTGTGAAAATCACAGATTTATGTATATGTTTAAATTAAAACATTAAACGTATAAGATTTCTTTTTAAAATAAATTTACTTAGCTCGATATAAAGAAAATTTTTATAAAAATATACTATGGGTATTTGGGGATTAGAGCAAAGTCATGAAGGTGAAAAGTGAATGAATGACTGAAGTGAAGCTAACATTTCTGGTGACGGAAAAGGTATCGATTCTTTGGCCATTAATAATTTCTTACTTTACTTTCTTCTGAGCAAATTGTATTATAAGGTCCTTGGACTCTATGAACTATCAGTGGTTCGTTAATAGATGAAAAATATTTAAGGATCAAGAGGGAAGCATTTAATGACTTTTAGGTTACTAAGAGAGCCTGGTCCAAGCTTCATAATAACTTATCTAGTGCACACCATACATTAGGTCCAATTCTAAAAACTTTACATGTCTTAAATCATTTAATCGTCACTTTGATAAGTGACTTGTATCCAAAAGATATTAAATTACAACAACTCAGTAATAAACAGAGAACTCTAAAAATTGGGTAAAGGATCTGTGTAGACACTTCAAAAAATTTATACAAATGACCAACTGCTATTTTCATTTTATAGATGAAGAAACAGGCACACAAGGCTAAAGAGCTTGCCCATGGTGACAGAGTCAGGATTTGAACCTATGCAAACCGGATCATAACCTCTATATGATGACTACCTCGTGACGTTATCTTCCTTACAATATTAAATCCATTTTCAGAATTCAGGACAATATTTCCCCAGAAGAATCTAAGTATCACTGCCTTAGCAAACTATATTATTTTGAATAGAAAACAACACTACACTTAAACCATTTTTTTAATAGACATGGCAACAAGTTTGTTAAGAGGCATTCAATTTTTAAAATTTAATTGGTTTTACTGGCATACGGTGGTACTGATATGTATTCCCTGCCTGATAATTTACCTTTGCACAAAGCTGTTAAAGCTTTGGCTTCAGAAATACAATTTAACAATAAGCAGAAGGGATGCTGATCTCTTAACAATAATTCTCAGACACCGACTTCCTGCATCAGAGAAGCCAAAGGAGAGAGAATTTACTTTTTTTTCCTGCAAGTGTGGAACAAGTCTAAAACCAATTTCTCAGCTGCAAAGAGATAGTGAAGGGTGACAATAAAAAGAATGTCTCTGGACATTGTCCCATCCGGTCCCATTCTATTGCTTTTTTCTTTTTCCTTCTTTCTTCCTTTCCTTCCCTTCCTTCCTTTTCCCTTTTCCTTCCTTCCTTCCTTCCTTCCTTCTCTTTTCCTTCCTTTCCTTTCCCTTCCTTCCCTTTTTCCTTCCTTTTCCTTCTTCTTCCTTCTTCTTCTTCTTCCTTCTTCCTTCCTTCCTTTTCTTCTTCCTTCCTCTTCTTCCTTCTTCCTTCCTTCTTCTTCCTTCCTTCCTTCTTTTTTTCCTTTGTTCTCTTCTTTCTCTTTTTTCCCCTCACTCTCTCTCTCTGATTTATAGACATTTAATAGACTACTGTTTTGATCCATCAACACAGCATTTCAGCTGAGTGATTATGGAATATATGGAATAAGAATTTACACCAGGAAAGTGATTTACATCACTTTCATAATATAATAATAATATGCTGTTATTTCAGTTAGTCTAAAGTTAGAGAGGTCATTCATCTCTATGATTCACACAATAAATTAGGCTTAGAGGAGTTCCCCGCCTCCAGTGGCTTAGAATGGTGTCAATATGAACATTAAGAAAATAATCGTCTCAGTCAAAATTATAATAAAAGATAATATTTATTATTGGCACTAAAATTGGACTGGATAAACTTATTTGATTGTGCAATTCATGTTAGGCTCATTTTATATGATCTTAATTAGAAAGCATCTGGCAAATGAACACCTGAGTGGCAGCAAGGTAGTAGGATGGAATAATGCCTCTTCATAGTGTTTAATGGGCTGTACTGAAACAACTTTTTTCAGATCATGAAACCTTTTGATTATTCCCAAATAATTAGTGCTGCAAAGTACCATTAAGTTATCTTTTTCATTCACCTGCATTAAAGAGAACATAAAGGGAAAGTTCACGTAGCTTGGCTTATAGTCTGGTGTCAGAGGTAATTATCAGTTTATAGTTTCTCTAAAACCATGATGATTATGCAGCTATAGTGAAGTGACTTATACTAATTGCTGAGTATCCCAGAGTTTGCTATGACATCATATCTTTTCAAAATTGTACATCTAAAGATCTGTTATTTTTTTCCCATCAAGCTTTACTTGTTTTTTTGATCATTAATGCACCTGTGCACTTCTTCAGTAGCATTCCTTGACTCCAGTTTTATAGATGAAGAAACTGTTGGATTTGCAAAAAAGATTTCCATGTTATTTAGTAAGAATCTATCAAATTATACTTAAAAGCCTCAATCATAAGTATACACAGAATACTGGAGCATGGCAAATTGGTCAGTATGGTTTACTGGTGACTAAGATTATCAATTCTTCGAGATAAGACTGGAGGCTATTTAACTAGAGTGTATGTCAGCAGAACAGATATGGAGTGACTAATGTCAGCTAGGCTGATGGTTCTGCTCACTGAGTTGAAGTCTCATAAATTGACACAAGAATGAAACAAACATAGATACAAGCTTCAAGCCCTTGATAATTCAAGAGGGACTATATGATACATATACAAAACAGCTATGCATCATTGGATGTGAGTTGACCCATTAGCTAATTCATTCATTCATTCTCGAGAGCTTATATATGCCAAGCAATATTTTAATTCTAGGCATAATAGCAGTAAAAGGAAAAAGGAAAACCTTTGTTTTCATTAGTAATCTATTTGAAGCATGAAAACAATGTTAAAATAAAGTTATTGAATATTTAAATATATATTGCATATTTGTGAATATATACATTTTTCAATGAATAGAGTTAATTTACCTCAGGTTATTAATGTTTTACTTTTTCAATTGGAGATATGAAATCTTCTTATTTAACCAAACGTATAATAGATTTCTAAACTGTTATTGTCTGTAAAACAAATGAGTTTATAAACCCATTTCATTTATAGCTAGGTTTTTATCCCTTAGAAATCATTGCTTCATGAGGCATATGAAGGTTCTTTTCTCTGTCCAAAACTTGGTCACGATTGATATCATCTAGGAATATTTTCTAAGAGAAATTTCTGTTTTACATTGAATGTAAGAAATCTTCCACTGTCAGATGCATCACTATTTTGGGTAGCATTATGAAAGCATAAATGCCCAAGATGTGATACAAGAAGGCTACACAATTAGTGTAAGAATAAAAATAAATGAAACCACCATATGGAAAAAGAGAGCAAGGAAACTTGCATATCTCAATCATAGCTCTAGGTAGCGGGAGGAAAAAAAAGTATATCTTCTTTGAAAATTTGAAGAATCAGATTTATGTTCTGAATTTACATCAATGTGGTCCACAAATTCATGAAGAAATTTTAATTTAAAATAGTCTCAAATTATCCCAACAATGATTGAAAGACGCTATGATTGTAAAATGCAAACTAATTTAAGATGTTTAAATGTTAAAAGAAATACACCTTATATTTAATAAAAGATGATCAAAGTTTTGCTACATAAAACTGCATTTAGTGTTCCTGATATTGAATTATTAAAAGCTTAGCTGATTTTTTGCTCAGGGCATCAAGTTTGCGTAGAATTTCCATTTGCAAACACCTTTTATCAAGACATGCTTAAAATAACCCATAATGTTTTATAATTAAAGCTCAAATATAAAAGTACTTTATGAATTGGTTACTTCTCTGCATTGCATACCTGTTCATTTGTTTTAAATGACTTGTATCTTGAATTGGTTTGTTTTCTCTTGGGCCTGTTTTATGTTCTAGGTCAGTGGTCTCTAATCTTTTAACACCAGGGACCAGTTCTCCTATGAGAATCTAATGCCTGATGGTCTGAAATGGAGCTGAGGCAATGATGGACGCGCTGGGGAATGACTACAAACAGAGATGAAGCTTCAGTCGCTCTCCTGCTGCTCATCTCCTGCTGTGCAGCCCAGTTCCCAACAGGCCACATACCTGTATCGGTCCATGGTCCCGGGGGTTGGGAACCTCTGTTCTAGGTATCCTCAAAGTTAGCAAGCATTTCTATATTTTTTGTCACAGTCCACTTAGTGGTCCCCGGTTCAATAGAGAATACTCAGGGAACACTCAACAAATATTAAAATGAATTTAATCCACGTGTTTTGTAATGTTTTGATTTATAGTCAGATCTAAAGAAAAACACTATTAGAGAAACATGATAAAAATTCAAATTTAATTTTTTTTGTCTAAGGAAACTTTTGAGTTTGTAAACCTTGGATATTCTTTTACTACCTGGGAACAAAATCTCACATTATAAATAGTCAAATAATGTTACACTAGCTTTACTGAAGCAAACAGTAATGAAATCACTATTATTTTGAAAGTGTGGTTTTAAAATTTTTTCTCTTAAAAGTAATATCTTTTCTATCTGCAACTAACTGTAGCAACCTTATTTCTTTAGAACAATTTCAAGATATTTGAAGAACTCTTTACATCAAGAGGAAATTATTGAAAATTACCTTTCTCTAGTGAATTTCTTTAGGATGAAAGAGTTTTTTATACTGCACAGAATGTTAATATTAAAAGTAATTATATGACTTTCTATACTTTAGAACTTTATATAAGTTAACCCAGTATTTCAAAATTATAAAAACCGAAATTTATAGTCAAAGAGGTATGTCCAATTTAGAGAAAATGCATATATAAAATAAAAACATGGTCCTTAGCTTATTTTTTTCAGTAAAATTCAATAGTGCATGAATAATTAAGCTATTAAGAATCTTGAAACAGTTTTTATTCTTAACATTTGAATTATGAGACTTTAAATCTTTTCTCAAATCACATATTAGCTATATAACTTAAACAGGGTATTTTTCAAATATTCTTTTATGTTTGTCCTAACAGTAGACACAAGCAAATGTTATATGAGCTTTTACTTAATTCCTGTTTCTTTTTGTTATTTTTTTGCTTTAAAATGAATCATTCTTTTCTTTTTTTTTCTTTTTTTTTAATTCATTGTTTCTTTTTCTGGTTTTCTTCAAGGGGAGTGTAGTTCTCCATATCTTGATGGAAAGTAACTCTCAATTTTCTACTTTTAATCTGTCATTGAAAGGGCCATTGGTCATTGAACAGTGTTTCTCTTGTTCTCTTATATAAAAGTCTTCTTTCCTTCAGTTGAAGAAATTCATTTATGATTTTTAAATTTATGACTCCACCCTCCTTTTGGTTGTCACTTCATTGACATTTGAGATGTGCTTTTCCTATTACATGCAGCAAAGGATAGACTAGGAGATATGTACTGTTTTGGCAACACAGTTTAAGAGTTTGAGATATTTGGAAATGATTCAGAAAGAGCCATAAATCTGAAAAAAAAAGTAATAATATAAAGTCTATGGAGAATGATTAAAACATGAGGTTGACAGGAGTTTCTAAGGGTTATCAACACTTAATGTACATTAGGGTGACATCTTATTTGGGATTCATTCTTATCTCATTCAAAAGTATTAAATAAAAATGTTCTTTTGTTAAAAAAATGTACATCCCAGCTTTTCTTCATTCTTCTTCTTCTCTCACAACAACCTCTCTGTGTCTTGGACTCACTAAGTCTGCAACTTGATTTGAAAGCATAATGAGAAGGAATTAGAGTGAACCCATTTGAACCAATTACAGTAAACTATAAATACAGATGAATAGCATAACTCTATTTTATACTAGAACACTTTTTTAATTACTAAGCCTTGTGTTTGTATTTCTTTATACTAATTTATCTTGCTTTCACTTCCTAGTTTCAATGGAAGCTACTAATCTTAGTTCTGAAAGAGTAAAGCCTTTCCTTGTTGGTACTTAGGAACACACTTATTTGGCTTCCAGTGGAAACTGCTGCCAGTATGGTAAATTCTACCAAAATCAGCAAGTGGCCCATGGCTTTGACTTTATTCTTCCCTGAAGTCTTTGACCCTTTAAAGTTCTCATATGTATAATTAATCATCTTGAATTACCTTTCTTTTTTGTCTCTTTGCTGGTTTTCAGTATACTGTTATTTCCATAAATCTGCTTCTTGCTTAGGACTTATTATCCACAATATCTTTCTACGATATTCTTATTTCAAGTACAAAAATATAACTCACTTTCTTTTCCATGGAAGAAGCTTGTAACTTCATTTTACACAAATAAAAAATATTAAATCTAGCTTTGCTGGCAAGATGGTGGTGTGAATGTCAGGATGTACTACAAAATAGAAAATAATTTATATATAGGCAAAATATAGATTAGTAATTAAAAAGAAAGTGAATATTATGTGCCTACCAGAAATCTAAAGTGCTTTTGCTAAATGTATTTTGATGAGGCCATGTGGAAAAGCATAATTGAAGACTATTATATAATTCATCTTCCTGAGAGAAACAGAATGTTACCCCCACCCCCCACCCCTTCCGCTTAACTCTCACCCTGAAAAGAAGGAGACAGATGCCTTGGCAGAATCTCACAGACAACCCTTTTGTCTGAGAGGTAAAATTGTGTTTTCCCAAGGGATGGAAGCCCACAGGGAGCTGAGGAGCTAGTCAAGAATTTTAATTTCACTTCCACATACCTCTGTGGACAAGGACATTGTGGCAGGTGCACTGAGATTGAACTACTTCAAAAATAAGAAAACCAGGCATAGCCATGGCCCTTTCCCTAAGGGTATTATCTATATTGATTCATGATCATGGCTCTGTCAATGATTAGAACTTCACTTTTCTCTCCACTCATTCAAATTAGTAAGGCTCATATACTGCCAGACTTGTTTTCCTTTTTTTCCTTAAATTCAGATTTGATGTTTCCTTTAGGAAATAATTGGGGTTTGAGTAATACTCATCTTGATGATAATTCAGTTCTTGCTAGGCTATAAGACAACCCTGGACTAGCATGGACACTTCCAGATGAAGAAACAAACAAAAAGTATAGTGGGTATGAAAAGATTCTTCATATTGGTAGAAGGGGTCTTTCCCAGAGATTCAAGAGATGTATCGCCTCTGAATACATAATTTAAGAAATATTCACAAATATTTTAAACCTATTTTCAAAAGCATTTGAAAATTATTTTCTATGAAACTCCTCAACATAAAGGGAATAATCTGAGTGAGTAAAGAATGCAGATAGATAAAAATTCCAGGTGCTGAATTAAGAGTAATAAAAGAGGCGGATGAATAGAAGATTTGGCCAAGAAGAAAATTAATTAATGAAAGGTAAAGACGAGTCATACAATTTCTCCCAGAACACAGAGTACAAAATGAGAATAAAGACCAGGGGATAATAATATAATAAGTGTCTCACTCTATAGATCATAAGTTTCTCTAGAGGTAATGAAGAAATTAGAACCACCAAATCATGATTGATGAAAAAATTGATAAGCTAGACTTCATTTAAATTAAAAATTTCTGCTTTGTGAAGGTCTTTGTGAAAAGAATAAGATAAGCCACAACTGGGAGAAAATATTTGCAAAAGACATCTGATTAGGACTGTTATCCAAAATACACAAAGAACTCTTAAAACTCAACAATAAGAAAATGAACAACCTGACTTAAAAATGGGAGAAAGATCTGGACAACTCTCCAAAGAAGATATACAGATGTCAAGTAAGTTTATGAAAAGATATTCAAAAGCATACATCATTAGGGAGTTGCAAATTAAAGCAATGATGAGATACCACTACACATCTATTGGAATGGTTAAAATAAAAAACACTGTCAATACCAAATGCTGGTGAGAATATGGAGCAAGAGCATTCACTGGTGAGAACGCATAATAATACAGCCACTTTGGAAGACATTTTGAGTTTCTTATAAAACTAAACATATTTTTACCATATGATTGCTTCTTAATATTTATCCAAAAGATTTGAAAACTTGTGTCCACATAAAAACATTCACAAATATGTTTATAGCAGATTTATTCCTAATTGCCAAAACTTGGAAGCAACCAATATGTCCTTTAGAATGTCAGCAATTATATAAACTGCGGTACATCCAGACAATGGAATATTAGCACAAAAAGAAATGAGTTATCAAGTCATAAAAAATCATGAAGGAAACTTGAAAATTTAAAAGCCAATCCGAAAAGGCTATATACTGCATGAATCTAATGACATAACATTCTAGAAGAGGCAAATCTAGAGACAGAAAATAGAGCAGTGGTTTTTAGGAGTTAGGGGAGAGAGAGATGAATAGGCAGAGAGCAGAGCATTTTTAGGACAGTGAGACTATTCTATATGATACTAACATGGTGGACAAATATCATTACAGATTTGTCCAAACTCGTAGAATGTACACCACCAAGAGTAAACTCTAATATAAACTATAGGCTGGGTGATAATGATGTGTCAATGCAGTTTGATCAGTTATAACAAAGGCATCTCACTAGAGAGGGATGTTGTTAGTAGGGGAGTTGTGTGTACATTTCCATGTACAGGTATATGGGACTTATCTGTACTTTCTGCTCAATTTTGCTATGAATCTAAAATTTATCTTTAAATAAGCTTATTAAATAAAAAAAAAAATAGAAGAAATCATTCCTAAAGCTAAAAGTTTCAGTGGAATTTACTACTCTGATAAGGATAATAACAATGTGACTGAACTACCTGTATTTCATCCCTACTCTGTCAATATTGGCAGCCAATTTCTAAAGAACAACAATAAAAAATGTGTCCCAGCTTTCTCATTTTGCACATATAATGACCAGAACTGACCACTTGGATGAGATACGTATCCTTGAGAGAAGTAGAGTTATCACAGAGAAGAATATCCTGGGGAAGGTAGGGTTGCTGATTTCCGAATGGCTGGAATGGGTTAGAAAGGATAATCTAATTTAAATATTTAATGGAATATATTTGCATATTTTAATTGTGAATTGTGATAGAAGAAAAACTGATGATTTTTGTGGGAGGTAGTAAGTGACCAGATGGCCTTGCATAATCATCATCTTTTTACAGACAGTTGATAGTGCAAAAATTTCTAGCGATGAGAACATGGCCATCAGAGATTTGTCTGAGTAAAGGGTAGAGAATAATATAATCTTCAGCTTTGGTTCATGGTCCTCAGCATGCGGGCTCTTGAACTTTACACACTGATGGCTCAGACTCAGCACCACTTTGAGCTTACACACAAATATCTGTTTCCCCAAGGTCTTCCCAATGTGCCTGAGGGATGGCTTTTCCAGGCAACATGCATACTTTATTTGAAAAATCATTTCTCTTGCTTTCTTCCATCCCCCAAATAAAAAACACATTTTCTCTCCTTTCAGTCCAGAAGTTTCCCTTAATTTTTGTCACCGAGTTATGGCATTTCTTCTGGAAGGAAATTTCACCTTGCTACATTACATATCCACCCGTCTTTATTAATCCTAAACAGAGGTTGCTAAAACATTATGAAGGAAAAACAAATCACATAACTATAAAGGTTGGTACCATGATAAATTTATAGTTTCCAACCTCAACTGGGTCCTGAATGCTGCTTAGTAATATTTTCACTGGTTTCCTTCCAACATTCCTCACTGCAAATTCAAAACTTTAGTGCCCCATTTAATCCCTCATTCCCTTGCTAGCAGATGATCTTTCACTTTAATAATGCTATTCTTTTGCCTACCCTGGCAAAGCTTACTTACTCCTAAAGAGATTTCAGTTTTTAATACTTTCTCCAAAGAAATTTTTGGCCTCCACAAGTGGAATTGAGCACTACTATCCAAAAGGAAATAGCATGCTTTTATTACCTTTGTTAGAGCACCATCACTAATGTAATTACTTTGTACATGTCTGTTCGCCCCCTGAAGCTAGTAATGAAGGAGGATGCTGACTAGTTTTTATTTAGTTTTGCATACCCAGGGCTAAACATTGTAGTGCTGGGTACATAGAGAACTATAGTGGGCAGATGGCACTTTTGATTATCCATAACCTCATTTGAGAAACCACATTTCTTCCATTTCCTATTGTTTTTGTGGGTTATTATTTAGAGTATCCTAGTTTTTCTTCTCTCCATCTTTTTAGACATAACCTAGATTTGGTTAGTCATGTCCTATTTTGATATTGATAAACAAATACTGGTAGAGAGAAAAAGCCCTCCCATTCATTAGAGTTGCTAAGGCAGAATGATGTAATCCTGGAGCTGCCAGTAACCATCTTCTTTGATTGTATAAAGTGTGAATACAGAAGGAGAAAAATAAAGACATTCTAGAAACATTTGGGGTCAATAAGAAGCCCTGAATGATAGGGGTAATCTTACCCTCTCCCAGTAGGGATCAATTTTAAGCCTTATGAATGGAGACTTCTAGCCCTTCTCCTATTATGAGGGCTCAAGAGGGTAAGAAAGGTCTTGGAGCTCAGAAAAATACCCATTTACCTCAGGCATACTTCACAAAAAAACAAGAGTACGGGTAAACCTCTGACTTATCTTTCCACTTGGAGCGAGGCTACCCTCCTCCCTTAGGAGGGTCAAGAAAGAGCCCTTGGATGGACTTGCACTTCTGGTAATGGTGAGTAGCTATTTCAGACTTACTCTCCTGCTGAGGACAACTAGCAAAACTGAATAAAATTTAACCAATGTTGGGAGCTAACAAGAAATTGAAAACTTATTGAGCCAAAATCCAGAAGAAAATGGAAATTAGGAGAAGCAAATTTAGAACTTAAAGATACTATTCCCCTGGGTGCATTTGTTGATTCCCAAAGAAGCTGAACTTATGACAGACTGTGAGACCCATCCGGGAGGGCAAACCTACTATGCAGCACCTTAGAAGTAAGGCTGAACTTGAAATAGAAAAGGAAGGTGCATAATCCAACTCATCTTAAATTTAACAAGCATAATCTTAAAATCAAATCCTGCAAGGACCCTTCAAGAAAGGATAATTACTGACCAATCTCTCTCATCATTGCAGATGCTAAAGTATTAGAAAATTATATATATATATATATATATATATATTTATGTATATAAATATATATGTACAAATAGATATGCATATATATACATACACATATAAGAATGTGTGTGCATTATAGGTGGTGACATGTGCACACATGCATTTATACTTGTGTATGTGTAAACTGACAAGCTGATTCTAAACTAAAATGAAAATAAGAAAGGCCAACATTAGGAGACACTCTTAAAGAACAAGGAAGTAATAATCTTTCTAGTGTATAAGACCTCTTATAAAGTGACAGATAGAAGTTGAGACAATGAGTTATTGAGTCAAAGTGAAAAATAATAGAACAACAACAAAAAATAGAATAGACCAAAAGACTTGTTGAAGGCATTGTCTATTTACTGCTTCGTATCTCAAATTTACATAAGAATAATAACAGCAACATAAGACTGATGTAGTTAGTGCATAAAAAATACAGAACTTGTAAATATTTAACTGGTTACAGTTTGAAGTCTTTTAGCAAAATTTAGAAAACAAGTATTTTAGCAAAGGGGGAATAAAGGAAATAGGAGTATTAGAAAGATGGAAAAAGAATTCAGAGACAGTTAAAGTACAATGTTGTTTGAAACACAGGACAAGAAAGAAGTAATAAGTATAGTTAGTAGATTAGGATGATCCCAGGAAAGAGGAGAATGTTATCTTTAAAAAAACAACAAAAAAAAATGACTTCAAGATGCAGTCAACAAATAATTATTACATATTTAATTATAAGAAAAAATAAAATAAAATGAGTTTATACTAAATTGGATTTTTTCAGATCATATAACTCTGGGCATGTGAAGCCCTATCGTAATGCCATATATGCCTGTGATTCAGGGTCTCAGATGACATGAAGACTTCATTCTCTTTCTCTTTCAATTCTGTTTCATTCATGCATGCATCCAATAAAAATGTAGCTATGGCATTTGGTACCTGCCATGTTCTTCATTCACTGCCCATGAGTGCACAAAGCTGACAAGAATCCCCTGCTGCTTGAAGCTTTATTTCTAGCTGGAAAATTTAGACAATAACAAGTAAATAAAATAAATAATGTTATAGTTTGTTAGAGCAATAAGTGGTACAAAAATTGAATGGGGTAAGGGAGACTGGCAGTGCAGTTTGCTATTTTAAATAAGATGATTGGGAATGCTTCTTTGAGCAGGTGATACTTGAACAGACTTGAAGAAGGTGAAGGTGCTGGCAGTTAGGACATCTGAAAGTGTTGCAGCCAGAAAGAATAACTAGCATAATAGCCCTAAGATGAGCAGTGCCTCAAGTCTTCTTCATAGAACAAATAGAGTAATAGAAATACAATCAGAAAGAAAATGGTCAGATGTCATAGGTTTTTTGAGGTCCTTGTGAGGACCTTTGCTTTTACTCTGAATGAGATGGGAGGATATTGGAGGGGCAGAAGAGTGACAAAATCTAACTTTTGTTTAAAAGGATCACCCTGGCTGCTTTTAAAAATAAACTGTAGAAGAGCCAATGTTGAAAGCAATGAGACTACTTTGAAGATTATCGGGGGTCATGCAGCTAAATGATAATGGTGAGAGCAGCAATGGAGATGGTGACAAGAGGTAGTTTGTTCCACACATGTTTTCGAAGGCCATCAGATTTTATGACTGATTGGATAGTAAATCTATGAAGAAATGAAGATGACTATAAGAATTTCAGCCTGGCAAACTGGAAGAATATAGTTGACATCAAGTAAAACAGGTAATATTATGAATGGAATACTCTGGGGAAGAGAGCCAGAACCAGTAGGTTACTTCTGAACATGGCTCTGCCACATTCTATTAGAGATGTTGAGTTGGCAGTTGGATATACAAGTTTAGAGTTCAGGACAAAAGTCTTGGCAGGAGATAAAAAATAAGAGTAATTTGCATATAAAGGGTATTAAATCAAAAGACTGGATGAAATTACCAAGAGAGTGTATGTTATTAAAGAGTAGAAGATAAAAGACTGGGCCCTAGGTCACTCCAAAATTAGGATGCTAGGGAGATGAGTATGCATCTGCATAAGAGACTGAGAATGAGTGATCTGTAAGGTAAGACAAAGAACTGTAGTATAAGGCCAAGGGAAGAAAGTATATCAGTGAAGAGAGAGTGAACAACATTGTTAAAATCTACTAAGATCATCGGTTACTTTGACAGAGGCACTGTTTGGAAAAGGAGAAGAGAAGCATGATTGGACATGGTTTGAGAGACATGAGAAGAAATGAAGTAAAGAGAGAAGTTATAATCCTTTGAGGAGTTTTGTAGGAGGGTGAAGCAGACAAATGCAGTGGTAGGTGGTGGAGAAAATTAGATAAGAAGAGGTTTTGTTTGTTACAGAAGCAGATTCCATATAACTTTTACTTAATGTGAACTTTATAAAAGCCAATGTTTTATCACTAAAATATAACTTTCTAAAAGGTAAATCATCAAAAGCTGGCACAATACTCCACTAAGTGTGTATAAGCTTAGTTAAAATGTTATAGTTTGAAATCGTACATTAAAAAATTACTATATTGATTATATGTTCCTCCCAGCTACATTTAATTGTTTGATGAAAAAAATAATACCAAAAGTGTATATTTTGGATGAATCATTTGAAATATGTTGATTTTATTTGAATATGTGGAATGCTTTGAGAAATTCAAGAATATGGTTTTATAAAAGACAGCACAAATACTCTGCAGAATTATATATTCTCCATGTATTTATCATATACTATACTAAATGACCTTTTCCTCCACTGCGCTTTCCACAAAATGGGCTGAGAAACATATAATTTTAAACACAGCTTCACTTTACAGATGAGGAAATTGATGCTTAACATATACAAAAGCAAGTTGTATAAGATTATATAAGATTATGTAAGATACTCCAGTCTTCTAATACTCTACGTTAAATTCTAAATGTAAGGGACAGACACTTTGGGCATTTATGTTTACGTTAGTTTATTGTACTCACTGCTTTGCATTCTTTCATGCACCTGTACCCCAGACTGAAAGGTTTCTGAGAGTAGAAATTGTATTGCTATTTCTTTTTCATATGTTCACCACACCAAATTTGGTACCGTATGTGTTCAATGAGCATTTCCTAATTTATGAATAAACATTCTAAAATATGATTGTTATCTCATGATAAAGGCAAAGACTAAAAATCAGAAGATAACTGACTTCAGTTATAAAATATACAAAATTCAAATTGTCTTTCTAGACATTTAGTGTATCAAGTTTTGGAAAGGCTAAGACAATGCAACAGTGTGATCTTCCCTATCAGCTGCTTTTCTCTTTAGTGTAATTAAGACACTGGGACACTTGACAATCACTGAAAGTTTTTTAAATCTTTTTATGCCTTACCTTTTATCATGGGATAGAAAACTTTTTCTCCTCTCTCACAGTTACCTTCAGTCTCTTTGTTTACTGGTATCTGACAAAATGGACTTTACACGGAGAAGTCAAGGGATTATTTGGGAAAAGACAACTGTATAATCCTTCATCTTATGATACCCAGATGCAATTTAGTTGCAAGAAATTTTTAATATTTATTCTTAATTTTAAGTCTAAGGTATTGGAAAAACTAGCATTGGGCTCTTGTCCTACCCTTATCGACTTCACTCTTACATTATATATAGTCCTTTCCCACTATTTCACATTCTTTCTCATTGCATTTTGGTGCCAATTTTATTTTTATTTTCTGACATAAAATCTTCTCATTTCTTTTTTTTTTTCTTTCTTATCTATTAATAGTTTTTCTTGACAGCCTGGTGGGGTTAATGACAGTTTTGTAAAATAAACGTTTCACATACAGCAGTAGTTGGAGAAATACTGCTTGGAGTAAATACTTGTAAAGACCTAAAACTTTTAGGCAGATGAAAATGATTTTGTTTGGAAAACTGTATAATCTACATTAGAAAATGTCTTTTCAAAAAGTACTTTTTATTGATATTCCTCAGCCTGTCCAGGTAAGAATGCCACCCATCTTTATAACAGGAGGGGCGAGCTCTGTGTATGTTGCTAATAGGTAAGCTACCACAGGAGCTGACGAAAACACAGAAACCTTCAACACATTTAATGATAAATTTCACATTTGGCGCTCAATAACTGTTGTTGACTAGTTGACTTATTGTGCTTATTTGTTATCAATTCTCGCTTTCTTTTTCTTCAACATGAAATAGTAAATTGCTTTTTCCCCTTTTTATTGAGTATAAAATTCTCATAACGGGCTATCTAATGGAAAAGATACCTAGCAAGCTTTTGTTTTCAAGAGTTATAAAATGTCACAGTTTTCCAAGCTTATAGAGTTTTCATAATTGGTTCTGTAACGTTGCTAAGAACTTCCCCACACCTCATTAATATCGGCAGGTTTCTACACTTTTTTCCCTTTTCTCGACTTAATTAAGAGAGTTCCATACTGAGAATGGAAAAGAAAGACCATAGTCTTATTTACCAGCACAGTAACTTAACTATAAGCCAAAACTAATCAGAAACATTAACTGTCAAATATTACAGCTGGTAACCTCACAGAATATCTTACCAACAGGGCATGCTATCTCTTTTAAGATCTGGAGCATAGTCCTCAGATGGTGGTAGCTTAGCGTTTACATATATGAACATGTAGCGCTATTTCTTCTCTAGTGCAAATTTATTCTAACCCATTCTTTACATTATTCCCTGGAGTAAACATTTTATGTCCTAATTAAATAAAAATCCTGCAGTGCCTTACCATTACATGACTTCTTAGCTGGACATATAAGATTTTGCAGGTAAGAAACCAAGTCTATATGTTCTAGCTTCATATCCTAACACTTGACCTTATTTAGTCCATGTAGTGTCAGACTGAGCTTACTCACTATGACTTTTCACTGTCTGTTCCTCAATATTTAATAAATGGATAGTTCTTGTCTATATTTGTGTTTGGTATTACTTCATAAAATATTACTCTCTTATCTGGGATAATTTCCTGAAAATACTTTATTAAATAAAATAACATATAATTTGGGATGCCCTTTTTGTCTTAATAACTCAAAGTTGACATGTGAGCATAGAATTCAAAAGAAAGAGAAAGGATGATAAACAATAAATAACTTATTCTGTGACTGTGGATTATATTATACATCCCATATGGAAGAATCATAAGAGGCATTCTTTCTCTAGAGAAGCAATACAATATATTTTTCTAGTGGTTAGAAACCTTGAAAGTCACAAAATACTTCTTATAGACCCAATAAAATCTTTTTTAATGAAGTTTAATATTGTTTCCTGGTTCATTCTTCAAGGCTTATTGATAGTGGCTGACTCTCATCAATCAATTAACAAATCAGCAAATACTATTGAATTCTCACTACATGATCATCACTATAATTACAAAATTGGAAAACATAAGATGTATAAGACATCATGATCGTTCTTTTGCAGTTTGCATTTCCTTATAGATTTTAGTTTCATCAAGTGGGGTGTTGCTATAACAAATACCTAAAACTGTGGAAGTGGCTATGAAATTGGGTAATGGGAAAGGGCTGGCAGAATTTTGAGGTGCATGATAGAAAGAGTCTAGATTGCCTTGAAGAGAAATTGACTACGGAGAAAGCTTCTAACATTTTAGAGATTATATATATCCCATGAACAGAATGTTAGAAATATGAAGGCTGAAGGTGCTCTGGTGAGGTTGCAGATAGAAATGAGGAACATGTTACTGGAAAATGAAGGAAAAATTATCCTTATTATAAAGTGGCAGAGAACTTGGCAGAATTATGTTCTACTGTTCAGTGGTGAGAAGTAGAATTTGTAAGTAATGAACTTGAATATTTAGCTGCAGAGATTTCCAAGCAAGATGTAGAGTACAGCTTGGTCTCTCCTTGCTGCTTATAATAAAATGTGAGAGAAAAGAAATAAATTGAATAGTAAACTCTTAAGTAGAAAGAAGTCAGAACTTGATGTTTTGGGAAAATGTCAGCCTTTTGACAGACCGTTCTGGTACAGGGCTAAGGGTGTAGCTGGACAACCTTTTGCTAAAGAAATTAGGAGTGTAACTCCTGAAACCAGTCTACTACCTCAGCAAAAGCCAGAGATAGAGATGCTATTATCCAGGAAGGATCTGTGGAGAGCCCTTATATCTAAGGGTGTGGATCCGTTTAGAAGACCAACATCCACGGAAGACTAACAAGATTTTGAGAACCATATAACAGCACAAAAACTGCCAAACTGGACTGAAAGGGACAGAGATGAGATGAAGGAAAAATGGCTCTGTGGGCGGAGCCACAGATGTAGAGGCCATTGTCTCCTCAGTTCTAGAGGGCAGAGGTGCCACCAAGGTCTATTGGATAGAGTCACCTCAATGGCCCCAGATAACAGAATATCAAGCCACAGAGAATCATTCTCAGACCTTGAAACTCAATGGAATTTGCTCTGTTCAGTTGCAAACTTGCTCTAGATTAGTGGCTCCTTTTTACTTTCCAATTTTTCTATTTTGGAATGAGAACATTTATCCGATACCTATCTCACATTGTATTTTGGAAACAAATAATTACCTGGTTTCACAGGTCCATAAATGGAGAAGCATTTTGCCTCAGGATCTAACAGAATCTGACCCCTATTTGATTTAGATGATGATATCTGGTACTTTTTTAGTTGGTTATATTTAGATGAGATTTTGCATGTAAGTTGATAATAGAATGGGTTAAAACTTTTGAAGACATTAGGATGCTGTGAATGTATTTTGCTTATGAGAAGGAAATGAATTTTGGGGAGTCATAAGGCAGATGGGTTATGGGTTGACTTGTGTCTCCAAAAGACATGTTGAAGTACTGACCTTCAGTACTTTGGGAAGTGACCTTATTTGGAAACAGTGACATTGCTGATGCCCTTAGTTAAGATGAGGTCATACTGCAGTAGGATGGACTCTTAACTCAATATAACTGGTCCTTATAAAGAGAAGAGAGAGACACGGAGAAGGAAATGTCACATGAAACACAGAAAAACACATGGAGAAGATGACCATGAGATGATGGAGGCAGAGACTGGAGTGATGCATTTACAAATCAAGGAATGCCAAGGGTTGTCAGTAACTTCCAGAAACTAGGAAAGAAGCATGGAACAGAGAGAATCTCCCTTATAGCTCTCAGAAGGAACTAACTCTACTGACACATTGATTTCAGATTTCTAGCCTCCCAAACTGTGAGAAAATACATTTCTGTGTTTTAAACTATCAAGTTTGTGGAAGTAGCTTTGGAATTGGATAATAGGTAGGACTAGTTGTGGGAGAGCTGTTCTGGTCATGGTACCAGTGTCTGAAGCTCTCAGAACTTCCTCTTATGTGATCAACTCTCTAGGTATGGCATAGCTTTTAAAAAACTTTCAAAATTCACATTTTATTTAGACCATTCTCCCAGGACTACTGGAGCTACTACTGTGCATCTGTTTTTCTAAAAGAAACACCCAACAATTCCAGGGTGATTGGCCCATCCTATTTTTTATTATGACATGTGTGGTTACTATTCTGCCTTTAAATATCACACATTTAATCTCTGAGGACCCTGGTAGGGTCATTTACTAACTATCTATCCAAATAATTTTACCTTTTGAGGCTTTGAGCAAGTCTCGTGTCCTCTTAAATTCCCTCAAGCACTATAGGCTCTATAGATTGCTACTCTTCTCTAACTTTTTTCACCTTTATTACAAGTACCCACAGGAGAGGGTACTGGCTTACCTTAGAATTCTTGCCTTACAACCACGGTAACCTTGCACTTCTGTCTGTATTCCCAAGGTGCCTAGCAAATTGTAAGAAACACCCTGGTGCTGTTAACTTGCTGATTAACTGATTCTTGACCTTTCATCAGAGAAGTAGTTGTCTTAAATTCATGGAAAAAATTCTCTAGAGGTTTATTGGTGGTGGTGGTGGAGGGGGTCGTGAATAAAAGGGAGGAAAAGCATTACAGGAGCTAGCGAGGCAGCTGTGTCTGTTCTGCCAGTACTATCTGTCCCACCCATCTACCAAAGGGCCTGGGATGATTACTCTTAGGGTCACTTCCCAACGTTGTTTGAGAGATATTGAATTCTAACTGGTAAATGGGAGACCTAACACTTTGAGACACTGAGACAGGAGACATGTTATGTATAAGTATTAACTCTTTGGTTCAGTCATAGAGCATAGAGCCCAGAGGGTGCTGATGTGCGGGAGAGAGGTTTCAGGCATGGAAAAGCAGATGCCTGGTGAAAGGAACCTATCTACCTTTGTTCTAGTCGAGACCCTTTCAATAACAGGAATCAATTTACGGGCTTCAAGAGAGAAAGGTTACTCAGCAAAAGGCAGAATAAGATGAGGGACAACAAATTTTGTCAGTTTCTTTCTTTCTTTTTTTTTCTTTTTCTTTTTTTTTTAGGCAAGGCAACCCTTGATTGACCTCACAGATTGCAAGGACCTTGTCAGCTTACAACCCCTTAGTTATTTCTTTTTATTTCTTTTTTATGCCTACAGCACCTGGTCTTCCTAGGTGGTCTCCACTCCAAGTACTAACCAGGCCCGGCTCTGCTTAGCTTCCGAGATCAGACAGGATTGGGCTTGTTCAGGGTAGCATGGCCGTAGCATCAGTTTCTTAAGACTGATCTGTGGTGGCGGAATTGGAGTGTTTATAATGAGGACAAATTTCTTTTCCCATTGTCATTCCTCACAGTTCTGGTGGGTGCACATATGTCTGGATTTCTGCTTCATTTGTGAAAGCTTTCACGTTACAGAAAATATACACTAAATACTTTTTTTTTTTTTTTTACAGAGCCAGGGAGCTTTTCACAGGAGTAATTAAAAAACATCTTCAGCTTTGATTCATTCCTTTGCAATATTTTGGTTTTAAATCAGACACTCAAGTCCTCCATAAATATAGAAAACAAATTTCACAACCACAAATATACATTTAAAGTTTAAATGTCCTCAAATGATATTCAAAATAAATCAGAATTAGCTTCATTTCTTAAGTAAAAAAAAAACAACAACTATAAATTATGAATGTGTTTTGATTTGGAATTATTAAATGACTTTTAAGCAAATCAAAGTATTTTTATACCAACATGAAACTGTGCTATAAGAAAGTACTTTTTGGTGTCAATGTTTCTCTTCATGTTTAAATATGAAGGAAAATTAGATCTTTGAGAGAGCAGGTAACCCTTGAATTACTAACACTGCTTGACAAGGAAAACAGCCAGTCACTTCAGGTTTGGATTGCTCAGAAATCATCTCATGAGGTTAAGGACTCTGGAATTAATAGTCTCTGATCTTAAGGGATGTCAGTGTTTGCCCAGGTTTATTTGTTTTATGAAAATTGTGATTTAAAACAAAACTAATTAAGCAAGATAGAGTATCTGCAATTTGCAAACCCCAGGCAGATAAGATACTCTAAATCCTTGGAATAGTTATGGTGAGTAACAGGCCCTTTGACAATCAATCATTTTACCCTGTTGATGCCCTGTTACTTGGTCACCACTCTATTTTCCTAGATACTACAAGAAACTAGAAAATAACACTGAACATTTATTCTATGGTAATATTCAACCACCAGCCAAGACACAAAAGAAATTTTATTTAAAGAACTACCCTTAAAACCTATTAGATGTCTTTAATGACCTAAGTCTAAAACTATCGTATAGACAATCAAAATTAATGTGTCTTGCTTTAGAAATTATAAAATAGTATGTAAATGTTTAATAGACAGAGAGATGGATTCTTCCATGACTTTGGCCCCTCTGCTAATGTTACTCTGCTGATGCTCAGCAGGCTTGCCATTTCACTCCCAAGGAAGGTGGCTCACCAGAAGAATCCCTCCTGGCTACTTTGTAAGCCTAATACAATTCTCTCTGTTTTCTTGACATTTGCTTTTGACACCCAACCAGTTTCTTGTCTTGTTTAGCATCCCTGTGGAGTCAATCTGAAGGCAGAATGAGAGAAGAAAGGAGTCCAGTTGTTAGGCAGTAGCCAATAAAGATGACCTACATTCCTGCTCCTGATGGTTAGGCCTGTAAACCTGGAGTGGGGCTGTGTAGGTCACCGCAAGAAGTGCAAGACACAGAGCTTGTCTATGAGAAAAGAATTTTTGAGAGGCTTTGGGAATAGTTTCTCTAACGGAAAGAGCTATCTCTGAAGGAAAGAAGAGAGCTTTAGAAATAAAGCATAAACTCCCTCCTGTGCATTTAGACTCTAAAGTTTGCAGGTAAACAAGGCAGCGGGGAGCATTTGCACACAGGGTGAGAAGGAGACAAGTAGGGGGAGATTACCACTTGTTACAGCTCTTGACATTAATTAAACCTGTTTTAAATAAAGAAGGTGTTCGATTATTTTTCTATCACATGCAATATTTACATTCATTATGCCAAATGCTGAAACTGTTTTCTATAACCAAGTCATTTGCACTCTTAATAAATTCATGCATATTTGAGACTATCAAGATACATTACAGAAGATTCTAGCATGCTTTACTGTGTGCATGCGAAATGAAAATGCCCTGCCGAAGAGAGCTAGTCCTTTGTCTCCACATTAGAGACCGCTCCTGTTTCTCTGTTTCCTGTGGAATCATTAGTGAACAAGGTTCCTCTATGGCACACTGGGGTGAGGACTCATCTCTTCTATTCTCTTGGCTTATGGCCTGGAATGTTACTTCCTTGGGCTGAAACTCTGACCAAGGGCTGCTGGTTTATGTAAATAGAAGGTGGCTCTGGCAGTTTCCTTCCTGTTTCTTATTGGTCTCCTACATCTATTGATTTGCAATGCTTCTGTGAGTCTGGTAAAGTGGCAATGGATGGCATTCCATAGAACCCATCATTCCTCACTCCCTCCTTCCAGACACATAGACCTTCTTCTAGGCATTTGTGCCCACCTTATTCCTTCTCCCTGTAAATCTTAGCATGTGCCGGTTACCTGACCTAGAAGACTACTCCTTCCCCACTTTGCTTAATTACCTCTATTATATCTTTACATAGCCCATGGACCGTTTTTTTTTAAAATAGAAAATATCATGGTGACTATTATACATTTGTGGTGTGATTATTTGACAAACTCCATTTCTCCTATCAAAATATGAATCTGCCAGGGACAGAGGTGTGTTCGTTTTGGTCTACCAGCATATCTCAGGTGTCCCATTGATTTCAGAGGGCCTGAAATAGTGAAAGCATATGCAAAATAAGTGTGGAATAAATGAATAGATAAATAAATGGAATGGATGAATAAATGGAAATAAAACCTACAAATATCAGCTACTGCCTAACAATATGCATCCACATATTGTCTCAAATTACTCTTCTATTCATAATGTCTTCTGTTTTTTTAATACTTTGCTTGCTTCTTCCTTTCATTTGAGAGAGGTCAAGTCCCAACTCCTGCATGAAGTAATTTTTAACTATTAAATCCTCACTGAATCCCTTCTTTCTCTAAATATCACATATCATGGATCTACATGGCCTTGCATTTTATGGTAGATTTTTTCCCTCACATAAAATATGTCTTTACTACCAGACTGTAGGTTTATGATGACACCCAGAAATATTTCTTACCATCCTAAGTACAGCACCTGACACCTAGAAGATGCACAAATAAATTTGATGGAATAAATTTTGATCGAATAATTCGATATTTCCAGATTCATTGAAATTCTATCTCAAGCCATATGAAGCAATGTGTTTGTGGCTATAGGGATGACTACTCACCTCTTAAAAAAAATAAATTGGGTTGAGGGATGAGATAAAGGCACAGTGACAAGCAAGGAGTGTATCTGTCTAGGCCCAGTCAGAAAAATATAAACTATGTAGTTTTAACAAAGAATTTAATACATGGAATTGGTTAAACAGTTGCAAGAGAGCTGAAAAAGTGCAAGGAAGACACTAAGGTAGCTTAGAGATGGTAAACACAGAAATCAAGTACCATCCTCAGAGTTGGAAACAAAGTAGTAAGGTTGAAATCCGTAAGCTCTAGAAGCTTGGAGGAGGCACTCCGGGAGGCGGGACTCAGAGTAAGCAGCTCAACTGGTGCTGGTGGTGCCACAGAGGGATCACAGGGAAGCTGGTTCCGGCTGTAAGAAAAAGGTTGGAAACTGGAACCACCTGCAACTGGAACCAACTGCTACTGGAACACCCGCCACTGCTGGGACAATGCTGATAGAAACAGTAAGCATCCACAGGTCCCCTCCTGCCTCCTGCTTCCAGTCTTCCTCCCAATGACAGAACATAACAGTTAAAAAAAGGGGAAAAATGTTCTTTGCAGAGGCCCAGTTCTAGCATCACAGAGCAGAGTGTAGATGGGGAGGTTTAGAGCTGAGAGACAATTGTTTCATAACTGGCACAGGAGGTGAGGGGGAGAATGAAAACTCCTGTTGCAACAAACTGCCAAGAACACAGATATTTGCCAAAAATATATTTAATGTAGTAATCCTTATTTAAATAATAAGTCAGGGATTTTTAAAACAAGCTTTTTAAAGCTGTTTTTAAAATAGACCACTCTGCATAACAATTATTTGAGGATGTTTATTATTTTCCACAGAATCATAATTAGTAAATTGTCTCACCTTGAGGTGAGATCTGGGGACGAGAACTTCCTAGTTTTAAAAGAAAATAACTTTTTCTTTCAGTTAGGAAAAAACATTACTAGCAGAACATTTCAGGATCACGAACGAATGCTTAGATTATGAGAACAAAAGTGTAAAATTTTAAAGATTAAAACTGTATAAAGCTTAAATGACTAAATTCTTCCGTTTATTGGATATTTGTCATGATGCTAACACTGTACTCCTGTGTGATAGGGTAGGAAGGGAAGCAAATCAATCTTTATTATTATATTGCTCAGCCCTTCCAAGTCTTCCTGGCTATTCTCTGTTCCTGATACCCTCCTACCCAATATCCCTCAACGCACACACTCAAAATCCAAACTCCATATTTCCCTGTTTAATTTGTGCCCCAGAAGGTTGACATCCAGGGACTTTGTCACCCATACCCTCTTGCCACCTGGATTCCAATTGAATTTGGCCAATTGGATGATGTATAAGCACGTAAGAAGAGAGAACGAGAGTGGCATTGGGATATATCCTCCTGTCTCAACCCTCATTTGGCTATGTTTCTGGCAGTGACTGCCATCTCTTATGAATTACAGCACCTGTTGTGTGGTCCCTTTCAAGGATTCAGTACTCACTGTGTTCCAAAAATATTATTTCCTCCTCTTAACCCTTTAACCCTAAGGGTAGCAGTGGGTTTCTCCTCTTGGTCTCTGAGCACCTCAAATTCTTTATTTATTCCTTTAGCACTGTCCATGCCTCTGCAAGTATTCTCTTATTTAGAATATTTGAATCATTGAAGTCAGATTCTGTTTACTGGCAAGAATCTGAGTGATTCACAGGTATACTGCAGCATCTTCTAGATGCCAACTGCAACATCAGAAATAAAGTATTCGGTTTATATACTTATTTGTGTGACTTTTTGATTAATGTTTGTCTCATTGATTATAAACTACATGAGGGCAGAGACCATAACTATTGTACTCCCCACTATATACTAAGCAAATTACGCTGTACCACACACAGAGTAATTAAAAACATTAGTTAATGAGTCATTTCATTCATTCGATCAGTGTGTTTATTATATGCTGTGTATACTAATTGACATTGGGAGTATTACAGTGGGAGACAAGAAGCAATAAAGAAGAAGGCTAGAGAGTTATGGTAGAATAACTGGCTGTATTTGGAGTTACTTTGGATGGGGTGGTCAACGAATCTCTATGAAAGGTGATATTTGAGAAAAATCTAAAATAAGGGACAAGTAAAGTAAATGAAATGAGAGATGAACAGCACCCACTAAAACCTGCAATAGGCGGGTATACCACTATGGAAAATTGTCAGTTTGAAGAACAGCAAGAGAAGAAAGGAACAAGGAAACCACAGAACAGCCAGAAAACAATAAGATGGCATTAGTAAGTCCTTACCTATCATAATTAAATGTAAATGGACTAAATTCTCTAGTCAGACAACCTAGAGTGACTAGATGGATAAGAAACCAAGACCTTATTATATTCTGCCTACCAGAGATTCACTTCAGCTTTAAGGAAACACATAAGCTCAAAGTGCAGAAATGGAAAAAGCTACTTATTCAAATGAAAACCAAAGGGAACAGGAGTAGTTATACTTATATCAGACAAAACAGACTCTAAGTAAAAAACTGTAACAAGAGAGGTGATCTTATTGTAACTAATTTTACTGTGGTAATTGTTTCACAATATATATGTGCATCAAATCATTATAGTGTACAATTTAAACTTACATATGTTATGTGTCAATTATATTTTAATAGAGCTAGAAAAAAGTAAACTTAAAGCCAAATGTTCATCCATTTCTTTAACAGAAAACAGTAGATATAAAACAGTAGACATAATACTGACAGGAATAAGGGTATAGACTCTACAACATTAAAAATCTTTATATATTTTTATTCTGAAGTTTCCTAGTTTTTCAGAATTAAAAAAAAACTATTTGTAACTCATGTTTTTATTTTATTAATTAGCTTTAGACTTAAAGAAATTTCAAATGTGGTGGTTCATTTATCCTTTGAACCCTTTGCAGTCTAACATTGCTCTAATGTCTGCTTTTTTTGACTTGGTGATTCTAACTTGGTATGATTGTTTTGAGTGGAAGATAGTCATAAAGTAAAATAGTATATCTAAGAATTATAAGATATTCGTAATCTTCACAATAATGAAAACTAAAATAGTTCTATTAAAATACATCATGATACACTGTCACAATATTTTTGTTTTCCTAGCTCCAAAAAAGAAAATTCTTCTTAAATAATTTTGAGGTTTCTCCAGGAGAAGCTCACATGTATTTTGTGAAAAAGTGCTCTTGGCTTTGCCAAAGCAGCAATTTTCTCCTTTATTATCTTCAATCTCATTTACACAATCTTCAAAGTGGCAGCTTTGAAGCAATGCTTGTGCTACCACAAAGGGGCCTCCAAAGACAATACTGTTTTTGCTGGTGTTAATTAAATTCCTTTCCACTCCATTGCTTCTGCCTGTGATGCCTACCTGGAGTCTGCCAGGGCACCTGATATCTGTACACAAAATGACATCTCTTGTAGCTAAGGAAGTTGCTTGGCCAACACTAGACCACTTCTGTAGAGTCCATAGTTTTTAAATCTCTTTCATTGCAATCCTCTTATTTTAGAATCCAAAAATGAGTCCAAGAAAATTGAGGTAGGAACACTGAAAGGTTGTACAAGTTGTACTGAGAATCCCCATTCCCCTTAATCTTAGCCCCTGACACAGGACTTAATTAATATGTCTGTCCTTTCATTGTTTTATCATAAAGGAAGCACAGCTTAGTAGCTATGAGCAGGAACACTGATTTAAGCCATTTATGGGTTTGAGTCCCAGCTCTGCTACTGAATTGCCGCATGCCTTTAGACAAGTTGAAACAAAAATAAAAATGAAACTCACAAAGACTAATTTTTCTTATTTGTAAAATGGACATAATAATAATTGTGAACATTCAATGATACATTGTGGTGTTTCCCAAAACTTTTAGAGTTGACGTATCTTTAAAATAACACAAAATAATAGGAAGGGGGAGACGCCACGTACAATCATCTATTATTGCCTCAATTTCTAGACAGAAATTATAACATCAAACACATGGAATGTAAGATTGTGCTTACCAAGAAAAGAAGATTGGCAATGTCATGTAGTTCTCTGTCTGTGTTTCATGTGGTTACATATTTATATTTATATAGTCATGGATCCCTTGGAAGTGCTCTTATTTGATACATGCTTCTGGTCCTCTTCAGAGAGAGGATCTTCTATAAGTTCTGTTACCGTCTTACCGTTGTTTTTTGAATTTGTCAAGACCCATGGGTTTCTATATCTCTTGAGGCAGTCTGAGCTTGAGGTAACATACTTCTCAAACTAGTCCTAAACAATGTAAGACTCTACATACGAGAATAAAAACAGATTGGATTTTAGAACTAGGTAGAGAAAAAAGTTTAATTGTATTTAGGACATAAATCATAATTGTGGTCTAGATATTGAAAATGCATCAATTTATTTTCTAGTAAATAAATGCTTAGAGGTGATGGAGTGAAAGAAAGCATTTTATGAACATTGACTAATTTATCCTGAGGTAGGAGTTGCAATTATGCCAGACTGGCAGATGGGAAAAAAATGAATATTTACTGTTCAATTTCAATACCATAAAACAAAATCTACAGTGGATATTTTGGTAAGACACAATTGCAAATACTGCTACTCACTCTCTTCTTTACTTCTTCCTTCACTCATTCATTTATTTACTCATCATGCCTTTAACACATATTTATTGAGCGCTATGGTAGGTACTAAAAATATAAACTTAAGTAAGGTATATTAGTAGTTCTTAAGAAGCTAATAGTCCCCTGAAAAGAAAAAAAAAACAAGCATACAAGGAAATAGTGGCAAAGTAGTGTTATAGGGTCTATCAGATAAATGAGAAGTGAGTTACCAAATGAAACTAGGTAGAGTTGAGGACAGTGAAAGCTTCCCAAGTAAGATGTTGCTTGCACTGAATTTTGAAGGATGACTGGTATTTTACAGACATGGTGGCAAAGAGCAACTAAGGCAAAATAAACATTATGCTTGAAAATCCATATGTATGAAAGAACAAAAAATATTAAGGGGACACAGCAATCTTAACGGGCTGCAATACAGGTATAGGTTGAAGGTGCAGGCAGATATAAAGTTAGAAAATAGACAGAAACAAGATCACGGTAACATGTGAGTTAGACATTAATCTGAGGGCCAATGAGATTGTTAGAATTATTATTTCAGAGTTTACTCTCAAAAATTCAGACCCAGTAGTCTGAAGTGGGATCTTGAAATCTATATTTTCAACAAACACCCTTAATTCTTTAGATGCAGGTGATCATTGGCTATGCTTTGAGAAACTGATGTACATGATGGTGAGTTATTGAAATAAGGGAACAACATAATCAAATAAATATTTTAGAACAATAACTCTGATAGTAATGTGGAGGATGGATTTGAAGAGGCTGGAGATAAGACAAAAGTTAAGAGAGAAAAATGAAGTCTATTGCTGTTATTCAAGAAGAAAAGTGGAAAGTTTGATCTAAAGTAGTTGAGAGGATTTAGAAAGAAGAGGTTAATTTGAGAGACCTTTACAGAGTGTTGGGGATTCATTAAATATGTGAAGAGGGAGAGAGAAGAGTTTAGGATTACTCCAAAGTTTTTAAACAAGGTTATAGAGCAGTAGAAGGAGAGAACATTTCCACTTATATTTACTGCCTCATAAGTATGTGCTTGAAGAAAACAAATGTGTTGTTCAAAACTTAGCTGTGCTCATGATCTGATTGGATCAGAATTAGTGGCTACGATGGGCTGTAATTCCACCATTTGAATAAGAAAGATGAAGCTTTTTTATTTGTTGGACTGTAAAAGGGAGAGACCATACTCAAGGATACCAGTTAGGATTATCAGTGAAGTTATGACTATAATCATTGTAATAAACAATAGTAAGGGAGTCAAATGTTAGAAATACTCCATAAGAAGAACAAACAGATTTTTTTTTGTGACTAGTTAGAGATGGTTGATGAGGGAGATGGAAAATAAAATCAATGTTTCAAGCCAAATATTGAAAAAAAGTTGGAGTCAATGGTGAATTTGAGTAATTGGTGAGAAGAATGGGTTAAGGGGTGGTGAGCAGATGGGTTTACTTTTGGAAATAATGACATTGAGCTGAGAGTGGGATATTCAAGAGAATGAAAATTCAGTGCGCATTTGAAGCTACTGAACTGAGTCTCAAATGTAAGGGTTATGTAAAGGTTGAGCTGTTGTCAGCCCTTAATCATGACACTGCTTCAGGATGAGAAACTAAAATTATCATCAGTTACTCTTCAGTGGCTGGTAGTTTGTGGGTTTATCACAGGGCACTGCTATTTACAACATTGGAAAATTTGCTTCCTTTTGATCTTCCAATTGCTGAGGTAAGAATAGTATAGAATATTAATCAAGACTATGTGTATAACATTTTTGGAGGTGAATCATTTCTTGTTTTTATGTAGAAAGTCTATAACTCAAAGCTCTTAGTTTTCTTTTGTATTCTATTAGCAGCACTAACTGAATAACTGTCTTCAAAAAGATCTGAGTTTAGGTGAGTTCTTCAAGGGAAAAGTTGTTCTCAAACCTACAGGGATAAACCTCAAATGATTTCCTGTTTCAAATAAAAGAAAGGGTTGAGAGGCTTATCTAGGCATAGGTATTTTAGAGTGAACTTACATAAGAATATGAATACAGTTTTAAACCACTTCTAATTTCTTTTTTTTAATCATGTGCTCCCTAATGCCAAGTTAAAACATCTATCCTATATAGATGGAAAACAATAAAAGAATGCCAGAATCTCATTACTGATTAACGGACTTAGGACAAGCAATTATAGAAAAGGCTATTTCATCTGTTGCCTAGTGTTTTTTGTTTTTTTGTTTTGTTTTTTTGTTTTTGGAAGGAAGCTTACTCTGTTCTCCAGCTAGTGAAATATTTACAGTGCAGCGACACATTTGTACTTTGGGTTTGCTAGTGATAAAATCTTCTCTAGTGAATTCCAGTTACTTTTCCCAGACTATTTTGAGAAAAATGTAAATCTGTTTCATGGCATCCATGTTTCAAAAGTGGTTTCTACCAATTTATTTCGGTCCAAATTAGCACTTTTGGACCTGGATGTGCTGCGGTGCTATAACTTTAACTATTTCAGATGACCAAGGGGCATAATTGCTAACACTTTGATCAGTCTATTAAAACAAATTACTGTGGATTTTAAAACAGTCTTCTCTCTGAAGAATTCTCTGTATAGGCCACGAAAGGACTATCTAAAAACATTGATCATCTGAGTAAGTGTTACATGTTTGTTCTCTGATGACATTACTATCCACTAACCGCAATGGGAAAGCTATCTACTGACAAAGACCTACAGTTTACTGTCTATAATCATGGCCTTGTAACCAGAATACACTTCTTTCTGCATATTAGTGCATTATTGATGAGATTAGCTTCTAAATGAATCTGACCCATTTGTATTTAAAAAAATAAACTTTTTGTGTTTTATTTTGCTGCGTATGCATTTCAGTACAAACCCTTAAATTAGCAAGAAAGCAATGACAATAAGAATTCCTTATTTTACATTTCACACTACAATGTAAACCACTTCCACATACGTGATCTTATCAGTACATTAGCTAGGAGCTAAAACACAATGGTACAAATGCTATACCAGTGAATTTATGTTCCAGACGTTTCCCATGTTTCATTGCAATTTTCTCCACAGACTAATTATAAATGTGCACCCTAGCATTAATCATTAGGCCATTAATCTAATAAAAACTTTACTGCATTGCCATTCACTACATGTCAAGCAGAAAAAAAAATTGTGACCATTTAATATATAATAGTATGATACTAATCATGTCTTATGGCTTCAGTCTCACTGAATCTTATACTCATGAATTCATATTGGAGGTTCTCAGCATTTGAAAGAGAAGGAAATAATGGGTTACCTATTTGTAGCTATATGGACAATGATCAAATTTAATAGGATCATACTTTGTATATTAGCTAAATATAAAGAATAAAATTTCTTGGAAAGAAACAACAGAGGTTCCATTTCAAGATGGTGATCTAGGGAGATCCTGAACTCATCTCCTTCTATAGACACACTGAATCTACAGCTATATATGGAATAATTTTCTCTGAAAAAAAGACAACCCTAAAAACTACCAGAGTGACCCCTTTACACTGGGCAAATGAGAGAGAAATCAAATTGAAGGGAATAAAAAAGGCCAACTGTGCCCCCCTAGCACAGCAACTCACAATTTGAAGAGAACTGAAAACATGGAGGTTTTCTCTGTAGAGCAAAGAATTTATACCTACTCCACATTGGGCAACCCATCTTATAAGACTAGCACCTGAGAGATGACCCCCCAAAATATCTGGCTTTAAAGACCACTGGGCTCACGAGATCTGTAAGCCTGTGATAAACTGAGGAATAGCTTTTAAAGCACTCAATTGCATACTTCCCTGCCCCAGGGTCCAGTGGAAAAAAATGCCCAGACTTTATAGGAAAAATACTAATTTGCTAATTTTAAAGCATTAGTCCAAGTAGTGTAGCCTACTGAGATACTCTGGGGATAGGAGCTGGCGGCACCATCTTCCTACTCTCCTGTGAGTGACATCTTCCTGCACTTTCATGGGTGCCATCATTTTTTACCTTTTTCTTTTTCCTTTTTAGTACATGTCATTTTTATGTTCCAGCTGGTGGGCACCATATTCTGTACTCTCCCTCTGCCTTGCTACAGCTCATGAATGTCATCTTTATTTTCTTTCTTCCTCTCCCCCTTTTCCTTTTTTTCTTCTTTTCTTTCTCTTATCTTTATCTTCTTATTTTTTTCTTTATATTTTTTTTCCAGTGGGTACCATCTTTATACTTTCCTCCTGCCTCACTCCAATCAGTGGGCATCATCTTCGATTCTCCCTCTACTGTACTCCAGAGCACCAGAATCTCCAAGAAGGGAGCTTCTAAACACATCTGGTGACCCATTTCTTTTTCAGCTGCTATCCCGAGGATGCCCCTTGATTGCATGAGTCTGGAGTCTTGGGTTGCCTACAATCCTAAATTCCATGGGACTGTAACAATCAGAAATTCAGTTCTTAGCAGGCCGCCATCCCCAGGGCACCACATAGACAGCAGACTGAAACACATCCCCTGTCTTTCTGTGAAAGAGGCCTACTGGCTGGTCCTGAAGATTTGACTTTAGGGGCAGGCTTCAGATTTGGCACACATCTAGAGGCTACAGAGGTACACTGAGGGAATATAGGCCAAGGAATGCCATATTCCCTCCTTCTTATTACAGAATACCAGTATCTCCAAGAAAAGAACTTATACATTCTCCTGGAGCCTCAATTTTTGTGACTGCTGCCCAGAGGATACCTCCAGATTACCTAGCTTTGGGGGCCAGTGGGTCTTATGCTTGTGGTCCCATAGGAGTACATATATTTGCATGCTTTAAAAGCTGCTGCCTGAGGATCTGGCTTCTAATCAGTCTAAGCCTAGGTGCTGACTGAGATCCACCCCTTTGGGACACTGATTGGTCTTGACATCTTTTAACTACTGAGTGTTATTAAAAATAAAATAGTTTGCTTGTATGATCACTAAGGTTCGAGAGGTAAGTAAAACCTAGGTCAGGACTGAACAATAAAATTTATCTCTTAGTCTATCTCTCAAGACTGGGAAAGATGGTTGTTTCATCTAATGCATAGAAACCAACACAACAGTCAAGAAAATGAAAAAAAAAAGAAAAAAGAATATATTCCAAATGAAAGATCAAGATAAAAACTACAAGGGGGAAAAAAAACTTAGTGAAAAAGAGAGAAGTAATTTACCTCATAAAGAGTTCAAAGTAATGGTCATTAATATGCCCTCTGAAATCAGGAGAAAAATGGATAAACAAAGTGAAAATTTCAACATAGAGAGATAATATAAGAAAGTTACAAACAGAAGTCACAGAACTGAAGAATACAATAACTAAACTAGAAAATATATTATAGGGCTCACTAGCAGAACAAATAAAACAGAATAAACCATCAGTTAACTCAAAGACAGGCTGAGGAACTCACCCAATCAGAGCAGAAAAAAAAAAAGATAAGTTAAGGGACTTATGGACATTATCCAGATGGATATTTATATTATAGGAATCTCAGAAGGAGAGAGAGAGAAATAAAGGAAGAAAACTTATTTGAAGAAATAATGGCCAAAAACTTTCCTAACCAAGAAAAACAGACATCAAGAAACAGGAAGCCCAGAGCCTTCCAATTAGGATGAATCAAAGAGAACCACATCAAGACACATAATAATTAAAATGTCAAAAGTTAAAGACAAGGAGAGAATCTTAAAAGCAACAAGAGAAAAATGACTTGTTACATAACTAGAACTATATAAGACTGTCAGCAGATTTTTCAGCAGAAACTCTGCAGGCCAGAAGGCAATGGTAGAATATAGTCAAAGTGTTGAAAGAAAAAAAATTTTTTCAACCTAGAATACTTACCCAGCAAAGTTATCATTGAGAATTGAAGGAGAGATAAAGCATTTCCAGACAAATTAAAGCTAAATGAGTTTATCATTACTAAACTTGCCTTACAAAAAATGTTAGAAGGACTTCTTTAAGCTAAAAATAAAGACCATTCATTACTAATAAGAAAACATATGAAATGGTACATATATATTAAAGGTAGTGAATTAATCACTTATAAAGCTAGGATGAAGGTTAAAAGACAAAAGCAGTAAAAATAAGTGTAACTACTATAATTAGTTTAAGGATACACAAAATAAAAACAGAAAAATGTGAAATAAAAAAATAAAACATGGGGTGAAAGAGTTAAAATGTAGAGATTTAGAAGTTCGAACTTGAGTTGTTATCAATTTAAAATAAACTGTTATAAATATGTTTTTATATGTAAGCCTCATTGTGACTACAAAGCAAAAACCTATAGCAAATACACAAAAGATAATGAGACAGGAATCTAAGCATACCACTAAAAAGTCATCAAATCACAAAGAAAGAGAGCAAGAGAAGAAACAGAACTACAAAATGGCTAGAAAACAATGATAAAATGGCAATAAGTACTTACCTGCAGACAATTATTTTAAATGTAAATAAATTAAATTCTCCAATCAAAAGATGTAGTGTAGCTGAATGAATTTTTAAAAAACCTAAAACAGAAAAAAAACCTTTGATGTGCTGCCTATAAGAGACTCACTTTACACATAAGGACCTACACAGACTAAAAGAAGGGATGGAAAAAGATATTTCATGCAAATGGAAACCCCAAAAAAGCTGGGATAGCTCTACTTATATCAGACAAAATACATTTTAAAACAGAGACTATAATAAGAGATAAAGAAGGGCATTATATAATCATAAATGGGTCAGTCAATAAAAGAATATAACATTTGTAAATATTTATACACCCAACAAGCAAAGGAGCATCTAAATATATAAAGTAAATATTGTAGACATAAAGAAGGTAATAGAAAGCAATACAATAATAGTAAAGATCATTAATATACAACTTACATCAACGTATAGATCAAACAGATAAAAACATAAGGAAACATTGGCCTTAAACAATATGTTAGATCACATGAACTTAACAGATATGTGCAGAATATTCTATCCAAAAGCAACAGAATACACATTCTTCTCAAGTGCACATGGAACATTCTCAAGAATAGATCATATGTTAGGTCACAAAACAAGTCTTAACAAATTTGAGATGACTGAAATGATAATCAAGCATCTTTTCCAACACAATGGTGTAAAACTACAATTTAGTTACAAAAAGAAAACTGAAAAATTCATAAACATATGGAGATTAAACAAGCTACTGAACAACAACAAGAACAAAAATGGGTCAATGAAGAAATCAAAAGTGAAATCAAAAAATACCTTCAGACAAATGAAAATGGAAATACAACATACCAAAACCTATGAAATTCAGAAAAAGAGTTCTAAGAAGAAAGTTCATAGTGATAAATGTCTACCTCAAGAAACAAGAAAAATATCAAATAAACAATCTAACCTTCACACCTCAAAAAATGTAAAAAGAAGAATGAAGCCCAAAGTTAGCAGAAGAAAGGAAATAACAAAGATCAAAACAGAGAAAATTAAATAGAGACTAAAAAGACAATAAAAAAGTTCAGTAATGCCAAGAGCTGTGTCTTGCAAATCAAAACCATAGCGGGATATTGGGGTGGCTCCATAGTGTAGTAGTTAGCATGTCTGCTTTGCACACAGAAGGTCCCGGGTTCATGTCCCAGGTGGAGCCACAGACCATACCCCGAGTGCGCCTGGTCCTCAGTGCACCTGGCCCGGGTGCGCCAGGCCCCAGGTGCACACCGTGAGTATTTGGGAGGAGATGCCTCGCCTTCAGAGATCCAGTTCTTAAGGGGAAATGGCAATATCCATGGGTCGGGGGTGGAAGTGTGTGGGGGGTAATTAAAGAGGGAGAAAAAAATAGTGGGATATCACCTCACACTTGTTAGAATGGCTATTATCAAAAAGACAATAAATGACAAGTGTAAAAGTGCAACTCTGCACTTGGCAAAAGTGTAGAGAAAAGGGAACTCTTGTGCACTGTTGGTAAAAATGTAAATTGGTGCAACCACTATGGTAAATAGTAAGGAGATTCCTCAGAAAATTAAAAATAGAACTACCAATATGATTCAGCAATTTCACTTCTACGTATTTATTTGAAGAAAATGAAAAAAGATATATGTACTCCTATATTTATTGCAGTATTCTTTACAATAGCTCATGGACAGATGAATGGATAAAGGTGTGTATATATTTATATATATAAAATATTATTTTCTTGTATATATATGAAATATTATTCACCTGTAAAAAAAAATGAAATCTTGCCATTTGCAACAATATAGATGAACCTTGAGGGTATTATATTAAGTGAAATAAGTCAGACAAATACCATATGATCTCACTTATATGTGGAACATAAACCAAGAACAAAACCAAGCTCATAGATACAGAGAACATATTGGTGGTTGCCAAAGGTGGGCGTGTGGAAGATAGGTAAAATGGATAAAGGGAGTCAAAATGTACAAATTTCAGTTACAAAATAAATGCCATGGGGATATAATGTACAAATGGTGACTAAAGTTAATAATATGTTGCATGTTTGAAAATTGCTGAGAGTAAATCTTAGTAGTTCTTATCACAAGAAAAAGGTTTGTAACTATGTATGATGATGGTTGTTAACTAGACTTATTATGGGCGATCATTTTACAAAATATACGAATATTGAATTATAGTGTACACCTGATGCATATAATATTGTATGTCAATTTTCTCTCGATTTTTTAAAAAGAAACAACTAAATGATAATCGGTGGCAAACTAATAAGGTATTATTTATTTTGGTTTTAAAATGAGCTGCGAGGTCAATTCCAAAGTAGAATTTAAAAAATGTATAAGCAATGGTAAATTCATTGTGATAAAATATGTAGACACTCTTTAGGTTTTACTTTAAATAAAAGTATAATTTGCATATGCAAATGTGATATTTTGTTTAAAAGAAAATTATCCTAAAAGGTTATAAAGAAGTGCCATAGTGTTCCAGAAATTTAGAGGTGACTTTTCCTGGTATGGTTATATATGGATGGTAAATATAAAAAGATACAATTACACCTGAACTTTGAAAATTGCTAGGATAGAGACGTGGAGAAGAGTAAGAAATCCATTAGTAGAGTTAGAAGCAGAGTAGGTACACACCCAGAGAAAGGAAAATGCCAGGCACCTTAATATGATAATAAAAATTTGCTTTTCATTATTTGAGTAGGAAATGAGAAAAAATAATTCTGAAAAATTAGGTTGAGATCAGGTCATAAATAGTCTAATTCCAAACCATCTATGCTCTTTTGTTATCCATCATGATTAAGATCATGTTTTTTCCTTTGACCTCTAGTAACACTTTGTATCTGTATTATTCATGGGCATTTTTTATTTATAGTCGTTTGCCATCAGTTATCTTTTTATATATATTTGTCATTTTTCCAACTAGATCGTAAATTTTTTAAAAGAAGTGCCCCTTTTATCTTTGCAAGCTGTATGGCACCTAGCTTAGTTTTGGGCATATTACAGTAAACCAAACAAATGTGTATGGATAGAAAACTGCCTTGTACTTTTGAAAGGTTATTGATTTTGTAGAATCAATCTACATAGCACGACCTTTCCTGACCCTTTCCAAATTATATGCAGGAATAAGTATGGTTTTATACGATATAGGAGAAAGATTATTGGCTTAAATTTATATTGAGGGTTCTAATTCCAGTTATATTACTGGCTTTCTTTTGGACCTAGGCTTACTGGATTCTCCTCTGCTAACCCATTTATAAAATTGGGTTATTACTATCTGTCTTTTATTTCAAAAGAACTTTCTCATAGTTAGGGCTGACCAGTAATAAAAAAAAACTGTAAAGTACGTTAAATAAGAGACAGATGACCATATGCCTGAGAGGGTATAGAAAGGACTGCACTGTATAAGAAATAACCTCTGAAGTCATAGCAAACTTAAAGATTTCATAATTTTATTATTTTAAATGATTCATAGCAAAAGCTCAACAAACAGTGACAGTAGCTGTAAATCAAAGGCTGATCTTTAATTCGGTACTGTGAAGAAAGAACATTTGAGCACACTCTGGTCTGCTAAGCCACATTGGCATAAAGACGGCAGTCATAAAGTACAGTGCAAGAAACAGTATCGATTAACCTCTCTGGATGGCAATTTCTTCACCTGTAAAATAAGAAATGTAGAGTGGCAACCTTCAAAGACCTCTCTAGTTCTAAGTTTATATTTCTAGAATCCTTCAACTCCTAAATCACTTCTGCTGGAGAAATGGGGAGAAGTCTAATTTTTCCCTTAATCATTGGAATGACAGAGCCAGCTCGCTCCAGCTGGTGAAAGAAGATTGTTACAGTTACAGGAATTTAGTGAGTCAGTTGAAATCATGTTGGTAGTTGGAAATCAGACAGATGACATTACAGAAATCAGCAACTCTGAAAAGCAGGACTCCTCCCCAAGAGTTGGCTGTTAAGCTTTTACCAGCCTATCACTGGTTCTACTTGATCTACTTGAGTGAGAGAATTATATAGCCACGGACAGCAAAAAGGACAGAAAGGACTGAGATGGCAGTTTGGAAATACCTTAGGATCAGAGAATAGCCAAAAGGTCCGAGGCACTGTGGTCAGAAAACTTAGGTAGGAGAGAATGGCAATACAGTAGTGGGAGAATGGACTTCTGATTAGCTTGAGTAGAAAGTATGGACTTGAGTTGCAGTCTCTGAGTAGTAGTCCTGATTAGTGCAGTTGGTATGTTGAGCAGTGGACACCAACTCTACAAGTTTGATTAACACAATATGTAATTGTTTGTATTCAAATAAAAAGTACAGATTCTCTGTTATTCATCTGAACATAGGCATGCTACTTCTTTAAACATATTTTAATAATTAAATAGTCTGGTTAGCAGCTATTGTTGATATTAACAAAACCTGTTTGTGATGGTAGCCTTGATCCTTGCTCTTGGGTGACTTGCTGTTCTGTTTGATAACAAACATTTCTTCCTTTCTGGCTAAATATCCAAGTTATTTGGTCACCAGTTGTTAGGAAATTGGAAGTCATGAAAATATAAAAATGTTTTAAGTTGGCAAAACTTAAAATGTATTGTAGCCCATTCATGAGTAGAATGGCAAATTATTAGGCTAAAAGTTTGAGATCTTTGGTTCATTCTCACTTACTATTCACCTCTTTTTATTGGATCTGCTTTAACTTTCTTTTAATATTTAAAACAAATTTCTCTTCATTAGCTGATATTTGCACTTTGCCACTGAGGTGATATTTAAGCCATGTTTAACTTTCGGAAAGTAAATCCAGTGCTTGCTTTTCAAAGATTCTGATTTTCTGGTTAATTGAACCTATTTTCTTCTTTGATGTGTTCACTGATTGTAACAGAAGATGGATAACTAAAAGAAACTGGCCCAATGTGCATATATGATTCTAAGAGAATGACTTGTATATATAGTTTATACTTTCAACTCTTTTTAGGAATTGCTTATTTTAAATTACTTTTAAGAAGATGCTGCAGTTAAAACATAAACAATTTTCAGCACGAATTTAGGATTGCCACATTTGGTTAGCTTATGACATTTTTCTCTCAAAATCTATTCATTTATGATAAAAATTAAATCATTTGTCATAGTTTTTCCTACAGTTTATATTTTTTTACTTTCAAAAATACTTGAGTTTTACTTGACTCACTTAGACAATCCAGGGCAATAAAAATTTTTAAAATAATTAACTTTTAATATGTTCTTGTTACATTCCAGACACGTGCTAAATTTTGTATAAATGTTATTTTATTTAATCTATGCGGCAACCTAATGAAGTAGGTACTTGCTATAGGTTCAACTGTGGCCCCTCCAAATCATATGTTGAAATTGGAACCCCACTATCTCAGAATATGATTGCATTTGAAGATAGGGCTTTAAAGAGATAATTAAAGTAAAAAAATGAGGTCATACAGCAGGTTCTAATCCATTATAACTGGTGTCATATATGTGAAAAAATTAGGACACAGAAAATACACAGACAGACAAATGACCTTGTGAAGACAAAAGGAGAAGATGGTCATCTACAAGATAAGGAGAAAGGCCTCAGAATTAAATCAACTCTGCTGACATTTGTTCTTAAACTTTGAGCCTGCAGAACTGTGAAAAAGATACATTTCTGTTTAAGCCACCAGGTCTGTGTTTGTTATGGCTGCCCTAGAAAACTCATACAGTACTATTTTTATTTCCATTTTACATACGAATAATCTGAAGTTTAAAGAGATTAGGCAAAATATTCATGACCACATGGATGGAAAGTGGTTGAGTTGAAACTCAAATTCTGGTTATTTACTAAATAAATATCTTTTTATCACATGCCATGTACCAGACACTGTTATGGCCAAAGATATGAATGTAAAGAAAAACAATTTTTGAAATGGAGCAGGATTAAGGGTTTCAAATTATAAGTATAGGTAAATAGTCCTTGCTTCAAAACCAAGCATTGAGTGAAAACATTCTAGATGTGGCTAGTGGCAGCGATGGTGTTCTCAGGATTTCTTCCATGTTCTTCCTGCTGTTACAGTATAAATTTACTGATTATCCCCAAGTTTGAAACACAGGTCCCCTAATGCTTCTCAAAAAGAAAAAAGAAAGAAATTCTTAGCAAATAAAGTTGGAAAATTCTCTTTTCTTTTGGAGCTTCTCATTATATATTAGCATATTAAAGATTCTAGAGTAAAGAAGTGTCTTTACCTTTGTCTAACCCTGTGTTATCTAACTTAATTCATCTCAAGATCCTCATGTTTTGCAACAGCCATTTACATTCTATAGCACTAGTGCTGCTCAGCACACATTTTTTTAAGAAATGCCCACATAGAAGTGATGGAGGTGTTAGCTAATGCTATGGCGGTAATCATATTGCAATATTAAATAAGTTTACCAAATCGACACATTGGACACCTTAAACGTTCACAATGTTATATGTCAATTATATCTCAATAAAGCTGGGAAAAAATGCTCACATAAAACAAGTTTTTTGAAGTAAAAGGGTGTTAATAGTGAATCCTATACTTTACAATTAATTATTTGAACTGAATTTTAAAAATTGAAAACCCATTACAATTTACATCCTTATTTTAAAAAACCACAAATTTCAAGCCTACGTGTTCAATCTAAATTAAGAATATCTGGAGCAGTATATATTTAAATGGAAGAAATATTAAGAAAAGATAGATGCAATACAAATCAGTTGTAACAAAACAAACATATCTATACTTTAAGAGTCAGCTGTATCAAACTCACTAATCTGAATAAATTTCTTAGAATTTTCAGCATAATAATTTTCATGTTTTTTATTGCATCTAAAATAATGTTAAAATAAATAGTTTAATTAATTATAGATTAAATATTCATGTACATGGAAGTAAATTAATGCCTTCTAATGCAATGGTGTTTTCTGTAGATCAGAGAATGCTAATAATGTGACACTAATTGTAAACAATTCTCTTATACATATTATTTCTAATAAGAAAATAAACTAGTATATGCCATTTTAATAAATTACAATGGTATTTTCCATATATAATTGTTAATACGAAGAATAATTATTGTTTGAAACCTGTTGAAATTCACATTTCCTTAAAATAACTTTAAACCTAATTATTACTTTCTGAGCCTTCTAAAACTTTATTTATTAATGTCATCTACTTACACATAAGCAGAGACATATATAAGTGAAAAATTCCTCTAGAGTATATAGGACTTGATATCAATCTAAGTCCTGGGTAAACTAATTACATTTTATAATAATATAATTTTAATAAATTTGAAAGATACTAAAGTAAACTTTTTGCTAGGGGAAAATTTACGTTTTTGCTTACTATAGTTCCATGCTTGGCTTTTTTTTTTTACTTACAAAAATGTATTTAAAGTATTATTTATTTTTTGGTTTAAACCCTTTTGGAAACATTTCTGATGGGGCATGTTGACAATTTGAAAATAGTATTACTCAAATAAAGATAGTTTCTTTTTTTTAATGTTAGATTTTCCAGATATTTTTGTTAAAAATAATAACAATAAAAATGTTTCTTAGGACTTCTTTAGTTTCTAGAGTAGATATAGATTTGTCCAGCATTGTATTTTAGAGAAAGCACTTATTCTTCTTTCTAGAGATAGCTTGTGCTGTTCACATGACCCTTTTGTGTTTACTCTGATTGTTCCTCACCCCTACCCAGGATCTTAGGGAGGGACTTGTGATGTAGGCCTGGCCTAACAGATTATTGCCAGAGTATGCCTGGCTCATTAATTGATCCAGACAGTTTGCTATCTGGAACTTTTGATAAGCTGTTGTGATCTCTGGGAGCCAAAGACCATGTTAACCTAAAGCTGCTTGAGCCTACTTTTCCTCCAAGAGAGAGATCTTCTTGGAGAATGAAATAAAAAATAAGGAGAGTAAAGAGATAGAGATCAAAACTTACTGGCCTTCTTTTAAAGGACCTAGATCCAGCTGAGACTGAAACTAGTACAAATCTTGGATCGTCCTGCTACATGAACCAAACCAAACCAAACCAAACCAAAACAACTGAACAGATGAACAAGCCATTTGGCTGAAGTTAGGTTTCTGTCATTTGAAATCAGGAGTCCTGCCTGCATAAGCACATCGTTCTATCTGAATATAAAGACTTTGGAAATTGAAAGTAAACTCAATGTGTTTAACAGATATTTACTGAGTTTCCCATATGTTATAGACAACTTTCCAGGCACATGAGATAAAAATGAATAAATAAACAAATAAATAAATAATAACCCAAACCCTGTCATTTAAAAACCTACATTTTAATTGGGGGAGATAGCCAATAAAACATCAAAATAAATTAGTAAATTCTAATGTATCTTCGATGATGATAAATTCTATAAAAAAAAATTTGAGCAGGATAGGAAGATGAGGAACTGCAGAAGGCAGAAATGGGAATGGGTTCTCACAACAAATTAAACTAGGGTAGTCTGAAATGTGCCTCATTGAGAGGATGATTAAACAAAGCTTTGAAGGAAATGAGGGCATTAGGCAAGAAGATACCTGGAGGAAGAGAATTCCAGATAAAGCAAAAACTGAATGTCACCATAAAATAGTGTCTGTTATACCCAAAGAGCAGTAGGGAGGCAAGTTTTTATATTAAGAGTGGCAGAGAGATGGGGTCAGTAGCTCATGGGAAAATTAGGATCAAGTAAATACTTTGGGGAATGAACCAGGGTAGAAAGAAATGCTAATGACAGGAGAGAGAGAGCAAAGTTGTTCACCAGGAAGAGAGAGATGGGGTCTAGTCAACAAGAAGAACCAGCCTTGGACAGGAGATAGAATGGTCAGAAATGCAGAAAAAATGGTTGCTGATACAGACAGGTTAGACAGTGTGGTGGAAGTCAAAGTTCATCAGCTGAGAGAAGATACAGGAGGAAGAATTAGAGGTTCAAGGACACAGGACAAGGTATAAAATAGAGTCTAGGAGATTTGGAAAATAAATAAACTAGGGCATTACAGTGTAACTGCTGGGCTTTGCAAGGGTCTGTTTACAGTTTATTATTTATTAAAACTAAGAGTGGTTGATATAGTTGTTTTCTCCAATTATATTTGGCTATATAGGTACAGGGACAGAGAAGGCAGAAAGTTGAATTTAATCAATGTGGCTTTGCTAAGGGAGCATAACAAATTCATAGAGAGGTAAGTGAGTTAGTTGTGTATTCCAGGGTTGATTATAATGTTGACTGTGAACTTCTAGCTGAGTAAGAAGGCTGTTGGGAACTTGAGGAAATTAAGGTAGTTAGTAAGATTAAGAAACTAAAAGCACCTAGGAAAGTTGAGCAGTGGAGGCCAGTGAGTGGGATGCAATGGAGATTGTGGAGTGCTTGTGGGTATTTCTAATGACAAGATATTGAGTATGAGCATCAGGATATGAGGGAGTATCTGGGGAAGAATGACAGATGTGATCACTGAGAATTAAAGAAAGTGAGAGGTTTATATTGAACTTGTCCCTCGTTCTGGTTGAAATGAGAACATATTGTTGGGTCTGAAATATTCACCTTGGTTGGACCTTGAGATGACTTTGGTAATGGCATCCATGTAAAGCAAAGCAAAAATCAGAAGGAGCCTAAGGTCCTGAGGACTCTGAGGGCAGAAAAGGTTTCCCAGATGACCTAGACTGCCTCCTTCTGCACATTTGTTTCAGCTACTGTTTGTTGATACCTGTTACAGCTCAGCCTGAATATAATTGATATACTGTTAGCCTACTACTCTCCCTTATACCATTTCCTCACCCACCTTATTGTATCTTCCTCATTAGCTTAAATGCCAGAATTAGATTTTTAAAAATCTCTTTCATCCTTTAAGACTCAGAATAAGAGCCAAGCTCTCCATAAGACTCCCTCAGGCAGAATGAACCACTTCTCCTTCTCCTAGCTTACATGTCTCTAAATTCTGAATTTTAAATTTAAATTCTGAATCCCTTATATGCAAAGCATACATAGCCTTGAGTAATCTTTGTGTGTGTCTCAGTGTGGTATTTTGCAGATAGTAAGCTCTCAAATATTGGGTGAATGAATGGCTGATTTGACACCAACCAAGCAGAATGAACTCACCATAGACCTCTGATATAATAAAGGGTAGCTCAGAGAAAGACTTGCTATGGCTCTCACCAGTGCTAGCAGATCAAAAGTGAAACAGACTCTGACTTGACATGTATATCAGGGGGACCTCAGAGAGAGAACTACTTCCAAAGGACAAAACGCATCATTGAGGTTTGCTTCAGAAGCATGACAACTCCAGTCTGTTCCAGGAAGGAAAAAACCTGGCTATGATGAAATGTCAGTATAGAACTTGACCAGGGGCATTTCTGAACTTATAACTATTCTTAGTAGGGTGGTTAGGATAAAAGCAACAGCAGCATAGAACTCTCAATGGGATATTATTAAAAGCCAGTTAATGGGTGTGTGAGAGAAACAGTGTTCTAAGACAAGTCAGAGAAGCCAGTGTGGGCAATCCTTCATCTGAGAATACCTAACTTAAAAATACACATAGATAAAAATAAAGTCACAACTAGAGATGTACCTCTAGTTAGAATCAGCAGAATATTTTGCTAGAGCAATACTATTTAAATGCTATTTGGCTTATCATAATTTTTTTGTGTGGTTTATTCTGGGAATATAACCACCCCCGGGAGATGTAGCGAAAAAAGGGTTCTGAGTTCTAATCAGCTAGTTTCCCTCCAATAACATTTAGCAAAATGCTTGCTGCCTGCTCCACTTGTTGCCTTTAAGACGGCTTTATTTTTGTTTGGTTCTGCAGCACTTTTTCTAATTTGAGTTTTCAATCCCATTTCTATTCCTTGTCAGCTACACTCTGATAGTTCACTGCTCATTCTAGCTTCATTAGCTTTTTTAAAAAAATTTTTACTCTCAAAAGAAGAGGTTTTACTTAGCTCCTTTTGAATGAGAAGATCAGTGTTTCCTTGGGGTTCAAGCTAAAAACTATCCCCACTCCCTTTGGTTAAAGCTACAACACTTCTTGTGAATCATTAATCATATTTTTCTCTCAATCAATGACAATAGTTATAATTTATCACTTAAGGTGGTAGAAACACAGGAATGATCAAATTTCTGTGAAAATCCAAATAGAAACCTATCAATAGAGTATAAATTTTCATAGTTTAAGCTTTAATTATGCACTAGAATTAAGGAGACATTTAGGTAATTAAAGCTCCGAGACTACTATTCCTAGAAAACTTGATTTTTCTCCATCTGCTGCTCCTTGCCACACTTTCTTCATTATTTTATTTCAAAATTGCTTTTCTCAGCTCACTATATTCACAAGACTTGTCTAAGTAACTGAGCCTCAATTTTAAAACACTTATATCAAATTAATTCCTCTAATATTTATTAAGTGCCTTTAGTACGCACCAATTATATTATGCTTCTACTGGTTAGGGAAGGGCGGTGACTTTGGGTTGGAAAAAGACTCTTTTACCTACGTCTAGAGACCTGGAGCTCTCCACAAGCATATTGACAGAAAAGAAGAGATAGGGAAAATTACTAACAAAATATATAATTTTGATCATAGTATTCAAAAGCTGTGCTGGACAGGTTAATTTTTGTAGTATGGCCTACTTAGACAGAATTTGATCTGGATCTTCTAAATAACTAAGAAATTATAAATGCATATATCCCATAATATATGTTCAGCTTTCATTGTGTTTTAACAAAGCCTTATTATTTTTTTCTATCTAATCATTAGACATCCAGAAGCCATTCATTTGTCAAGAAACAGACTAACAAATCACCAGCAGGCACTTTTTATAAGACTATCATATATCTCACAGTTGATGATAGTTTTGTAAAAACATTCCAGAGTCTCTAAGAATTTCATTTATAGCAAGCTGTAATAAAATTAATGTGAGTTATTCTCAGATATATAATAAATAAAGAACATATAAATTGTGGAAGTGAATGCTAATCATATCAGTATCTTTCTAGAAATTCAATAGAAATAAAACAACCAATCAACAACACCCTACCCTTACACACACACACACACACACACACACACACACATTTTACATCATCTGTGTATAAAAAGGCCACAGATTCAACTGAAATTAGAATTTCCCCAGTTGTATTAGTTTACTAGGACTGTTATGGCAAATACCACAGAGTGGGAAGCTTAAACGATAGAAATTTATTTTCTCACAATTCTGAAGGCTGGAAGTCCAAGATCAAAGTGTCCGTAGGTTTGGTTTCTCTCTGTGGCCTCTTGCGACATTTCCTGTGAGCAAGCGCATCCCCGCATCCCCGTGTCTCTTCTGCTTCTTATAAAGACACCAGTCATATTGGCTTAGGGTCCTACCTTTATGGCTCTTTTAACTTTAATTACTTCTTTAAAGGATCTATCTCTAGTCTACAGCCATGCTACCCTGAACAAGCCTGATCCCAGCTGATTTTGGAAGCTAAGCAGGGTTGGGCCTGGTTAGTACTTGGATGGGAGACCACCTATGAAGACCAGGTGTTATAGGTGTAAAAAATAAAAATAAAACAAACAAGTAAACTGACAAGATCCTTGCAATCTGTGAGGTCAATCAAGGGTTGCTTCACCTAAAAACAAACAAAAAACATAAAATGAAAGAAAGAAAGAAAGAAAGAAAGAAAGAAAGAAAGAAAGAAAGAAAGAAAGAAAGAAAGAAAGAAAGAAGAAAGGAAGAAAGAAAGAATCTATCTCTAAATACAGTCATGATCTGAGGACTAGGGTTTTAGAGCTTTAACATATGAATTGTGGATGGGGAACACAATTCAATGCATAACAATGATTCTTTGAATTGACCAGTAAATCAATGAACCTTTATAGGCAGTTTTAAATATTAAGTTGTAATAATATATCATGGTGTATTGCTACCATCGTACTGAACTGCAGAGGTGAATGAATGACCCCCTTGAAATGCATGATCTCTGTCTTTGACAACCCACAAATGTTTAACATAAAAGGAGATTGGATTCTATATTTCTAGAATGAGAGAGAAGTTCATTGTGCCTTACTGCTGTAAGATGTGCCTATACAACACCTATCCTATCCTAATGCTTACTAGCTGTTTCTAGCACTTACTTGCTTTCTAAAGGGAGAATCTGTCAAGATAAAAAGAGACATTTAGCTGAGAAGTATAATTTGTGGAATTTAGTGCACATTAAAACTACTGGGCAGCAGTGTGACTGGGCACCTTGGTGTGGTGGGATACAGCAATGAGGGGGTAGGGATGGAATCAGGTGGTGGGGAGGAGTGGAATATAAATAAACTTGGGTCTGAATCTTAAATCTTCCTGATTGCATGACTTTGATCAAATGAAGTTTCAGTTTTTATTGTATTACATCGATATGAGAAATGATAAATTTCTAGAATAACAGTAGTCAAAAGTGAGTTCATTATTTCACTTAGCCCCATCTTAATGGCAGTCTATATTTACTTCTTAAGTATTTTGTAATAATCTCCCTTCATTAACTGTGAATTATAAGCATTTTTTAAGTGTCTACTGTTTATGAGTGCTAAGCAGACTGTTGGATATATAAAGCAAACAAATGTATACCTTCTATTCTCAATAAGTTTATATGTTCTATTGATGAAAAGCACATATAAATAGTTTTCAACATATTATATTACTTACATTGAACATTTACATGTAGTACCTAAATTAAATTCAAATAACTCAATAAATACTAGAGTGTCTACTCTATTCTAAGCCCTTTGCTAGGAGCCTAGATTATGAAGATTGTAGCACTTGGAGAAGAATTATTGTCCTTTTTCGTATTCAAAGTGCTAGTATTACAAATAAAAAATTTTTTTTCTAAACTCGTATATGTCAGATAGTTTGTTCTCTATTTGTACCCTAATCTATAACTGTCTTACAGTTATAAACATATAAGCAAGTCATTAATAATATCCTGGCTCTATCTAAATGTCTCTGGGCATGGACATAACGCAAATTGACACTAATCACATAATTAAACAAATTTGTACCATTTTTATTTCATTAAAATCTTTTAATCATTTCAAAATATTTTATGGTGTTAAGATATTTATCAAATCCCACTGCATTTCTGGCAATATTTATTTTATATGGATTTGCTCCTAAAATAGTCTATGAAGCACTATAGTAGAAATTAACAGTACTTTCAATATGTTAATGACCTTCATTCAAGTTGCACTTTACAGAAATTGTTTTCTGCCATAGGAAATATATCAACAAATGACTTCTTGAATATAGTGGCTACTAATCATTCATTCAATCATTCAGTAAACACTTTTTCAATATCACTTACTATTTTTTTTGGAAACTATGGTGCCCTTTTCTGTTGACTGAAAAATGGGCAAGATAGGGAATGGTATCTGCTTTCATAAAAAGTACAGTGATTTTTTTAAAATTTTTAAACAACCATTGAATATAACTATTGAAAGATAATTAATAATTTAACATAAAGTATTTGAATTATGTAATTCATTTAATAAATTTAGTATTTTCAAATTAACTTAATCCTTGCTTCTTTTTCTTACTCCCTTCAATCTACACTAAGCTATTTGCTTGTGATCTTGTACACAATTCAGTATTCAATATGCCTAGCAAATGATGATATGTTGTGAATGACAGATACACCCAAGCCAAGTCATTCATTTCTCAGCTTTAATTCCAATGTGAATGCTTTTTAACAAGACTATAAAATTATCACAGAAATTGACTAAATGTTTGAAGTATATTAAACTTATCTAATAGGGTTCATAAACTTTGTTTACATCTGTAAGATCCATGCATATGAAGAGCCTAATATGAGAAAGGGAAATTGAAAAAATAGATTTCTTGTCTTTCATTTCCCAGAATTTGTTATAAAATTAATCAAAATGCATTTAGAGAATTAAAAGAGGATTAAAATGAAAGCCTATACAATTTATTTTAAAGTTGAATTGTTTTTGCTTTTGTTCTAACATAAATCCATACAAGAAATAAAAAATGTTCTAGTGGTTAACATAAAAGTCATATAATTTTGTTTGGGACAGAAATGTAGAATGGCATTAATGAAAGAGCTATAAAACAAATATTATAAGAGTACAGAGTAGCTATTTGATTAGAAATTGATTTTAGAAGGTTTGACCTACTTTTCTATGAATTAAATGCAACACCCTGAAGGTATTTTGAATGCATACAGTACTTTTAGAAATACAGTTATCTATATTTTTCTTTAAAATCTTTAATGCTGTTTCTTAATGCTATATTTTGAATTTTGTGCTCTTAAAAAACTCTGTCATAGACAAAAGCATATAGTTAGGACAGGTAAAACAGAATGAGTAAATTATGAAAAGTACAGATTACTTGAAAGAATGTTATAAAAAGCCTTATAAGAAACATTAATAAACTTCTGGAAGGATTTTTGTTGAATCTTCTTATTCAGTTTGCCCATACCTGGGAGCATAGGAGTTAGCTATTGTACAAGTTCAAGTAAAATATTAGGTTCTTACTTGATTATGTTCACAGTTAAAGGAGAACAGTATATTTATGTCCCTGGAAGATGGCCTGCTTGCCTCTCAAGAGGTCTCATGAATTGAAATTTATTACCTGATTTTATCAATATGTCAAAAGGAGATTCATTTCTTTGCGATGGACTCATTATCCAACCCCCGAGACAGATGTAAAAAAACATACTGCCAATTTATTTCATTCACAATGAAAAGTCCAATTGTCACAGAAACTAAAATCCTTGTCATGAGTCATATAATTTTCTCTCCGTAGGCAGAATTACTAGAGGGCCAAATTATAATCAAAAGTTTTCCTGGTGGTTATGTGCTTTAAGACATTGTTTAAATCAAAGGTAGTCCTAACTTTGGTTCTTTTAAAATATCAATTAATTTGAAATTTCATGATGCCAAGAAAACTGAAGATAATTCAAAATGTAATTATGCTGCTCCACTTTCTATTCAAAACAACATTACAAATATCAATCAACAGTAAAATAGATAAATACATTATTGCATATTTATACTATATAAATCATTGACAATAAAAATGAATGAACTAAAGCTACATATAACACGATGAATCTCACAAGACAGAAAATGTTACATGTACTAAAATTCCATTTTAATAAAAGTAAAAACAGAAAAACTATATATTTATGGAACACATACTTAGGTATTAAAACTTACTTTGTAGGTAAAGTGAGTAAAAAAATAATCATTACAAACATTAAGAGAGCAGTTACCTCTTGTGAAAAAGAGTCTGTGGTGGGGATATGTATGTATGTTGGCAATGCTCTTTTTCCTTTTTAGCTAAGTATGATTTACATGGATATTTGCTAAACTGCACATTTTTTGTTTTATGTTCTTTCTCTATGCTTTAGTTTGAGCCATGTAAAACTGACCATTTTTTGATATGTAAAATAGCGATTCATATAGTTTGACCTAATAAGTTATATTTCATTAATTAAAAACCATATTACTTAATATAATGTCTGTATTTATATGGATAGTTAGGTAAATAAATAATAGGTATGTATATATATGAGTTTGTTGTATACACATATATTTCCTTGCTCTGTCAGTTGAGAGGGCCTAGACACTCCTGAAGCAATGAGCATTTCTAGCACAATGATCTTGGTCTCTAATATCATTCTCTAATAAAAAGAACCAGGGCTCCTTGGAGAAATGGTTAATTATAAGACCGAAGCAGGAAATATACAAGATAAGCCTAGAGTATCTTGTGGTGTCAGAACATAAGGAAATGTTCATACACACACACACATACACACAATGATGGGAGTAAGTCAAAGGGACAAGCAGAGACAACTGAAATAGCTCTCAATGGCCAAAACTGAAACAATCTGAACAGCAAAATAAATAAAGTAGGATTGGATTATAACCATGACTATAAAATAAATATGCATGATCCATACCGATATAAATTAATTATTGAATAAATAAGTAAATGGGGGAGAATAAATAAATAGCCCATATAGAAGAATTACAAATACTTTATACAGATACTCTGCCGTCAAGGAGGGGAAGCATAACTTCCCACTCCTTAAGTACTGCACGCAATGTTTTAAGACATTGTTTAAATCAGAGGTAGTCTTAATTTTGATTTTTTAAAAATAGCATTGAATTTGATCCCTTGGCTTGATGATCAAGGTCAACACCAAGAGTGATAAGTCGTGTGTACAGAAAACACTATTGATGTGATGTGATGAGAATGGCACTTTATCCCTGTGTCCTTCTTCCCCTAAACTCATAAGCTGTCTAATTATGAGGGAAAAAAAAAATCACAAAAATCTCAACTGAGGGATATTCTACAAAATAATTTATCAGAACTACTCAAAACTGTCAAGATCATAAAAAGTCTGAGAAACTGTCACAGCCAACATTAATCTAAGAAGAGATGATGACTGAATGGAATGTGATATCCTGAATGAGATCCCGGAACAGAGGAAGGACATTAGGACAGAAAAACTAATGTAATCTGAATAGAGTATGGACTTTAATTAATGATAATGTACTAACATTGGTTTATTGATTGTGACAAATGTACCATTACTAATGTGGGTGTGTTAATGGGAGACTCTAGGTGTGGAGTTTATGTGATCTCTCCGTGTTCTTTTTGCAATTTTTCTGTAGACCTAAAACTGTTCCAAAATAAGAGTTAAAACAAATTGGCATGTTTTCTTTCCCCCTGCCCTCAAATATCTGAGCAAATTAATACTTCTAATCTTTGAAGATAATACACAAAAGGCATTGCCCATAATTGAATATATTTTTCAAAGCAGGGAGATGTCCTGACCTCATTTGTAATTTATTTGATTGGCTGTAGTGAAGTCCAATTAAAACTCCATTATAATACAATGGGCAGAACACTTACTAATCCTTGTAAGTAAAATTAAACAGTTCAGTTCAGTCAAATCACGGTCAAAAGGGGCTGATAACATGGCATTTATCATAAGTCATATTCATTCTGAGAGATGGACTGACTGATCTGGAGAGTTTGCCTGTGATACTGGGATTGGGAGAAATAGGAATTTTAGTGTCTCTTCATTGGCTTAGCAATATTGAATGAAAGTAAATATTTCTAGGCTCCAAAGCTTCTAAATAAAAATATTCAGCTATTGGGACTAAAGCCAGTTTTTTTACTTACAAATGAAATTTTCTGTACCTATGTGGGGAACGGTTAAAATATGCTGCAATTTTTCAAATTCTCATCAATTGATATTCTGTCTCCTTAAACTGCTGCTAGGAGTTTGGGAAGCGATGCCTCAGGCAGGTGGCCAGAGTTTATCATTATTGGATGTGACTGTGAGGACTGAAAAAGTCTCAGATAAATTTATTTTGGTGGAAGACATACAGTGAGATTGAGGATGCTTATATGCATATTGTCAGAGGATAAATGCATAAATAGGCAAGTTCCAATCAGAGCCAATCAAAGTGGTGCAGAATTATCTAGACACAAAAATAGCCTCTTCGTTTTGCACTGGTAAGACTATAGCTGAGTCCTGTGCCCACTTCAGTACAACACTTTAAAATGGCCACAGACACACTGACCTGTGTTCAAGGAAAGCAAATGGAGAGATGAGAGAACTGGAGCCATGATATTATATGAGGAAACATGAGATATCTTCAGCTAAAGGAAAGGCATAGTTTCTATTTTCAAGTTTCAAACTTTTATTAGGAAGAAGGATTGGACAGAAAACAGATTTTGGAATATTGTAAGGAGGCAATTTATAATAGGGAGATAGGCTAGCTATCCTACAAGGCAGCCTCGTAGGATAGTCTTGTCTCTGAAACTTTCTGGGCAGAAGCTAAAAACTTCCTGAGAAAGTTAAAGAAAGAAATTACTCATTACATAGCTAGGTATTGGCATCAATAAAAAAGAGAAGTATGAGAAATGCAGGGCAGGAGATGAGAAGGCATGCTCTGTGTCCAGAGGTTGCTGTGAATGGGCAATCCAGCAACCATGACTCACAAGGGCAAGGCAACTAAGGATATTGTATTAGTCAGGGTTCTCCAGAAGACAAATTCTAAGATCTGCTGTCAACAAACTGGAAACCCTGGAAGACCCTTTAAAAAAGCAGGAGAAAAAATCAGTGTCCCAGCTTGAAAGGTGGTCAGGCATGGGGGCATTCCCTCTTATTCAGGGAGGCTTAGCTTTTAGTTCCACTGAGGACTTCAACTACTTAGATGAGACCCACCTACATCAGGGAGGGCAATCTACTTCACTCAGTGTATCAATTTAAATATTAAGTTCATCTAAAACTCCCTCACAAAAACGCCCAGAATAATGTTTGCTCAAATACCTAGGAACTCTATGACCCAGTCAAGTTGACACATGAAATTAACCATCACAGATACAAAACATCAGAAGATGAGGTCTTGATAGTGTAACAGTCAAGAGTCCTAGACCAGCTGAATTGGCATAGAATGAGAGAAATATAAAGTGTATGATGGAGGAGGGAAGTGCTGAATATCAGCTATGGATTTGGGACAAGCTAGGCAAGAGGGTCTCTTGTTAACAATCTCAAATCCTTTCAGGTATTGTGGCTGGCCACCACCAGAAATGTTGCACTTAATAGTGGGTACAAGTGGATCTGAAAAGTGAAAGGAGTGAACTCTTGTGCAACACATCAAATCCTCTTAGCCGTTCTCTTACGCCAACCACTGTTGTGAAGACCAGTATTACATCAGTTCATGCAAGTACGACATGACAGCTTCATGGGCTTCTTTGATGCCACAGCTTAGAATGCCCACAGCAACCTATGCAACACCCATGTGTGCATAAACTAGAAAAGCAGGGGAGACCTGTGGGGTGCAGAAACTGATGGATCAATGCTTATCTCCTTTATTTTCCTCATGAGATGTGCTTCATACATCTCTTCAGAAGAATTCTCAGAATTGAGCATTAGTCTCCAATAGTTGTGGCCAACTTTCAGACACATTCATCACTATTTTATTCACCTTGACCTTTACTGCTGTTTCCTGAAATCACTTTCCAAACAAACCCTATGAGGCAAGCCTTTGCCTCAGGCTCTGCTTTTATAGGAAAGCCTGGCTGAGACATCACCTTAATCCTCAAAATTCTCAAACTGATTTCCTTATTGTTTTAGGAATATACGCATCCTACATTTGCTTCAGGCATTTCACCATCTGCATGCTTCTTCAGTTTCTGAAGAAAAATCATGTCCATACTAAAGAAAAAATGATCTAAAGAGGGTGAGAGCAAGAACAATTTGCCTTCACAGGTTCCTTTTCAACTGACCTTTCCACTAGCTTAGATGTATTTGTGGTGGGCACTGCACAAATACAACTCATTATCTTTTCTCCAGAGGGGCTAGAGTTTCTAAGTTTCTGATATCCTTTTAACAGTCCTGCCCTAATAGAGTTTGAGCCAATGAATGTGTATTTTGAGCTTTCTATCACCCAGGCACTCCTTGCATTATTCCCAAACTCCAGAAATAAGTAATATAGGACCTACCCTGAAAGTTTGGTACCATTCTCTTTTAATGTATTCTGGTTAACATATTAAGGCAGGAATGAAAGTTCAAGCTGCAGAGCTTATAAAATTAATATTTTTGTTAAAGTTTCCAACATTGCAATTTAGGGAGAGAAGGGCTTTACATTTTTCTGTAGGTATGTTGGTACCCACCAAAACATTGTCTACTTTATATTCACAGATGTCTTTCTAACATGGTTGCTGTTCTCAAGTCAAGGATTAGCATCGATGCTTATAGCAAATAGTCAAAAATAGAATCCTATTATATAACCACAAAATATGGAAATTTGGAGTGAAGATGGCATACATATCAGATTTGAGAGATATCCAAGTATAAATGCCTCATATTTATGCTGTACACAAAATATTCTTTCAAGGGGAATTCTGTGCAACTGAACTGATCAGCAATATTTGCATTTAAAACTGATGTTCTTATAGCATAATTATTGTAAGTATGCCATATACAAAATGAATGCCTCTAAATGTAGTATCAAATTCTTAAAGATTCCAAACTGACTTCTCAACTTGTTTAGTATACTTACGGGATATATTGACTTAAAGCTTGGAAATGAAAGGCAGAAACTGGTTTTCAGTTAATGTGTTATACCAACTAGAAGTGCTGAGTCAGTAAAAATCAAACCCTAAAATTCATAATTAGTTAGTTGTCCACTGAGCTCCATGACAGTGAGTTTTAGGAATGTCAGGGTAAGAAAAGTTGATATCCACAAGTCATAAAAATATATTGCTGTGTTTTTATACTTTGGAAAGTAATTTCAGTTTTCTGCCAAGAGTTATGCCTAGCAATATTTAAGCTAAATATTTCAGGTTATAAACTAAATATTTTTGGGTGTTCTCATTAGAATAATTTTAGTTAAAATGTCCTTGGCTTAAACACCAGATTTTAAAATATTAATAAAAAACTATTTAAATGAAACTCATAGCGGAACATTTGAAACCCAAGTTATAATTAAATATTAAATTCTAACTTAAGGGAAAAGAGCTCATGAAATTTGACTATTACTGTGATCTATGAATGGAAATTTAGCAGCATTAATTTTCCTTCTCCCTTCCCTGCCTCCCACACTCTCTTCTTCCCACCCTCTGTCCTGCTCGGTACCTTAAACAATAGAGATTTTCTAACAGTTTGGAGGCTGGAAGTCCAAGATTAAGGTGCTGGCAGAGGTGACTTTTCCTGAGCCCTCTCTCCTTGGCTTGCAAATGACCACCTTTTTTGCTGTGTCCTCACATAGCCTTTCTTCTGTTTTCATGCATCTCTGGTGTTTCTTTTTCTTCTTATGAGGATATCAGTCCTATTGGATTAGAGTCTCATCCTTTCTAAAGGTCCTATCACCACATACAGCCACACTGGGGGTTAGAGCTTCAACATGTGAATTGGATGTAGGGGACATAATTCAATCTATAATATATATGTGAACAGGATATCATTGATGATTTTCTATTCCTTTATGACTAATACATAATCTTCTTCAGCAAATTATAAAATTGGAGAAGTTAATGCAATAGAATTCTTACTGAAGAAAAAATTTAATGTTCTAAATTATATATATAAATGTTCTAGATTATATATGTTCTAGATTAAATATAGGTTCCATCTTGGCTAATTTGTGAATTAGGTAAAATTTGCTTCTAATGTTCTTCCTCTCTTTGTTCATCTATGTACCTTTTTTCAACATTGGTCTCTCCAGTAAACTTATTCTACCAATTCCTTCTTTTTCTCACACTCGACTATCCTGCTTTCCTACTGAGGGCCAATTTTTGCCCAGCCTCTATCAGTGCCTGCCCATTAAAAAAAAAAAAAAAAAAATCCAGTGGAAACAAATAAGTTTCTATTTTACTAAATTATTTAGTACTGTTTGACATTGTTGACCACTCTCTCCTTCCATCAGTTTTGTTTTTCATATACACTCTGAAATTTCCCCAAATCTTTTTATCTGTAGTTCAGACATCTACTTAAATTCCAGACACACATAACAAATTGACTGCTAGACATTTCCACTTGGATATCACACAGATACTTCAAATGCAACATATTCAAAACCAAGATTATTATTTCTCATCCCTCTCCTACCCAATCTTCACGTTTATGTCTCAGTTGCCCACTCATTAACTTTTTATTCAGTTTCCCAGTCACATCTTTGACTCCTCTCTCTTTCTACATTCAATCTGTCTATAATGTACATTTCCCCGCACATTTTACATCCTTGAAATTGTGGTGCTTCTAACAATCAATGGTGTATCATATTTTATTAACTGGCAGAATTTTCCTTTCTAGTGTTATATAAAATGATATATTTTAAGTCGATGGAGTTATAGATTCCATGAAATATAATATTGTCACATCTAGTAGATTGTACGACCTCATATCTTTGAAATATGTCCACTTTTCTCCACTTCCTCTGCTACTTCTCAAGGTCATACTACTATCATTTCTCCTGAGGATTATTGGAAGAGTTTTTTCACTTCTGGTATTGTTCACTAACCACCAGGGTTACTCTCCACCTCAGTCGCATACTTTGAAACTAAAAAGATCTTTTCAAGCGAAACTTTGATTTTGTCTTTCCCAGGCTTAAAACATTTTAATGACTTTCTGTCGTTCACAGAGTGAAATCCAGACATCTTACTGTGGTTTACAAGCTTCTGCATCAATTTAACCTATTCATAACTCTCAAGTTCATCACTCAGCATTTTATCTCATTTTGTGATCTGTGGACTCACTGAATCCATTCCAATGTTTCAAGCCTGCCTTTTTTCTTGTCCTCAGAGACTACACACACTAGCTTCTCACCTCACTCCCCTTTCCCTGGCTAACTATTATTTATCTCTCAGGTTTCAGCTTAGACGTTAGTTCTTTCATGAAATTCCCTTTACCGCCCCACGTCTGAATTAAGGATACCTCTTCTACAACATTTGATAATTCTCCAGTCAGCACTTACCTCTGTTTGAATTGCCTATTTGTCTGTGAGATAGGATAAATTGTGTATTTATTACTGTGATTTGTATCTTCTCTGCTTCATTGCCCTTCTCCCAGTAAGAAACTCCATCCCTTGCATATTCTTTCCTTTAGGCATTTTTTCAAGGCTAACGAAGCTTATCTTTTGCAAAACCTAAACTCACTGGAGAGATTAAGGTAAAAATGACTTCAGGATGGGCTTGAAAATTAAGGAGATTCCTCTCTGTGGATGCTGCAGGAAGTAGGGACTTGTTCCTTATTCTCTAAAAGCATCTAAGAAATGTGCCAAGATTTCAGAAGCTTGCACTGTTATACTCAGGGAAGCTACTTCCTAGACATATGGGTCTCCACTCTCATTTAAAATTCTAAAGATAATAGATACAGATGCATCAGAGTGAATGGCATGAGGTGGGGGACCACATGAATGAGCCAATGGGAACTAGTACATGTGGCTGGATGAAGATAAGAGGGATATCTCTGGACATAAGGTGAGGAGCTGGATGACTGATATGGAGCTTTTAGCCAGACTGGTAGGGTAAGGATTATAAAACAGATTTAGGCTGATTAACGAAAATTAAGGAATGCTATATATCTTCTATGGCCAGGTTTGTGACTGAGATTCAGTCTCATAATAGCTGTTTCCTCTACCACATTTTCAGGGCATTTCTCTTCTACTCCTTTATCTTGTTATTTATTTATGTATGTATTTATCATTAATTAATTAATCAAATGCTTTTCTGAATTTATTGATACGAACATGTGATTTTTCTTTTTTAGTCTGTTGATATGACAGGTAAAATTTAGTTGATTTTTAAATGTTGAACTAGCATTGCTTACCTGGAATAAATCCCACTTGTTCTTGGTGTATAATTCTTTTTACATTTTTTTTTTGAATTCTATTTGTTAATATTTTGTTGAAGATTTATGTTCAAAAGAGATATAGTCTGTAGTTTTCTTATACTGTCTTTTTTTTTTTTGTATAAAGGTAATGCTGGCATCACAGAATGAATTAGGAAATATTCACTCTGTTCCTATTCTCTGAAAGAGATTGTGGAGAACTAGTATAATTTCTTCTCTAAATAGATAGAATTCACTAGTGAACCCAGCAGGGCCTGGTGCTTTCTGTTTTAAAAGGTTATTAATTATTGATTCAATCTCTTTAATAGATATAGGTCTATTCAGATCATCTGTTTCTTCTTGTGTGAGTTTTGGCAGATTGTGTCTTTCAAGGAATTTTTTCATTTCATCTAGGTTATCATATTTGTGGGCATAGAGTAAGTCAATTTAGTTAATAGTGTTGATCATCAGCTCACTGCAGTTCTGTTTACATATTTTCAGTCATTTTTTTCTCTATGTTTCATTTTAGATGGTTTACATTGTTATGTCTTCAATGTTTAATTGATCACTATCTAATTGTTTCTTCTGCAATGTTTAATCTGCTGTTAATGTCACCTAGTGTATTTTCAAAATTAATTTTTAATTTTTAGAGCAATTTTAGTTTCATAGCAAAACTGAGCAAAACGTATAGAGAGTTCCTACATGTTAATCCCTCTCTCTCTTAGCCTCCCCACCATCAGTATCTCTTTACAGTGCAGTACATTTGTTACAATTAATGAATCATCATTGACACATCATTATCAAAAAATCCATTGTTTACATTATGGCTCATTTTTTTCTTTTTAGCCCCTGTGGCTTTTGACAAATGTATAATGACATGTACTCACCCTTATTTACTGTTTCATATAGATTAGTTTCATTTCTTCAGAAAACCCCTGTGTTCTGCCTATTCTTTCTATGTATCCCTTTCTGCCTCCTCGGCCTTGCCGCACCCAAGACCTTGGCAACTACAGATATTTTTTAATTGAGCTATAATTGATATATAATACTGTATTAGTTTTAGGTGTACAATATGATTTGATATATATATATATATACACATATATATGTACATATATATATAATGCAAAATGATTACTACAATAAGTTAAATTAATATCTACCACCACACAGTTACACATTTTTTTTTCTTTTGATGAGAACTTTTAAGATCTACTCTCTCAGCAACTTTCAAACACAGTCATGCCTCATTTAACAATGGGGATACATTCTGAGAAATGTGTCATTGTATTTTGCAAACATCAAAGATTACGCTTACACAAAATTAGATGGTACAGCCTATTACACACCAAGGCTATATGGTATAGACTATCACTCCTAAGCTACAAACAGGTACCGTATGTTACTGTACTGCATACTGTAGGCAACTGTAACATCATGATAAGTATGTGTGTATCTAAACATATTTAAACATAGATAACTATTTTTATATAAGTAGAAAGAGTAGATGCTAAAGTAAGGATAAATATTATAGTATAGTAAATATATAAACCTGTAACATAGTCATTTATCATCATTATCAAGTATTATGTACTGTACATAATTGTAGGTGCTATACTTTTATGTGACTGGCAGCACAGTAGGTTTGTTTATACCAGCATCACCACAAACACGTGAGTAATGCACTGAGCTAAAACATTACCATGGCTATAACATCACCAGGCAATAGAAATTTTTCAGCTTCATTATAATCTTATGAGGCCACTGTTGTGTATATGGTTCATCGTTTACCAAAAACATTATTATGTGGAGAATGAGTATATACGAGAAAGTATTGTTAACTATAGTCGTGCATATAAGTACATTATTTTGTAACTGTAAGTTTGTACCTTTTAACCACCTTCAGCCTTTTGCCCATCCCCCACCCTTGCCTCTGGCAACCACCAATCTGTTCTCTTTATTTATGAGTTCATTTTTTTTTAAAAAAAGATTCCACATATAAGTCAGATCATACAGTATCTGTTTTTCTCGGTGTGACTTATTTCACATAGCATCTGCTCCTCTATCTTGAGGGCTTTTTTTGTCCTCCCTTCAATTTCTTTCTGTCTCAAAGAATATTATAATCCTTTATCTCAGAGTTAAAAATATTTTACAAGATTGAAGAGAGATTCAAGGGTATTCCCTGGTTCCAGACATACTTCTCCCTGACTGGAATGAATCCTGGAACAGAAAATGGACACTAGTGGTGAAACTGGTGAAATTTGAATAAGCTCTATAGTTTAGTTACTAATACCATATCAATGTTAATTTCCCAGTTTGGGTAATTTTACTAGTCACATAAGTTGCTAACATTAGAGGAAGCTGAGCGAAGAGTATATACGAACTCTGTGCTATTTTTAAAAAATTTCTTTGATAGCTATAAAGCTTTTCAAATTTTTGATCAGATTTTGTGTTGTTTTGGTTTTTAAATGATAGTTTTATTGAGATATAATTCATACACCATAAAATTCACTCTTTAAAAATGTACAATTTGGAACTGTGCAACTGTCACGACTATCTAATTTCAGAACATTTTGTCACCTCAAAAACAGATCCTATACTCATTAGCAGTCATTCATCCTCCCCCTCTTCCAACTCTGCCCCCTGGTAATCATTAATTTAGTTTCTATCTATGAATTTGCCTGGTCTTGACATTTATATAATGTGTCTTTTTTTTTTTTTTTACTGGTTTCTTTCACTTAGTATGATGTTTTCAGGATTAATCAATATTGTAACATGTCAATATTTCACTTCATTTTATGGTTAATATACCACATTTGTTTATCTATTTATCAGTTGATGGGCATTGGGATGTTTCCATTTTTTTGGATGAATAATGATACTATAAACATTCATGTGAATGTTTTTGTGTGGAGCTATGTTGTCCCCTTTCTTGGGTATATAACTAGAAGTAGAATTGTAAGTTCATGTGGTAATACTATGTTTAATACTTTAAAGTTCTGTCAAACCATTCCAAAATGGCTGCATCATTTTATATTTATTTCCACCAGCAATATAGGAGTTCCAATTCTACATACCCTCCCAAACACTCGTGTGTTTGTCTTTTCAATTTTAGCCATCCTAGTGGGTATGAAGTGATAGCTCATTGTGGGTTTGACTTGCATTTCCGTAATGACTAACGATGCTGAGTATCTTTTCATGTGTTTATTGGACATTTGCTTTTTTTTTTTTTTTTGGAGTAATGGCTATTCAAATTCTTCACCCATTTTTAAATAGAATTATTTATATTTCTATCTTTAAGTTGTAAGGATTTTTTTTATATATTCAAGGCACAATTCCCTTATCTGATAAATAATTTGCAAATATTTTCTCTCCCATGAGTTGTTTTTTAATTTTCTTGATGGTAGCCTTTGAAACACAAAAGTTTGTAACTTTGATGCTGTCCAATTTATCTATATTTTTCTTTTCTCATTTGAGCTTTTGGTGTCTTATTAAAGAAACTATTGCCTAATCCAAGCTCATATAGATTTACTTTTATCTTTTCTTCTAAGTGTTTTATAGTTTTAGCTATTACATTTAGATCAATGATTCACTTTGAGTTAGTTCTTATACAGTATATGGTGTGAAGCAGGAGCTCAATTTCATTCTGTTGCATGTGGATATCCAGTTGTTCTATTGCCATTTCTGGAAAAGCTCTCTGTGCTAGTTATTTTATTTTATTTTTTTATTTTATTTTTTTTAGGCGAGGCAACCCTTGGTTGACCTCATAGATTGCAAGGGCCTTGTCAGCTTACAATCCCTTATTTTTTATTTTTTACGCCTACAGCACCTGGTCTTCATAGGTGGTCTCCCATCCAAGTACTAACCAGGCCCAACCCTGCTTAGCTTCCGAGATCAGGTGGGATCAGGCTTGTTCAGGGTGGCATGGCTGTAGACTCTGTGTTATATTTGCAAATTTTTCTGTAAGTGCAAAGTTATTTCAAAATAAAAAGTTTTGAAAAAGATTCAAACAATTGTTTTTTGCTTTTGGTACTACCTCGTGGTTTTGCCATTCTATAATCTAATCTCCCCAGTGATTTTAGGAAGCACAAAATCATGAGAGTATCTAATATTGGCAACGATAAAAGGCTACTCTTACCAAGCTTCTCAAAGCTGCTAATGTTAAGTTTACCAGTATGTATTTTTGCCTATGTGTCTACTGGGCTATCCCATGAAAAGGGAAGGAAGGGAAGAATCCTCCATTCTCGTATAATAAATCCATTCCCACAATCCCTCCTCTCTGAGACTTTCCATCTGTTTCTTAATGTTCTATCAAAGCAATTCTCTAATTTTCATCTCATGATAGCCCATTGTCATGTACAAGCTTCAAAAAACCATACCAGCAGGGTATTAGGCCATGTTGCAAGTACTCTTGCCATAATGTTAAACACTGAATTATTTCATTAAATTATCCCTTCACCATCCTGTATTCTGTATCTACCCCAGTTTAAAGCCATCTCATACATTCTTGAGGATCCTGCTGCTACATATTAGCTAGGTGTTATGTTTCCTTCATTTTATAAACATTTCCTCCTATACTCTAGATTGTTCCTGTTCAGACTGTGCTGAGTCCTGACCTTGGTTATTTTCCTGGAGGTAGTGGGGAACGCTGGGAGCAGATGTTGAGGATAAGCATTACATCTGAAGATATTTACCAAATGTTTAGATTTCCAGGCAAGGGGAGGCTACTCTCCTTTATTCGGAACTAGGTGCCTTAATTAAATAAATAGATCATTTAGTCATCAAGTACTTTTGAGTAATTACCACTGCCAGGAACACTTCTGCTTGTTTTTATTTTTTGGAGATTCATCTCTCCTATTAGAGGCAACAGATTTTTTTTCCCTGTCTGCCAAAATTCTCTAAGAACAATTAACTAGTGATTTCATCTTTTGTAACTGGGTTTAATCAGTGGTTTAAACTTTAGCGTTAATGAATGTAGCCCTTAGAGGAGAACAGGAAATCAAATACAAATGTGGTTTTATCAGTATATTTGGTAAGACCTTATCCCTGGTCACTCTGTAGCTATTGCTATTAGCTCAGGGTGTATGTTGTGTGTTCATTAAACAAGCAATCATGTAACAGAAGAAAATTGGTTGAAGAAAAGAAAAAAGGATATACGAAAATCTCATTAAACATATAATTACTAAACTGATATGGAAAAGACATCGGAAAGCCAATACTATCAAATACTGATAATACAGCTATTCAAAGTTAATTCTGGAAGTGTGCTAGCTTTAGAACGCCTTTTTACTCTTTCACCATATTTCTAGAATTATCCTTACATATTGAAAAAGAGATGGAGAAGGAAAAATTACTCTCTAACCTATCCTATATTGGAGAACCAAAGAGAAGAATTTTAAAAAAGGATATTTAATGTTATCTTTCCTTGTCCTCAATAATCTAAGAAAAATGATAATGGAAAAAAGTGCTAGTATTCTTGACTTATTTTTGACCCACAGGAATAATTTTCTTTTAGTATAGGATGCACACTTGTTTTTTTCCTGTGTACTTAAATTGGAAAATTAATCATAACTTATGCAATAAGCAGTTTCTCTTTTGAGCTATAGGGCTGCATTTGTGGCTATATTTTAGAGAGTTCAAAAGATTTATTTTTCTGTTTTTGTTTCTGGTTGTTGTCAAAAGTAATTCTCTTTACCACTCTGGCTCACACTGAAGTTTTCTCTTCAACCAACTTTTGAAAGCACCATAGGTGGAAGGGCAGCAATGTCAACTACAGTAGCTTACAAAGGATATAAATGTGAATAGCATCTCTCGCTTCATAAACAATTTAATTGGAAATTGTTTTCTCTCCCTGCAACCCTACACCCTTCTGGTTTGTATGCTCTTAATCTCAAGAAAAAAATAATAATTTCATCAGGCTACACAACAATGGTCCAGAGAGAAAGAAGTCTGTCCAGATCCAGTACTGGGGCATTTTCTAATTTTGCCATATCCTGAAATGGTTAATATTTTTAATTACATTAACACATTTTTTTTCCTAAAAAAGGAATGAAAAACTATAGCAATCACAAGCTAGCAAATCTACCAAAAACTCAAATCTTTTAGAAATAAGAATTTATGTTACTCTGCAAAAGCACACTGACCAGCTGAGATACTGAATAAAAAAAAAAAATGGAATGTAAATGGGAAGTGGAAAATAAAATTAATATTAGTAATTTATTCCAGATAATAGGAACTAAGTGGCATACCCAGAATATTTGCAATGCAGAGCAGAGAATTTATCAATATCTGCCACGTGGTTGAAAGCCTCTAAAATGGCCCTCAGTGATCCCTGCCTCTTGGTAGTCATATTATTGTGTAGTCTCCTTCCACATTGTATCAGGGTTGGTATGTGTGACTGACAGAACATAACACAAGTGATGCTATATACTTCCAAGTTTAGATTATTAAAAAACAAAACAAAAAGCAAACAAACAAAAAGCATGGTTTCTGTTACAGATTACTTGCTCTGGGGAAAGCCATGTGGTAAATATTCTAAGGAGAAGATAACATGGCAAGAAACTGGAGCTTTCTGCCAATAGCCATGTGGATGAATTTGGAATCAGAATTTCCAGAGCCAAGCAAATTTTCAGTGACCAAAGCCCAGTTCAACAGCTTCGCTTCAGCTTCATGAGAGAACATGGTATAGAATCATCCAGCAAAACCAGGCTTGCTGCCTTCCTGACTCTCAGAAACTGTGAGATATTAAATTCTTGTTTTTAAGCTGCTAAATTGTGGGGCAATTTGTTATACATCAATAAATAAGTATGTATATCCTTCTTATATCTGATAAAATTACTTTTAGTAATAATAATAAAATAAATAATAATAGCCAGAAAACAAATGCAGACAATGAAAATATTCCTATTTTAAACTTGTATATATAATTGTGCTAGTTTCAAATAAAAATTAAAAATTTGAAAACTAAATATTATAGTACCATAAAGAAATGAAGGGTTAGTATTTTTAATTACATTAACACTTTTTTTTTCTAAAAAGGGAATATTTATATCTATGTTGTAGTTTCTGTTTGGGAGACATCTGCAAATATGTTGATATTTTTGTTAAAATTTATCTTCTATCATACTTACGTTCAATATACAGGATAGCCATATTTGTCAATCTATGTTTGCTTAGTTGACAAGTACTTATTAATTCAATTTCAAAATTATTTTTTTACACATTGCAACAGGTATGAAATGGCTTTAAAAAGTCTCACCTACTGTCTTTTTCTTCTCCTTTATTATCATTTTAAACCCTGTTGGTAGCGAATCATGCTAAACTTTGTTTTCTCTTTATCCGTCAATGCCTATAAAAAGAAAGTGATTTCTTATCATCTTTCAGCCCTGTGTCACTGGAATCCTGTTTTATTTCTAGAATTTGTTCTCTAGATGTTCCAGATTGTATTTCTTCAGAATTTTTCTTAGCTGTATGTGATGTTGAAGACATTACATGTTTCTAAGTAGGTCTGACTCTATCATGGTGATTTCTCTTTATGTGTAAAAATTGAACTTTCTTCAGCTCAGAAATATTTTCATTTATAAAACCACTTTTTGTTCTGCTCTAATTTTTATTATCTTTTCTTCAGAAATTCCTACTACTCATGTTGTCAAATAGCTATTGTCTGTTTCGTATCTCTCATCCTTTTTCTCATTTTTTAAAACAGTTTAATCTTTCCTTCTACATTCTGGAGAAAATCTCCTTTATAATAACCCACTTTTCTTTCAAACTTTCTGCAGTATTTATTCTCCTACTGCAGTTCTCTCATTCTGTCTTACTCTCATAATCTTCCTTTTAATTTCTACTGGACTTTTGGTTATCCTTTTTTATCTTCTTTCAGAATTTTGTCATGTTATCTCATATTTATCATGTCTTGCTCACACACCTCATTTTTTTATAGAATTTTGCATGAATGCACATAATTTATTTCCTCTTATACATTTCCTATGAAAGTATGTTCTGTGAATGCTAAAGTCTCCTTTCATTTTGTTCATCCTTTTATTTCAGAACTTTATCATATTTATTATGTCTTGTTCACATGTGTATCTGTTATGGGGTCTATCCAAGTTTGGTATTTTCCTTTTTTTTTTTTACACCTACAGCACCTGGTCTTCCTAGGTGGTCTCCAAATACTAACCAGGCCTGACCCTGATTAGCTTTTGAGATCAGACAGGATCAGGCTTGTTCAGGGTGGCATGGCCGTAGATGGTTTGGTATTTTCTGTAAAGTGGAGTGCATGGGTTCACCATGGATTTTCAAAAATGTAGTGAGTGGTTTCAGAATTTTCCTTCCAGAAATTTATATTATGAGCTTAGTGATTCAGAGACCCAACAGAAGTGTTAAGCCCAGAATTGTGAGTGATCCCAGAAGAAATTTCAGCTTTATCTTACTTCTCTGTATTTGACAAAATTGTTCTGCTAGAAAGCAGTTTTCTTTTGGAGCTGTTAAGTCAGAAACTGTGTGAACAGATGGAGATTTTACCCAACTTGCAAGTTAGCCTGCTGTAGTTCCATAGATCTGGAAATAGATATGAATTTTCCATCTCTATCTATCTCTACCCCTACCTCCACCTCCATCTCTTGACCACCTTTGGGTCAGAGAAAGAGACTATTATTACTTACAGCAAAAATGGCAGCCAGAGCAGCATCTTGCATCAAATTCTTGTGTTCCAATACCCATCAGGGTGATATGATTTGATGAGGACTGGATAGACTAGGTTTAGGTAAGAAACCCTGAAAGTGAGAAACAGTTTTTATGGGACTGCTAGAGGAAGATATTACTCAGTACCTTGGAATATAAGCAAATCTCTTCTAAGGGTATGAGGGGAGAGGTGTCTCTAGTTTTATTGCTCTGGAATATAAGTAAATGTCTAGGGAGAGAAAGAAGGTTCTATCTTTACTACTCTGGAACATCTCAGGAAAGTACATCTTAAATCTTTCCAGAGGGAAACACTAACTCTATTTTCCAAGATTGTTTATTATTTAATATGTCTTTTCCTCAGAAGGCCCTGAAAATGCAGGAACATGAGAAATCCATAGAGAGCCATCTCCCAACAGAAGCCTGATTTATACCACAGCACATGTTGTGGCTTTCTCTAGACTCCTTAACATTGATACCTGTTCTACCAGGTCTTGTCTTGGCTGTTCCCAGATAAGTCCTGCCATTCTTCTGATATTCTGCTTAAAACTTTAAACTTCAAGAAGAGTTGCTTTTGAAGTCTGATATATTTTGTGGCTAAACACATCCTAGAAGGATACCTGTACCATGATCTCCTTTCCCCTCCAATCTGTCTTTAGAACTAAATCAAGCAAAAATCTCATATTATCACTTAGGAATATACCCTGCTTTTTCAGAAAATAGAGTTGTGTTTTAACTTCGACTTGTGTGAACCTCCTAGTTTTTAAATTTTTATTTGCGGCATATTTCTATCAGAAATTCTAAATATAAGGCACATGAGGGGTAGACTTCTGTAAGGTCTAATTCCAATGCATCATCTTTTTAACATTTTATTGGGTTTTGGGTAAGAACACAAAGAACACAGAGTCCTGTTCTCAGCTCGTCATTTTAACTGTTATAAAATTATTTCTATCTTAAGAAAATTAATATTTTTAAAGAAAATACTATATATTGTTTCTTATTGCATTTCTATTTTCCTTTTCTTTAAAAAACTGATTCTTGATTGATTCTCAGTGATACATGCCCATGCACACGAGACTAAGTTGAGCAGTTATTATTTACTACATTTAGTGATATAGGCTCTATATTTACAAATATACATATATATAGCCTTGTATGCTTGTAGGCCAAAATACAAAGATGAAAAACTTTTCAAATATGTTATTATATAAAGTGTGGAAACTCCTTTTCAATGAAAAAATAACACTAGAGAGAAAGCTTAAGTACACTGAAACTTTAGATAGTGAGCAAATGAAGACAAAATTCAGATCATTTTACATGGAGCAAATAAGTGGAAGTTTTAGGATAGTACTTATTTCTAAAGCATGAGATTTAGTGTTTGATTTACTTAACATCACCATTTATTATACAATAATAATTCACAGTTGACATATCAATAAGAACATTCTTGTATAAACTATTAGAGGTTATCATAGGAGACTATAACCATATTATCAGCATGTAATATGATTTCAGAATGCAAGCACAAAAGATACCATTAATGTATAATCTTGATAGAAATTATAAGTTATAAATGTTCATATTTCCTTAGTAGTGACAACTGGAGATGTTATTGCTGTGTTATTGCTAAAATAATGTTCTCATTTTAGAAGAATCAGTTTCTTGCAAAGCTCTCAATAATCTTACTATTTTATTTCTTTAAGATGTATTTGCACTTTAAGTTGTATGTTTAAAAATTATGTTTTTAAAGTCTAAATAGCCTCAGGACAAAGTTGTATGAAATTCCATAAACTAATTGACGATTAAATCCTAACATATTTACCATGGTAGTAATAAAGTGCATAGATGTAACAAAAAGTCATTATACATGGGATTACACATTTGGGAATTCTTGTGTAGTCTCAATGGAAAGTAATTTGGCTTATTTCTTTTTCTCTCACAAACATTAAATTGCATATTTTAGTATTCAATAAAAGTGTTTAACGAGTTAAATACTTTTTATAGAAAGCAATTCAAATAATAATTACTATGTATATAAACTCATTAATGAGATATTTTCATTAAATTTAATAAATTTAGTGGGTTGTCTCTAACTAGCAGTAGCCTTGTGTTTCATTCTCCTTACTCAATAAGACAGAGATTAAAAGGAAAACTATAAATTTGCAGAAAGACTTTCTCAATATTCCTAATATATATTTCTGCAGAAAAGGAAGTAAAGAGAACTGTACTTTATCTGTGCCTAGTATAGCCCAGGCTATCTCTAAGGGATTTGCATATGAAATCATATTTGATCCTTTGATGTGTCTACATTATTATTCAACCTTACAGACTAGAAAACTGAGGCTCTCAGAGGCTGATGGGCCCAAGCAACCTAAAAAAATGAAAGTCATCCCGAATTCCTCTCCCACTTGCCTCCACATCCAATCAATTAAATTCTACCTATTTTTATCTCCTCAATATATTTTTAATCCCTATTCTCTGTGTTATCCCTATCTATACTCTGCCAGTTAGGTTTTTATCTTATTTCCATCTGGTGTAATGCAATAGTTTCCTATCTTGCCTCTCTGACTCAACTCTTAATCCTGAAACCAACTACTAAAAATGTCAAATAGAGCACTTTATTTAAAATACAAATCAGAAAATGTCATTTCCTTTCTCACAGCCCTGTAGTATCAAGCCCAGGCCTTCAGGCATGACATACAACTCCCACACATAGCTCCTAGCAATCTCTCTACGACCACTCTCTCGCACTATGCTATAATAAAATAGACATGTTGGTAATTCCTGTTCAAAGCTACTTTATGCTTGCCCTTGGTATTCACTGTGTGTAACATCATTTTTCTTATATTTCTATACTTAGATACTCTTAATCTTCCTTTTAGATGTCATCCTCTCCGGAAAGATGTTGATCCTTTTCAAAACTAAATGTTTCTTCTATATATTTTCATAGCATCTTGTGAATAGCTTCTATAATCACTTACTGATTGCATCAAATTATTCTTTAAAATTTCTATATATAATTGAAAATCCATGTTATTTAGAAAGGTACATTAAGGATATAAAAATTATTATTCATTGTGATTATGCTTTCATAATTCTGTCATGGTCTTTATTAAGATTCCTGCTGGATTCAGTAAATTTAGGCCTCTGACTACATTCTGACTACCTAAAAAAAAAAGTGAATAACTCATAAAATTAATAAATCATTAGTTCCATTACACAATAAGAAATCTAAGTTACTTCCATTTTTATTTATAAAAAACATACAAATTTTCTTAAAATATTGAAAATGTCTGATTCTTCAAGTATTTTTACCAAATTATTATTAAATATTTCCAAAAATGTAATTTCCAAATTATATTTATTACATATATTGAGCTAAAACACAATATCTGAAGTGGAATTAAAAAACTTGTCTCTTTGGTTGGATCTGGGCTTAGAAGTTAACAGGGAGTCAACTTTGTCACCTATGGCCTCCCACGGAACCATAGGATTTCACAGCGCAACATTTAAGAATCATTGATTTATTGTAGCCCTACCATTTTCTCTTTAAATTGTAATGTACCTTAAAATAAATTTATTTTTATTTTCTAAGTACTATCCTTTATTTTATAATAGTTTGAAATATGATTTTTATAAGCTCGGCCTCATTCCTTAATACATAGGGGTGATGTCAGCAAAATGATGGACTAGGAGGCTTCAGGCCATTGTTCCCCCATGAAGATACCAAATAATAATAAATGGATCAAAATACTTTTGTGAGAACTCTATAAACCAGTTAAAAAGCTGCAGCAACCAAGTAAACACCTAATCAAGAAAAAATTGCACTAAAAACAATGGGAAATTCTCTGAAATACTGATCATCCCCACCTATCCTACCACCCACCCCCCACCTACCCTGGCCCCAGTTCAGGGTGAGTGGTTGTGAGGATGCCACTCATTTCTTGGCTCCTTACTTAGGACAAAGGGAAACAGACTTGCTTGCAATGTTTTAGCTTTTGGGGGAAATGCCTTAGGAAGTGTTTACTGTCTCATATGATTTAAGCATGATGAAAATGGTGGCATAGTTTGGATATGAGGTTGGAAGCTGCTGAAAGCCGTGTCCGTGTTGGGCTGCAGGAGGTCTGCAGACCCTAGGGCACTTGCAGATAAGAGACTGAAGATAGAGGAATGCCTTAGAAACAAAAGGCTTCAGAAAAAAAATGCAAGGCCAAGACTCTTAGGAAAGTTAACACATTTATAGTAGTTATACATGGAACTGGAATAAAAACACACAGGCCCAGGGATGATGTATTACCAAAAAAGGTTTAGAAAGCCATGAGTCTTTAAGCCAAGCTCAGTAGAGTCGCTTCTCTGCACAGTTAGTCTGTAAAGACTGGGAGAAATGACTGATTTTTAAATAACTGAATCTCAAAAAAAGATCACAAAACATACAAAGAAACAGGGAAACATTCAAAAGAACAAAATAAATCTCCAGAAAGACTCTGATTTTCTTGACAAGGAATTTAAAACAACTGTCATAAATATCTCCAATTAGCTAAAACATAATATGGAAAACAACTAAATGAAACCATAAACAAAAAGACAATATAAACAAAGAAAAAGAAATTGTAAAAAAGAACTAAACAAAACTTCTAGAGATGAAAAATATAATAACTGTATTGAAAAATTCACGAGAGCAGCGGTTCCCAACCTTTTCGTCACCAGGAGCTGGTGCTCCTATAAGAATCTAATGCCTGATGATCTGAGGTGGAGCCGAGGCGGTGATACTAGCGCTGGGGAGCGGCTGCAAACACAGATGAAGCTTTGCTTGCTGGCCTGCTGCTCACCTCTTGTTGTTCAGCCCACCTCCAAACAGGCCACTGACCCAATAACTGGTATCGGTCCACGGCCTGGGGGTTAGAGATCCCTGCACTAGAGGGTTCAATAAATTTAAACAAGCAAATGAAAGAATCAACAAATTTGACTTTGAACATTTGAAATTAATGAATAAGAGGAGTCAAAAGAACACATGTTGATGAGGATGTGGAAAAATCGAACCCTTGTTTGGAATGTTAAATGGTGCAGTTGCTACGGAAACTAGTATGGCAGGTTTAAAAATTAAAAAATTAAAAATAGAATTATCATATGGCTCAGCAATTCCCACTTCTAGGTTATATCCAAAAAAATTCAAACAGAGTCTCAAAGAGATATTTGCCTTACTATGTTATTACCAACATTATTGACAATATCCAAAGGGTGAAAGCAATCCAAGTATCTGACACAATGTAATATTATTTATCCTTAAAAAGGAAAATAATTCTGACACATACTACTACATGGACAAACTTCGAAGACATTATGCTAAGTTAAAAAAGCCAATCATACAAACACAAATATTTTAAGATTTCACTTATGTGAAATATCTAGAGTACTCAACTTCGCTGAAACAAAAAGTAGAACGGTGGCTCCAGAGGCTGGGGTGTGAGGGAAATGGGGAATTATTGTTTAATAGCTATAGAATTTTGGTTTTGCAAGATTAAAATGTTTTGAATATTTGTTAAACAACAATGTGAATTTACTTAACGCTATTGAGTTATACACTTAAAAATAGTCAAGATGGTAAATTTAAGTTATGTTTATTTTACCAAGGTTGAAAAAATAGAGATAGACAGATCCATAGCCTATATTAAATGGTATGCAAAAAAAACTAATACATTATTTATGTCTCCTAAATAATTCAGTACAATTTATAAAATCTCTAAATGATATTTAATAAGTATTGCAAACTATTTCACAAGTGTTTGAAGGTATGTAATATATCTTTGTTTCCAAATTTCTGAATCTCCATTTCACATGGAAAATCCATAATTGTATTTCAGATACTTATTTATGGCCATTCAAATTTGACCTTTTTCTGATGGAATTCTACATTCTTATCATTTTTCTTTATTCATTGTTTGCACTTATTCATACTGACATACTGTTCCAACTCTAAGGAGTGAATGGTTTGCCCTCGCTTTTTCGTCTCTTTTTGTTTATCTTTATCACTCGTCACTTCAAAATATTTAACTTTAAGTTATTAGAAAATTTTCCTCTGTGTATGATTTAATGTAAACTGCATGCCTGTCCTTAGGTCCTTTGGTTTTATTTGGATCATTTTTACTTTCATATTTAAATTAAAATATCCTGATTCCTCCTCACACATATAATTAGAAACCTAGCATTTTTTTCAGTAATGATGAGGAGTCTCATTGGCATTATGTTTCTCCTACTCCGATTTTATTCTGGTTTTCTATTAATGCCAAATTCTCTATCTGTTAAGTGTGTCATCTTGTGTTGCGGTTTCTCTACACAAAGTGGAGGCAGATGAGGAAGGCTGTACTTTTCTTGAGTTTCACAAAATCATTGTCATAAAGCAATTGCATGCAGAAGCTTTTACAGCTAATTTATGAGTAAATCATGCCCAACCACTTTAAAGTGAATGTTCATTATTGCTCTTCTTAAAACTCCTTTGNAATAAGGCTCTGATATTTCAGGGGTTTTTTTTTTTTATCACACCCTAAGTGGAAGGAAGAAACATAGGACTTTATTTTTTCATTTATATGAATTATTCACACAGAGAGCAGAAAAAACTAAAGTTTATTGTTTTTGTTACTAACAGAGTAACAATTTATTTTTTCCTCTTGCTAGATCAATAGTAAGTTTATCGAGGGCAAAAATCATATTGTAATGTTTCTTTTTACATATTAGTTATACAATATTATTTCTTGAATGAATAAATACATGAAATAAAAACTGAGCTAGTGCTACTTGCTGAGAGCATTGTTGAAATAATATTTTAAAGAGCTTCAGAGCACAAGGAGCTGGAGATTATTTGATTGCTTTGAAATGGTACCCATGAAGAGAGCAAATATTTTACTATTATAAAGTAAAAGAGAAATCAGAAAAACATTAATCTGACTATTAGAAAAGTTGATATTTGTCATGTGCTCAGTTGCATCATGTGATATGTCATTAATTTTTTTCTCCTCTTAGGCTCCATGAAAATTATATTTGTTTTCAAATTATGTTAGATATTTATTTTTACTTCTTGATTCCATAAGGTATAAAGTTATAGAAAGAAAGATAATTTTCTTGAAGTTTGGGTAGGTTAATTACAAAGCTTTATATAGAAAAAGAGTTACACAAACTTTGTTGAATACATTCTTGCTGTGTGTACTTCAGTAATAAGTAGGAATATCTAACATCTAAGCTGATGAGAATAATATATGCGAAAGTACGTTAAAAGAATAAATCTAAGACATTAGTCTGAGCAGAATTTACTTTGCTAATGTCCTACATATAGGTTGCTAGGCATACTCTAATGCAATCAAATAAAAGAATATTATTTCAAACATCTTCAATTCAATTCATTTGTTATTTTTAAAGTCTTCAAATCAGAATTTGGATGCATTGACAGGCTTAGGGGTAAAATTATAGTGTTCTATCATTTCTTAGAGAACAGAAAAAAATTCTAAAACATGACAGATTTAGTTAAATGACATAGTACTCCATTTAAGCTTAGGCTTGGATATGTTAAGTCAGTTATTAAAGCTTGATTTATGATAAGTATGCCTCCTCACATGGCTGACTTATCTTATGTTGTATTTCAACTTCCTTTCCACTATAATATACAAGCTGAAGTTTATTAAACAACAAGGGATATACAAGGAGAGAATATCAGTATATGTAGTAGCATGTATGATGAAAAGATGACCTGAGATTTTCTCTAGGATTACTTCTAACTTATATGTGATGCTTGATGCAAAGGACAAATGCTTGGGTATTATACCTATTCCAAATTAAAATTAAAGATAACCAGATAAGTATAATGTTCTTTCCAGTTTTGCTATTCTAATATTCAATTCTATTATCCACAATCAAATCTCTTCCCCAACTATAAATGTAATATACTCAAAATTTCAAAAGGATTTCTTTGTCTATAAGCTCTACAATGATGCTCAATCTGTAAAATTTTATAAGAAGAAAAATACCTCATTTATTGACCTTATTTTGATTATTTTTATTCTCTTAAGTAAAGAACACAAATAAAATGAGAATCCATCTCTAAAACTTCTTGTCCATATTCATTTAACCTGGGTTATTAATAAAAACAATAAATCCATCAAGAAACACATCCTTCTCTTTCCATAAAAATTATATTTGACATAATTACAGTCACTTTTTGAGTGTTTCCATATGAAAAATAGGACAATAGAAACTTATTTAAGCAATTATCTTATTTTACTTTAAAATGTACAAACTATTTTTTTCAGCTAAATTATTTTATCTACAGAGCATGTAATTTTTACAGACTAATTTTTTAATCACCCACTAACTGACAGAGATTAAAAATAATCTGGAATCACATAAGGTGCTAAATAAAGTTGGTTTAGGAAATTTCTTAACTTCGTAGGAAATTATTTTATACTGTGACATTATGAGTATACTTTTTAGGTGGTAAATTTGCTGAAAAAGTTATCTGAAGAACTGTTTAAGACCTTTATGGTGAAAAATTGAAGGAACTTTTGTATATATACCTGTAGAGATGGCAACAGAAATTCTTAAGACTGAAGGATGAATCTTCCAGTTCTTTCATAACTATAATTCTGATGTCTCAGTTTTTAGTGATTGTAAAGTACCTGAGAACATATTATTGTCTTTGTTTCACAAAACAAGCAAATGAAGTATGGGATGCTGTGTTTTTTTTCAAATTTGTTTAGTATCTGAACCTTCCCTTCAAAGGAATCCATACATGAAGAATACATTATTATACAGCGTAAGGTAGAACTGCTTCAGTTTAGGCCCTTGAGGGACTCATAGAGACCCCTAGGAGTTGTAAGGTGAAGTATAGTTTGAAAACCACAGGTATAATTGAGAGATTTTGTTCTGGAATCATGATAAATTTAAAACCAGATTTGCCACTTCCTAGCAGTGTGATCTTGCACAAATTATTTAACTTCTCTGACCTTTAATTTCTTTGTAATAGATTATCTTCAAAAAGGGCTGCCAACAATATCTATTATCTCTTGACACACATGCCACAAATCCTATCAACCAAGATGCGTCTGTTTCTCCTCCCTTTAAATCCGAGCCAGCTTTGTGACCTGATAGATTAATAGAATATGGCAGAATAGATGCTGTCCAAGCTCTGGAACTAGGTCTTAAGAGTTCAGGCAGTGTCTGTCTTCACTCTCTTGGAGCCCTGAGCCATTATGTAAGAAATCTAATTACCCTGCTGGAGATAGAGGCCCATCCTGCTTCCATACGATTTGAGTTACCAAAGAAAGAAGGCATCTGGGGTGCAACCATAACAGTGAACCCAGACAACATTAAATGGAGCAGAAGAACCATTGGGCTAAGCCCACACAACACATTGAACTGTGAGAATTAATAAACCATTACTCTTTTAAACCCCAAAGTTTTGAGGTGGTTTATCACATAGCAATAAATAAAGGAAACATTTTTCATCTATGAACTTGAGATAATTATAACTGTTTGCTAATGTTATTGTAAGAATTTGAAATTTATATATAAAATAACTGGCCAGTGTAGGTGTTCAGTTCTTTTTTTCCCCCTTTCTTTCTCATTTAAGCTCCAATGTATAAGCTGTTGACAGAAATGAGAATGCTTTTGATTAGAAGGAGAACATATATACACTTGGGGAGAGAGAAGAACCCAGAATGGCCCAGTTCCTTTCTATCCACACCTTCCTTCTCACTTGCCCATCAAAAAATAAATCTCAGCTGCAGAATGACAAATCATTCTCATTTCGTGTTGCAGTCTCTTAAACATTCAGTAAATAGTACATCTCTTCAATACATTTGTTCTCAGACACTTGAGAAATTAAACAAAGGAGTAGAGGGGCCCTTAGACTATCCCCAAAAATGCAGGTGGAGGATAGATAGAGGATTTAACTTGGTGTGGAACCAAAAAAAACTTCCAAACACTGAATTCCAGAGTTATACAATTACCCCATTACTTCCAGGAATAAGGGAACTGGAAGAGCTCTCTGCATTGGGGAAAACCTCATGACAAAGCTGGGTTGAGTACTACCATTGGGACTGAGTCTGTGAAGAGGCAGAGAGAGGCCAGAGCTTCTCTCATAGCTTTCTCTGCACATGGGAGGGATGTCCCCAGGGCTAGTGAAGAGACCTCTCTCTTTAGTATCAACTTCTGTCCTGTTCCAGATTTCCAGTTTCACAACTGCAGAGTATTATTTGGACACACAGTGTTTGTGAATTCTTTTTTACTCTCTGTTTGTTTATATCTTTCCATAAAGTCCCACTCACATGATACTTATGGGGTGATTAAGTACATGTAAATATGTTTTTTTTTTTCCAGAATAATTACTTAGCAAATGGCCCTGCTAAGGTACAATATTAAAAAGTAGTGCTTCACTGGAAACAACTATTTTTTTAAAAAAAACTTTGTCCTCAAAAATGGGCTTTACCAAAAAGCCCTCGTAGTTCATTTGTATAGTCTCTATATTGCTTAGCTTGCAGGAATTGCTCTTACACATGAAAACATTAATAATATACAGTAAATTTCCACTCATTTAGAAGACTTTCTAGTAAGTAATAGTGTATTTGCTCTGTGATTTTAATTGCAAATTGTGCCCTTAGAATTCCTTTATAAATATTTTCTTAGAAAAGTGTTACAAGAGCATATGCATCTATTATGCCACTCAGTAAAATATTTGCATTTAAGTAATATTATATGTGATAAAAGAAAGCAAATTTCTGCACTGAAATTTTTATTTATCCTCAGCACTTTTCTAGGAAGCCAAGTCATACTAGAAGTCTCAATAATTTAACTCAAAAGAGATACTGTTCTTTTTTTTTTTAAAAAAGGATATGTTTTAGATATGAAATATGGCTGGTTAACTAGACATTTTGGGTTGTCCAGGACAAGTTTAATTTATGCCAGTTATCTTGGCATAATTATTAATAGTGCTATCTTTCATTAAAAAAAAAAGTGTCTATGGCTTGAATAGCAAATTATATAGTAACCCTATATATAACCATAGTATTTGAACAAGAATAATTATAAACCATATATGAAGGTCTACACTCAAATAATTATATCTTGGGCTTAAACCACAGCAAATTTTTCTAAAGTTAAGCATTCTTTGTGAGAAACTATTCACAGACCATATATCTGATAAGGGTTTAATACCCCCCAAAATATAAAGAATTCATAAAACTCAGTAGCAAAAAAACAAATAGGCAAAGGATCTGAACAGACATTTTTCTAAAGAACACATACAAATGATCAATAAGTATATATGGATGAAAAGATGTTCAACATCACTAATCATCAGAAAAATTCAAATCCACTTATTTATAAACATCTCCTTTAATTTATTTCAGCAATATGTTGTAGTTTCAGTGCACAAGTTTTTGCCTCCTTAGTTAAATTTATTCCAAGTATTATAAATTTAATTGTTTTCTTAATCTCTTTTTGGAATTATTTATGCTACTGTATAGAAATGCATCTGTTTTTGTGTTGATTTTACATTCTGCAATATCGCTGACTTTGTTTATTAGCTTTAATAGTATTTTTGTGGAATCTCAGAATTTCCTATGTAAAAGATCATATCATCTGCAAACAGGGATGATTTTACTCTTCCTTTCCAATTTGGTTGTCTTTTACTTCTTTTTCATGTCTAATTTCCCTAGCTAGAACTCCCAATACTATGTTGAATATCAATGGTGGAAATGCCATACTTGTGTTATGCCTTATCTTCGGGTCTTTTACCACTGAATATGATGTTAATTGTGTGGATAAAAATTAATTTTAAAAATTAACTTTACAATTTGTACAGAAAAAAAAAAACTTTATGATATGTAAAATGAAGTTAAAGTATTATTTATAATTTCTGGTTTAGAACTCCTTTTGTAGATTTGCCTAGATTTATCAAGGAAGAAAAATTAAGATTTTGGTTTCCAGAAAACACACTGGACAAATCAATCCACAAAGATACCTGTTTGTGTCTGAGAAATGATCTGATAATTTAACCCTGGGCAACATTGTTTTTGCCCATTTACATTTGCAATTAAATTTGTTAATAGGATTAGGACGAAGAATGAATTTTAGAAACAAAGCACAACACACACACATACACACAAAATAAGGAAAATCCTTGTCCTTAGATTAAATCTACTTTAAAAAAAATTGACTCAAGTTATTGGAGGAAGCTTCTGATAAGAGCATCAAATAATTTATTAGATTTTGATGTCTAAAATTAGTTGGTTTAATAGTTGTTATGTAGCTGCCACCATCACCCTTCCAGTGTTTTCACGACACACCCCTCACAGAGGCTTGGCCATCCTGTTGCACAGACTGAGTAGTATAGCAAACAGTGAACAGTTGAGGAAATATTTTCTCTCTGTCTTTGGACTGTCATAAAGCAAAAGCAAGAAATAGTCATTGCTGAAGATAATCAATCACAGCCCTTTTAATTTATTAAAAATGAATTATTTATTTTTTGCCTAAATTAAAAAAAAAATACTAAAGAGGGCAGGGTTTAAAGATGATTTCATCTTCAGTAGATAAATGCATCTTTGAAGTAATCGTCCCTATTGCATTACTACAAATTTATAAAAGGTATTTTTCATATGCCTCCAGTTAGTTCTTTTCTCTAGCTTTATATATGCAGTGAGAAGACTGAAGAATTAAATATACTTCATGAATTAAAGAAAAATAAGTTCAAGCTAAAAATAATCATGTTTAAATATTTGGATGTTGAAGAAGGGATTTATCATTGTATGAAAGGTTAAACCAAATGAACTCCCTAAACCATTCTGATTCTAAATTCTGCAATTTAAAAAATTGCCATTATGTTTAATTGTTTGGTAGGATCCAATTAACCATCCTGTCAGGACCTTCGTGAACCTAGGACAAATTATGCACACTTGTAATGAGAGTTAACAAGGGGTTGGGTAACTCCTTTATCTGGCATGAGAAAATTCATTCTAATAACACTGGGTTTATGCCATTGCCTTAATTGCCTGAGCAATGTCATTTAAAGTTAACCAAGTATATATGAACATATAAGGCACTGCACAGAAAATAAAGACAAATTACATCCTAGACTTACATTATTCACAGCAGGCTAAATTTAGACCATCAGTGTCATGAATTTATTGCTAAGTTTTCCAAATAACTGTCAAGAAATAAAAGGAAAATAATTACACACTTAATTGAATATGATTCTAGAATGTCTATTTATATAAACCACATTTTTCTTGACATGTAAAGTTATGTGCGTGTATGTAAAGCTATTATGTTTTACTTTCATGTAGACTTATATAGTTCTGTTTATGTAACACATATAAATTAGTCATCAATTTCTAAAATCTGATTAGTGCATGAGTTATATTAGACAGAATTACCATGTCATGTTTGGTATGATGAAATAATGCTTCATCAAAAATTGATAATGCATTAAAAATTGAGTAAAATAAAGTCTTTCTCATATAGGAGCTTAAGTCTCATTTTTAATCAAAAGTAAATAGAGAAAGATGGGAAAAAGCATCTCATGGCAGTGTAGATCTTTTAAATTATTATTGTTATTGTTATTGTCATTTACCATGCAGTGAGTAGAAAAAGCTTTAGAGTACCATTTTGTCTGTTGATTTTGATCAGATGGTGGTGATAGCTGAGGTGATGATGCGATAGTAGGTAAAAGACTCAAAAGGTGAGTGAAAATAAAATTAATCAGGAAGGTGCTAATGGATGAGATTGACTTTAATCTGGACATCAAAAGATTGGTTAAATTTGGATAATCATAGAAAAAACTTAGAAATCCTACCATTTTGAATGAATTAGAAGTAATATTTTTTATGTTTCTATATTTTCAAAGTAGAAATGACAATTTATTTTCTGATTATAAAAGTAAAGATCACATAAGAATGTAATGGTTGTGAGGCTGTGAGTTTGGTGTGCATGTGGAAGGGAGAAATAGAAATTTTATATTTTAACCCTTTATACATTAACTCTGTATTGATGAATATCAACTAATTATTTGTCAAATGGAAAATTACATATAGGCAATATTATTGTAATTTAGTCATGTTTTTCTTATCTAAAGTATACAGAATTATATCGTGTTACAATCGGGACACATGGCTGAGAAATCAGCATAATTATCCAGGACTGAAAGAAGGGCAAGTCAAGTCAACTGTCTCAAAAAAGATCTCATTAGGGAACCTAGACTTATGAACAGAAACTTTAAATGAGTGCATTAGAGTCATATGAAATTGTCTGGAAGCATTACCTTCTACTTCTGGGTTCCGTCTTATATACACAAATCTTAAATTCATGAAGTTGAAGCATTCCTGAACATGAGCTTGTATGTCTAGGTGCTGAAAACACTTTAACTGGGCCATGAATACATGATAAATTTTGGAATTTATCAGTGTAACAGGTTATTGCAGAATGCAGTGCTCAATATATTAGGAGCAATCAAAGTGACAATCTGGCTAATTTAGCCTGATCTGAGTCCATTTCTCAGCGTGGTGCTGTGGAATCAGAACAGATACCTTCCCCAGACACTTCCGGGAGTCACGTAGCAAACTATTTAGACCAGCTATAAAGAATCTAAAATGAACAAAGAGACCAGAAAACTAATTATTAATAATTTGGTGTATTTTTTTTACTTATCTTTCTCTACACACATGTATACTCATATCTTATCACTTACATATCAATAGAAATAAAGAGATAAAAAGATATCTATTGTTCGCTAATCAGCTTTAAATATCTTAATATGTCAAGAGCATGTCTCCATGTTAAAATATAGAGATCTGCATCATTATTTAAAAATAACTTTCAACTTCTCTTTCTCTCCATCATATTGGCCTGAAAAATAATCCCAACCTTGATTTAATGTATAATCAACTGCTCTGCATGTGCAGAATGTGTTTGGAGAAAACACAACCACATAGACTGTGCTACTTTAAAAGCTTAACTGTATTTCCTCAGTTAATTAGGTCTTCTACTTTGTTAAATCAACTATTTCGCACATTTCCTTATCTCCAACTTCCATCTGACATCTCTTCAGAAGCAATCTTTTTCTTTTTCCACAGATGCCTAGCCTAAAAGCAATTATGTTCAAATACTTTTTCCCCCCACACATTGCAATGGGTCATCATTACGGCCAAACTCTTCACTTGAACATTGGCTCCCATGCCCTGCTTTCCATTTGAGGTCTTTGCTCCTACGATTATCCTTTTTCTCTCTGATATCATCAATTTTTTTTCTCCCTAATGGATCATTTCCACCAACATACAAACATGATAAAATACTTTCAGTCTTAGGAAAACACTTTTTCTTTTAATTATATCCTCAACTCTACCTACCACTTTATTTTTCTTCTCATCTTTCTAGCCAAATCTCTTGTGAAAGTTGTCTATATTATTTGTCTCCAGAGCCACAATATTTTTTTTTTTTTGAAATTTGAACCCACTCAGTTTAAACTTTTCTTAACACACCTCTGGGTTGAAGTTCACCAATGGAGTTCATGTTGCCAGACTCAAGGTTCGATTATGAGTTCTCACTAACTTGACCTCCACTGGCATTTAACCACTTCCTCCTCCCTGGACATTTTCTTTGCTCTATTTCCAGGGCACTGCCCTCTTCTAGTTCCCCCTCTCTCCTCTTTCTGTCCTCTAAAGGTGGCTTGCTCCAGGATTTTGTTTCTTCACCAGAGAAACTTTTTCCATAGGTTTACTTATCTCTATTTCTCTCTTAGGTGACTTTATCCAATCTCAAGGCTTTACATACCAGGAATACACTAAAGATTCACAGGAATCTTCTTGCTTCAACTGCAGACTCAAATATCCAACTGCCACTTGATATGTATCTTTGGATTTCCCCAGAGACAACTTAAAATTAACATATTTCAAACTGAACTTGTTATATTTTGTCCTCCCTCCCTCTCTACCATCTGATATTGGTTGGGCGGGGCGGAGGGGGGCCGGTGCTACACAGTACCCAGTGTCCATTCAGCCTTCTTTGTCTACAGAACCTTGATTATGTTCAGGTTGGCAGTACCCAGCTAAAATTTTTCACTTACCCAAAACCATGTTATATGAACAAATCTAGCTACATAAAAGAAATTTTTTTTCTATTTCTCTTTTATTCTAGTTTCTGAAATAATAAGCATAACTTGGGGATTAACTGTTCATTGAAGGTTTGGTAAAACCAATCCATAAAACTGACTAACTCATTGTGTGTGTGTGTGTGTGTTTGTGTGTGTGTGTGTGTGTGTGTAAAAAAGTGTGTGTGTGTGTGTGTGTGTGTGTGTGTGTGGTAGAGAGTTAAATTAGATTCAATTTAATGGAGAAAATGTAGTAAGTATTCATTTACGTTTGGGTACAAAATATTAATTGTGAATGTCTAAAAGATGAGGAAGAAAGTATTTTTTAGTATACTTGTGGAGAGCAGCTAAGTTGGCTAGAGAGGATACACAACTATTTAGAATAGACGCATGAATGATGTAACGTACACATTTCCTGGTACAATGGACACCCAATAAACATCAACAACTGTTAATGCGATTTACTTTAACATCTTCAAGGCTGAAATTGTATATAGAAAAGATTATTCAGAAGTCTTTTCTTTAAGATTTTATTTTTTAGAGCAGCTTTATATTTATTATAAAATTGAGGAGATAGTATGGTGACTTTTCATATACTTCCTGTCTTTATACATGCATAGCCTCCTCCATTATCAACATCATTCACCAGAGATGAACCTAATTGACACATCATAATCACCTGAATTCCACAGATTACCTTAGAGTTCACTCTTGTCGTTGTATATTCTATGGGCTTAGACAAAGTATAATATGTATCGTTATACATATTATACATCATTATAATATCAGAGTATTTTCATTTCCCTAAAAATCCTCTGTGCTCTGCTTTTTCATCTTTGCCCCTCCTCCATCCCAGTCACTGATTTTTTTTATTGTCTCCATAGTTTTAGCTTTTGCAAAATGTTATATAGTTAGAATCATGCAGTATATAGCCTTCTCAGTTTGGATTCTTAGTAATATTCATTTAAGGTTTCACCATGCCTTTTCATGGCTTGATAACTCATTTTTTTTAGTGCTGAATAATATTCCATCATCTGGATATGCCATGGTTCATTTATCCATTCACCTACTAAAGGAAATCTTGGTGGCTTCTAAATTTTTGGCAATTATGAGCAAGGCTGTTCTGTGTGAAGGCTTTTGTCTGAACACAAGTTTTCATCTCTGGGTAAATACTAAGAAGCACTATTGTTGGATTGCATGGTAAGAGTATATTTTGTTTTAAAGAAACTGCCAAATGTCTTCCAAAGTGACTCTACTATTTTGCATTCCTATCAGCAATAAATTAGAATTTCCATTGCTTCACATCCTTGTCAGCATTTCATGTTGTCAGTGTTCCAGATTTTGGTCATTCTAGTAGATATTTGTTATTTGTTTTAATTGGTATTTCCTGATAACATATGATATGGAATTTCTTTTCATATGCTTATTTGCCATCAGTATATTTTCTTTGGTGAGGTGTCTGTTAAAGTCTTAGGCTCACATTTTAATTTTTTTCTTATTGTGGAGTTTTAAGAGTTCTTCATATATTCTGGATAACAATCCTTTATCAGATGTATTTCTTACAAATATTTTCTCCCAAATATTTTCTATTTCTTCTGATATTGTCTCTCGCATATCAGAAATTTTTAATTTTAGTAAAGTCTAGTTTATCAATTATTTCTCTCATGGAGTGTGTCTTATCTAAAGAGGCATCACTATACCTAAAGTCGTGTAAATTTTCCCCTGTTATCTTCTAGGACTTTTTACTTTTGTGCTATACGTTTGGATCTATGATACGTTTTGAGTTGTTGTTTTTTTTTATTAAGAGTATAAGGTCAGTGTCCAGATTCATTTTTCTTTTTTGCATGGATGTCCATTTGTTCTAGGGCCATCTGTTGAAGAGACTCTCTTTGCTTCATTGTATTGCCTCAGATCCTTTGTCAAAAATCACTTGACTATATTTTGAGAAATCTATTTCTGAGTTTTGTGTTCTGTTCCATCTATTTCTGATCAACTATGATCTGATGTAAACATGAATTCTTTTTTAAAAAAATACATTATGTCTTTTTAGGACCACAGTATACTATGGACTTTAATATGATATATGATTAAAATTTGGATTTCTCTCATGGTTATAACTTCTAAAATTTTTTACTGAATAACTTGAATGGCTAAATGTTGTAATTGTCATGCATGCTGAAGCAATTGTTGTATATATTGAAAGGAGTAAAATATTTAGAATAAGAGAGGTGATAGTCTTGTTCAGTTCTGTGCTAATCAGTAATACCTGACAAATTAAAGCTTGAAGAGGAGATCTTTTAGAAAGTTGAGGAAGCTTTGAATTATGTAAAACATTCTAAAGAAACTATACTGGGAAAAAAAGAAGTCTTAAAGCTGAAATGGGAGCTGTCTTTATACGTGAGAAGAGCTGTTCTTTGGATAAAAAGAAGAGACTCTCTCTACAATACTTCAAGGGCAGAACTCAAGTCCATTTATAAAACCACCAGTGTAGCTGATGGGTTGTCTCAACATGAGAAACAGTTGAAATGTCTAAAATAGAATAGGCTGCTTTCAGAGATAGTGAATCGAAGGGATTTAAGAATCAGGGAATAGGATTAGATTTTCTCTAATATTTATTCAAACTCCTAAAATCTGTGCTTCTGTGAAGTTTAAGATTTGTAGATTATCTAGTATATCTTATTAATGAACGGAATATTGAGACCAGTAACTAACAGTATTTTCTTTATCCACTTTCACATTAATATCACAATGTATTCATATTACTGCAATTTATTATGACTTTCTAACATAAATGATTAGAAAAAAAAGGAAAGTCAAGTTCTAAGTCACAGATGGATAGGGGAACAAGGACAGTCATGCATATATTGTTTGGAGAATGGCATTGTTAGGAAAGGCAGTTATAATTAGGTCATCTTACAAAGAATTCTAATCATTTTAATCTCATCTTCTCTTGTTTTTTTTCTTTTAGTATTATTACCATTAAAGTTTTCTACTTTCCTTTCCTTCTAACTTCCACTAATGCAATGGAATAGAAGGATTTTTTTTCTTTTTTTAAAAATCTACTGTTTTATGTCTTGATGTTTTATTTGGTGAGTTTTTATTGAGCACATACTATGGGCCCAGAACTCTACTAGGAATTTAGGAGTGAAACAGACAAATCTCTTGTGGTGCTTATATTTAGGGATTGGGAGAGGGAGGACATACACTAAATAAACATAATAAATAGATTAATTATTATATGTATTAGAAGGCAATAAGTGCTTTAAGTATAGAAAACAGGGTAAAGGCAGTCAATAGAACAAGTAGGTGCTTGTGGGTGATTGGCTGAGTAGGTGGTAGTAAGTAGGGTGGTAAAAATAGGTCTGATGGAGAAAGTGAGAGGTGAGCAAACACTTATGGCAAGAGAATTAACCAACCAGATATCTAAGAAAAGAATATCCTGGGGGAAGTAACAGGTAGGTCAAGTGGTCTGTTAGAATGTTCTAAGTATGTTCTAGAAGAAGAGCAAGCAGCCCAAAACAGCTAGGGCAACACAAGCAAGGGGGCATAACAGTAAGAGATGAAGTTGGGGAGGGCAGGTCAGACAAGGCCTTGGAGCCAATGTGAAGACTTTGCAAACCATCAAAGTTTCAAGTAGAGGCATGGCATGATCTTAGCTATGTCTCAGAAGAATCTTTCAGGCTCCTGTGTTGAGAATAGATTCTAGTACTAGTGTATAAGCAGAGAGAGTTGTAGAAAGTTAATACAGTAAAATTACAAAATTTGAAAAATACCAAAAAATACAAGGCAGCAGAAATCATATTTCTCAGACTCACTATTTAAATTTTGACACATTTGTCAGATTTTTCTATATATTTTTATCTGTAAAAATTATTTTTTAAATGAAATTTTATTATTTAAATAAAATTTAAATAATAAATTATTTAAAATTTAAATAATTTTTAAATCCAACTAAGACTCACTTTTACCCTATGCTTAAAGAGTCATTTCTTCTTTATCCCCATGGCATTACAACTTTATCAATATATATCCATTTCTTAAATCACTTATTCAACACAACTTAGTTAAGCTGTGCTAAATTCCCACCACTGTGTAAGCCATTGAGAAGACAGGAATAATCAAGACAGCCATAGCTCCCACTGGAGGTTTCATTGTGGGAAATGCTATCTAATAGCCAACGGTGTCCCCATAAGTGAGCCCTAATGATCATTTTAGAAAAGGTATGGTCTATAGACTATGATCATAGCCAATGTTTATTTAATAATTAGCCTATACTATGTTGAAATTGATCATTTTAATGTATAGTTTGTAACATACAGATGCACATTACTATTGTGAAATATATACCCTGCTATACTGTAGAGTACTTGGTCTAGAATAGACAAAGTTACAGATGATTTTAAAAATATGGAGAAAACAGGTTCTCTCAAGACCCCAAATTATTTTTATTTAGTGTCTTTTTCTTTTAAATTTATAGCCCTATGCTTATTTAAATTTCCCATTTTATCACTTAATGCTTTCACTACAATTAGCTAACTTCATATGTTTGTATGAGCTTATTCTGTCCATGGATAACTCCTCTATATTTGAATTATCTACAGAAAGAAATCTAACTATGGGCAGTGAACGCACAATGCAAAATATATGTATATATATTTCAACTTCCTGTTGAAATGTACACTTGAAATTCATTGGATTTTGTTGATCATGTCACCCTAATTAATCAATTAATTAATTAATTTAAAAAAAGTGGGGACATACCTGCATAGGTATAACACAAAAACCCAGGAGTTATAAAATGGAGAGCAAAAAACTACAGTGAATAAGTCACAGTTAAGAAAACCAGCATGAGTTTAGTACAGTAAAATGGTAATGTTGAATTTAAATATAATGTGGTGACCTTTATTATTATATCTTAGATATTACAATGAATAAGGACCATGAAAAACTTGCTATAATTTGGATTTCATCCACATACAGTTTGGATTAACTTCTTATCTTTCAATTCTAATTTTCTCAGAGGCTACATTTTATAGCTTTGCAATTGAGTGCCAAAAAGGTGATTAAAATTCAACTAATAAAAAAAGGAAATTGGGTGTTTGGTCTGAATAAAAAAGGCTGGGGGATAATTCAATTGCTCTTAATCAGGTAATGGGAACTAGACTATTTCTATTTACTCATACTATAGAATAAGTAGTAGAAGTCAATACATTTTGTTTAAAAGAATTTTTTTTAAAAAAATGAGTTCCATGCCTACTGTATTTTCAGATTTTGGCCTATAGTTTATCAAAAGTTGTATGGGCTGAGGTTTATTAAACAGTCTTTTGAGATACCTCCTATTCCTGTGATAGTTACATTTCTAAAACTTTTTAAAATATATCAAGTTGGTTCAGTTTTTCAAGATATATTATTTTCAGTAAAGCTAGTTTTATACTCATGTTATTTTAAAATTAAGGTTATTAATATTGAGGTCAAATTATATAACTTTAAAAATATTACTATATCCATTTTCAAGTTTCAGAATTATCTTTCTCATTAAGTTTTATAAGACAGCTGAAGATTGTCCCAAGACAACAGGTTTGGAGGACAAGTCTCAGAAATTCATTATTAGGTAAATAGCTATTTTTAATAATACAGGTTTGTTCTTCTGTTCACAAATTACTTAAAGAAAATAACCTAAATAAGAAAATAGCTACACACACACACACACTCCTGCATCTATATTTACACGGCTATACATACATTTTATTTGAATATATATACAAATTTACATATATGTGTGAATGTGTACATTATACATATTTAAAAGTAGAAAGAAAATGGTGTCATCATATAAAATGTATCTCTCTAATCAATAGTTTATGAAAATGTGTAAGTATTTTCATATCTATTCATATTCTTTTAAAGTCAAACCAAAGAGCATGGAGACATAGAATTCAGAATAAAAATCCATTTTTGAGTAATAAATATACAAAAGATGACTGAATATTGCCCACTGAATAAATGAGACAGTTAAAGGCACAAGAAAGATATTTGGAAATAGATTCCATTTTTAAAAATACCTGCTTGTTTTCTCTTTATTTAAAGGAAAATAGACATCTTTATATTTAAAAGAAGGTGACAGAATTCAGATAATATCAATTGTGATTCTAATGGGATTCTGTAATGGCATGTAATTATATTAGCAGTAAAGGGCTGTATGGATCTTATTATTTAGGCTTAATCTTAGAAGTAAAATAACTGACAAGAGGAAAGCTAGTCTTAGGCAGTAGTAGTCAAGGGCATAATTTTGTGTAAGTTAATCTCTTATGTTGATAAATAGAAATAAGTAAGGAAAAAAAGTTTACAGTGCTACATATAAGTTGAATATAAATTACAATGTTTAATCTTTATTAAGTTTATGACTATTAGATAGTAGATTTTTTTTAAATGGAAAGTGATCTTTTGAGAAAATTCACTTAAAACAGTTTAATAAGTGGAAACATTGACAAGCCTTAATTTTAAGACTTGTTCATTTAATCTGTTAAACCCATAATTAAAAACAATTCAAAGACTAGGTTTTTGTTTTGTTTTGGCTACTTTAGACAGACATCAGATATTTTAAAATGTGAATGATAAATATTTAACCAATGTACTGCATACTTAAAACTAATTTAAAAAGTGAATAATGTTAAAAGTTGATCATTTGAAGAGAGTAAAATCATATGTGAATAGATAATATCCTTATTTTTCAAAGTTAATTATTCCTATATAAATGAGATTCCCACTAAAATTACCTAAATTTCACAACACTTAATTATCATCAATTTATGATTTTTTCCTTCCTTCCTTCCTTCCTTCTTTCTTTCCTTCCTTTCCTTCCTTCCTTTCTTCCTTTTTCCCTCCTATCCATCTTTCCTTTCATCCTTCCTTCCTTCCTTCCTTCCTTCCAAAATTTATACTTTGTTATGGACTGAATTCTTGTG